>NW_012115156.1:6727034-6890129 GCF_000951035.1 Colobus angolensis palliatus
CTGAGGCAGGAGAATGGCATGAACCCAGGAGGCGGAGCTTGCAGTGAGCTGAGATCCGGCCACTGCACTCCAGCCTGGGCGACAGAGCAAGACTCTGTGTCTTTACTGAACATGTGTAGACTTGTTTCTTGTCATCATCCCCTGAAAAATACAGTCTAACAACTATTTATATAGAATTTACATTGTATTAGGAATTATAAGTAATATAGAAATGATTGAAGATACACAGGAGGATGTAAGTAGGTTAGATGCGAATACTATAGCATTTTATAGAAGGGACTTGAGCATCCATGGATTTTTGTCCTTTGGGGATCCTGCAGCCAATCACCCAGAGATAATGAGAGATGACTGTAGTTAGCCTTAGCTATGCTAGGAAAACACTGTATACCTCCCCCTTCCTCCAAGTCAGAGAACTGTATTATCTTACTATATCTAGGAGTCAGACAATTCTATCACATAGGTGAAACTGGATCAGGTAAACGTGAGTTGCCAAAGTTGTCCTGGATAAAATGTCCATTAAGAAAATGTTAAATGATTCTACCAGTAATTGTGTTTGAAGAAATGTAAGTAAGAGTGAATGGTGTTATAATTTCAAGAAAGAGAAAATCATATATTTTGGAGTAGTATTTGTGAATAGATAATTTATAGTTAATGATATTGGGAAGTTCCCAAGGCTGTGCTGGGAGAGTCAAGGGGTCTGTTTGGACGGAAAGCACTGTTTCTGTCTTGTGTCTCTGCTTTGCCCTTACCCATTGGCCTTTGAACCGAGTCCAGTCCACGTTCACCTTTAACTATAGATCAGTGGCACAAAATAGCATAGAAGTCATTACTTGAGCTTCAAGATAAGTTTATCTGCTGTGGAAGAACAACTCAAAAGCAGGAATTTTTAAAGGAATCTTTTATACAATTGGCAGTTTTGATGCCATTAATTTCATGTTTTAGTATCTCTCTCTCTCATTCTTTCCCTCTTTCCTTCTTTCTCTCAATAAAGTGATATATTGGCTTTCATTTGTGCCTCCACTCAGAAAATGTGTCCATATTGCTTGTGCAGGCCAGTTAGTTGGATTACCTCATAGATGACAAATAGGAGGTGAGATAGGATTGGGCTCAGTATTCGTTTTTTGTCATGGTCCTTTCTGCTTTGACATTTCAAATTGATCATCGAAAGCAGTGAAAGGCAGCTGCTGTTGGATTCTTTGCTTGGTAAGAGTAGTAGTACCCTTGTTTACTCTACTGGTAGAATTGCCTTGGTAAGTATAACTTGGATGTACAAAGTCTAGTATTTATTTTATGTAGAATTGATCAACTGAAAATTCAATTTCTCTCTTGGAGAACTCACTCTTTAAAGATACTGCAGAGGCTGGGTACAGTGGCTCACACCTGCAATCTTGATACTTTGGGAGGCCAAGATGGGAGGATCACTTGAGGCCAGGAGTTCAAGGCTGCAGTGAGCTGTGATTGTGCCATTGCACTCCAGGCTGGGCCACAGAGCAATACCTTGACTCAAAAAAGAAAAAAAGAGATGTTGCAGAATAGAATGCATACATAGCCGTTTACCTGAAATTAAATTTGGCTTATGTATTTTTCGATATCCACCTCTGTAAAATAAACCTATCTTTAGAAGTTTACTGGTATTTTTGGCAAGAAGTGATTCATATTGCTTCCCATTATTTTAGTGTGTGATTATTAGATTTCACTTAATTGGTTAGAATTTAATAAATTTTCATTGTAATAAATTTGTAAAATGTAAACATAAATACAAATACTGTTTGTAAATCTTTACATTATGAAGAGTATTACATTTTACTATAATTATTGTATGCTTTTGAGAAATTGAAAATTGCTCTTAACCTGAATTTTGCTGATTTTGGTTTATGGAACCACGTGACTCTTAGGGGTCAATAGTATTTGAGTGTTTATTTTCTAGCCCTGTGATCTTCAGTAAATTAATAAAGCCTTTTCTGCATTTTTCCTCATCTGTAAAATGGAGCTAATAATGAGTATGTTATAGGGATTTTGAAAGGATTGATAATAAAGGATTAATTATCATTAATGATTAAATGCTTAGATAAGAGCCCAGAAATAGTAAGCATTCAACAGACTTCAGCTGCTATAATAGTTATTACTCATTTTTCTATTATGTAGAGATTGAAAACATTCTGTACATATACTTGATGCATTGTTATAGCAAATAAATACTATTTAATTTAAATTAAAGATCTGTTTTCCATGCCCACATATTAACAAGGGACTAATTAATTAAATTAATGCAGAGTATGTTTATTGAATTTGTGCCACAGAATATATATTAGGCACTTTGGAGAGTACAAGATTGTTTCCCTCAAGAAACTTACTTAAAATGCTTAATGTAAGATAGTAGGAGAGATAGCATCTGAGTAAGTGGCTAAAATACGCGTAGCTGTGATATAGGACATTGGTTTATTTGGGCTCAGGGAATCTTAACCCTTTGTACCAAATTCTACTGCGAGCACGTGTTTTTTGTTCTTGAACAGGTTTCTGCATGTTCGTACTGAGTTTGGTGAAGAAACATTATCGTCTGCAGTTTTATATGGTGTGTATTAATTATTATTCCTTAGTCCTTATCTGTGATAAAAACCCTTAACTTTTTTTTTCTGTAGTGAGAAGATACAGTCTAATCTACTAGCTGTTGTTTTGCATGAATGTGAGGGATATTTGGATTTCAGATGACCATTAAATGTAAACTATTAAAGTTGAGAAGTTTGTGAGGATTTTAAAATTTTAACTGTTTCAAAGTTTACTGAAAACTTTTTCTTTGAATATTTTCAAATGGTGTAAAATTAAAGTTTTTGGGTTCCTTAAATATGTAGAAATTTGAAGAATTTCTTACTCCTGGACAGTTACTAAGTCTGGGAAGCATCTATCATATTGTTCTATGAAAGTAACTATGTTTACTTGCGCTTGGCGTGAGCATAAAGCAGCAGAGCATGTATGATCTTGGTGGTCGTGGTTAGTCATAGAATTTTGTACTTCTTTTTGGCATAAGATATTTTGTTCAGTGTACCAAAGCCTGTCTTAAGAAATGTATCACTTTACATATGAACTTTCCTTATTTTCTTAAACTGTAGCTAGTAACACTGCAATGCAATGTAGTATTCAGATCTGTAAATTCATGTAATAGTGAGGCTTATTTTGGACTTGGAATATATTTTCTGTTCTTTATGCTTAGCTTTTCTCCATTAAGACATTCTGCTGAACATAATTGCTGGGAAATTGTGTTTCTTATAGTTCTTATTTCAGGAGATCTGAGCATGAAGAGTAAAATTCTGAGTGAATTTTATGTAGAAATAAGACAAGTAAAAGTAATAGAATATCTAGTGAAAATATAAATGGCATCTGTTGGAAACAAATTAATTATACATTTTTAAGCAATCAGGGTAAAAGAGAATTGGATCTTTTAAGCAGATAAAAATCGAATAAAATAAAGCAACCAATATAATATGGTTGCTTAAATGGGAAACAGGTTTATTAAGAATAAATCAAAAGGCCAAGCACCAATGGCTCATGCCTGTAATCCCAACACTTTGGGAGGCCAAGGCGGGCAGATGCCTTGAGCCCAGGAGTTTGAGACCAGTCTGGGCAACATGGCAAAACCCCATTTCTACAAAAAATATGAAAATCAGACGGGCATGGTGGCACGCACCTGTAGTCCCAGCTACTGGGGAGGCTGAGGCAGGAGGATCACTTGAACCTGGGAGGTCAAGGCTGCAGTGAGCTGTGATCACACCACTGCATGCCAGCCTGGGTGACAGAGTGAGACCCTGTCTCAAGGGCGGGGGTCCGGGGAGAATAAATCAAACTATTAAGAATCTTTAAAAGTAATTTTATGAATTTCAATCAAAATTATAAGACTAATACATGGAAACCTTGGCTGCTTTTGTTTATATTCTACCCATATTGATTGATTATGTTAAAAGTGGCCATCTTTCAGGCTAGATAGAATTGGTAAAACACAAAGGTCTTTAAAAATTTGAAATTGAATACTGTCATTGAACAGACCTGTCACGATCACCCTTCAAGTATGAAAGATAGAGTTTAAGGGCAGTTGAACCCTGCTGGTTTGAATAATTTGAAGTTGGAAATAACTCTTTATGGGAAAAAGTTACCATAATAAACTCTGAAAGAAAAGGAATTTTTAGCAGTTTTTTCTAACCGCAGAATGCAGCCAGAGTAAAATGCTCCCCTTCAAATGCTAAAACAACAGAAATCTCTCATTATCACTTAAATCTAATGATTCAAGATAATAGTTTATGTTTTATATGTTTTAAAATTTCGTACTATATCTATTATTAGAATTCTATTTGTATGTAAATTAAGGTTACTTGTTAAATGTTTTCATTATTTTAAGGTTCCAGTAGGCAACAAAAGGAACATAATTTACTAACGGTGTTTATTTTATATGACTCTAACATATGCATTTTGACCAAAAGTCATGGTAGAAATTTGTGTTTCAAAATCGCTGTTGCTTCTTCAGCTGCACTGATCAGTTATGTTCACTAATTTTTGTATTGTTGGGCTATTAACAGTTCGCATGGACTCATGTCACTTTACTGATAACTGTCACTCAGTCACACCTTGTCATCCAAAATCTGTTTGAAGGCATGATATGGTAAGGCAACAGAATTATGCTGCTTTATAATTAGGTCTTAGCACTTTTATAGCTCTTTAACATTGGACAATGTCTTGCAGATTTCTACTAAAATACGCTGTTTGTTGTTCCTATTCCATTAAACTGTCTTACTGAGTTTTGCTTACTGTTTGACATATAAAGACAAAATGCTTCATTAACAACTGGATACCATTCTTATTCAGGTTCCAAATATAGGAAGTTCCCATAAAAGACCCAAACAATTAATTACATTTTCAGGTGTTAATAAATCCTAATGTGACTTTTCACAAAAGATATACTTTAAATATAATATTTATTAAGATATTATTTACATAGAATGCCAAAAAATATAAAACTTTGCCTTTAGTAACTACTGTGAAGAAATGCATGTTTTTCTAGGTGAAAGGTAGGTAGATTTTCTCCTTTGCTCCTATGTAGGAGTGGGTTTCCAGATTGTAGAAGTTAATTGCTCTATGGCAGTGGCTTGCATATTCAGAATGCATTTTTGTTAGGTAAAAATCATAAAACTTATTACTTAAAAATTAGTGGAATGGAGAAAAAGCTTAAGATTTAGAAAAAGTGACCATATTTTTCCTACACTCATTTTAAACTCATTAATTAAAATCTTTTACAGTTGATGGGGTTTGTCAAGATAAATTGTATTCCCTTGACAGCTTTATGCCTTTTTACCAGGGGTGTGGGGGTGTCTGTGTGTGTGTGTGTGTGTGTGTGTGTGTCAGTATGTATATGTGTGTGTGTAAGTAATTGGAATCATTTTAAGATTGTCTTTAATGTATTGTGCAGACTTTTCATTGATGGGGCAGTTGCTGAAGTAAGTAGGTTCTGTACATTCAGTAGGGTTTACTGAAATCATAAGCTAAGATATAATTTAAAATACTTGAGAATATGTATTAAGAACTCGAATATAAATTTATCAGGTTATGCTCTGTCTAAAGAAGTGACTCATTTTCATATTAAAGGGCTGGTTTTCTTAAGATTAGCTTTCAACCTGCCTTTTATTTTTTATTATAACATGTTCCTCATAAAACTAAAATGAAAACATCCATAACTGTAGAAATCAATAATTTAATATTTTCCTTAGTAGTATTTTCCTAGTGTGTTAGTTTATTTTTAGATTTTGCTCTGTTTAAATTGGTAAGTAGGCAAATTTGGTTGATAGTTATCATTTCTACTGTTTCGGCAAGTGTTATGTTCTGGCTAGGCTGCAGTGCAATCCAAAGGGTTATTCTGATAACTCATTATGAATCATAATCTGTGCGAATATTTGCCACTTACTCACGTGAACTTTTTCCTGCTGGCTTTTTTTTTTTTAAAACAGGTTCCTTGTTCCAATATCAAGCGTTATCTGCAATGACATAACTGCTTACCTTTTTGGATTTTTTTTTGGGAGAACTCCATTAATTAAGGTAATGGAAAAATTTTATAAGCAAGCCACTATATAACCTTAAAGATTAGCCACTGGAGGACATTTCCAACAACTTGTGCTGTTGTGCATCTGTTATTTCCGAGGTGCTTTGATTTTCTTTAGCTGCACTGTACAAGCAGCAAGCCATATTTCTCAGTACTTCCTTCTGGGTTCTTCATCGGTTCTTCTGTTGGCTCCTCAGTAAGGGCATGACTCCATCAGTTGTCCTTCCTTCCTTCTTTCCTTCTTTCCCTCCTTCCCTCCTTTCTGTCTTTCTTTTCTTTCTTCATGTGGCTTCTTTTCTTTTCAGGAGATGGGGCCTTGCTTTGCCACCCGGGCTGGAGTACAGTGGTGTTATCATGGTTCACTGAAGCTTCCACCTCCCAGGCTCTAGCAATCCACCTACCTCAGCCTCCCGGGTAGCTGGGGCTTCAGGTTGATGCCACCACACCCGGCTAATTTTTGGTAGAGATAGAGTCTTGCCATGTTGTTCAGGCTTGTCTCAAACTCCTGGGCTCAAGCTGTCTGCCCATTCCAGCCTCCCGAAGTACTGGGATTAAAGGCCTGAGCCACCACCCCTGGGCTCTGTGGTTTCTTTTTCTCGGCCATTGGTGCAGTTCTTCTTTATCTTCCTTTCCAGCAGGCCTATACACAAGCCTTTTCCTTGACTCTCCTCTCCCTTCAACCTGTAGCCTCACCTGTCCCCTCCTTTACCAAACTTTCTAAAATTAGAGAGATTATATAATACCACCTTCACATCCTCATATCCATTTGTGTGACTTTTTATATCCAAACTCATATCAAAAGAAGATTTTGGGGCCCTACAATAAAATACTAATAAAATACAAATAATAATGAAAGGGAAAGGAAAATACACATGAGTAGGCCATGTTGTTTTGCAATGGAATTGGTTCTATTTATGGGCAATGGAGGTAAAGAAGGAAATGAAGTAAATTACATTGTTCTCATTTGGGAGAAGAAATAAACTAATTCTTCATGGAAATCAAATCATTTTCTAGAACTGATTTCTTCTAAAAGAGCTCTTATTTATTTTTATTTTTAGTTTTTATTTGTTTTTGGAGACAGAGTCTCGCCCTGTCACCCAGGCTGGAGTGCAGTGGTGCAGTCTGGGTTCACTGCAACCTCTGCCTCCTGGGTTCAAGCGATTCTCCTGCCTCAGCCTCTCAAGTATCTGGGATTACAGGCGTCTGCCACTATGCCTGGCTAATTTTAGTATTTTTAGTAGAGACAGGGTTTCACCATGTTGGCCAGGCTGGTCTAGAACTCCTGACCTCGAGTGATCTGCCCACCTTGGCCTCCCAAAGTGCTGGGATTACAGGCATGAGCCACCACACCTAGCCTAAAAGAGCGTTTCATGTTGGAGTTTCAGATAAGATTCACACAATTGACATTATTGGTCAAAGTTTTTAATAATGTTCTCACAGACATATTATTACTTGGCTGTTTTGATATTATTATATGAAGGCAGTTTTGGAAGGACTGAGACAGTTGTTCAGATATAAAGCCTTCTGTTTGTTCAGAGTGGTATGAGGGTAGTTTTGCATTACCAGAGGAATTTGTGGACTGCCTGTTCTTCCAAAAACCTCTGTAAACTCTACCCCTCTTGGGGAGGAGCTCACAGAGAGCATCTGCTGAGAGCATCAGCACACAGAGAGCGCTGGGCTGAGCTGTATAAGGATACTGGTAAGCAAACTATATATTTTTAAAACGTTTCTAAAGCTACTCCAGAGCACATGATTTATGTATTCAAGAGTTATACCCAGACTGAGAAGTTTTCGGCTTGGGAAGCTGTATTAGTTCATTCTCACACTGCTATAAAGAAATGCCTGAGCTTTAAGTGGCTCATGGTTCTGCAGGCTGTACAGGAAGCATGGCTGGGGAGGCCTCAGGAAACTTACCATCTTGGTGGAAGGGGAAGCAGGCACATCTGACATGGTCAGAGCAGGAGGAAGAGGGAGAGTGAGGAGGTGCCACAAACTTTTCGACAACCAGATATCATGAGAACTCATGGGACAGCAGTAGGGGAATGGTGCTTAACCATTAGAAACCGCTTCCCTGATCCAGTCACCTCCCACTAGGCCCCACCTCTGACACTGAGGATTACAAGTTGACATGACATTTGGTTGGAGACACAGATCCAAACCATATCAGAAGCCTTCAAAAAGGCTGTTATAGCTGTGGAAGATCTTAGCAACTGATTTTGAACACAGCCTTCTAGTGAATTTATCAGGCTGGATTAGTCGTATAATATACTTAGATAATTGAACAATTAACCCCTAAATCTATATGATAGGCATCAATTTAATTTGATAAGCTGTCTTTACAGTAATCAGCACTTTTGAATTTGAGTCTACTTCTACTGCATGGCAGTGATAATGAATTACCCTAGGAGAAGATGTGTCTGTCCCTTCTCTGTGGCAGAATTGTTATCAGATTTGTCAGGAAACCATTTCTGCCAAGTGTTTTGGTTTGGGGCTTTATGAATATCAGGACAAGAAGTCTGTGAAGAGCTCCTATAGGTTAACCCATAACCCATTTTAATCTCCAGAGACTTCATTCTGATATTTGGTTTCTGTCCCTCATTAATGACCTGATGACCAAATCCCCCCACGCATCTCTTTATCTCCCCTAGGCAACAACTTTCACCTTCTACTCCTGAATCTTTTCCTGCTGCCCCGACACCACTAACTTCTAGGTTTTTTCCGGATTTCTCTCCATGAGTGGTCCATTGACGGGGCAGCAATAGCCTGAATCCAACACAAACAATATCTCTTCTTTGAAGTACATGTTTCTTTCTTCTTGGAGATGGACATAGGTTGTGAAGAAAGAGAGAAGGGTATGTGAATACTTGAGCAAATACAGTATCTGGGGTTCTGGAGTATTTTGCCATATCAGAAGGAAGTCTGTGTTTATATAGCATATTAGGAATATGTGAAAATTGTATGTGCTAAAATGTCTATATCTTTCGTTGTACTCATTCTATTTTTGGCCAATAGCGGGTCAATATTGACTGTGTGTACTTGGGACGAATATATCTCATTCTTATTCGAAGAACTTACACTAACTATTATCGGGTTTTATATTAGCATAAAAGTCATGGGACAGTTATTTTAGTATAGAGTTTATAGTCTTTTAAGAGACAAAACAAATTTAGGCCATTTAGCATGAACAAACACATATTCACAGCGTCAAATATTTGAGGGTCTACTGTGTGTTTAAATATTATTAGAGAGATTTTCAGTAGTAAATCAAGATCAGAGAAAAGGAAAAAGGGTTTTAAACTATTTTAATAAGAGAAAAAATAAGAAAGGATGTACAAGTTATTGAGGAAACTCCTTGAACAGAGTTTGTATGTATATATAATGTGAGTTTTGTGAGTGCAGTAATGCTTTTTAATTTTATTTGCCCTTTTTTAGTTGTCTCCTAAAAAGACGTGGGAAGGATTCATTGGTGGTTTCTTTTCCACAGTTGTGTTTGGATTCATTGTGAGTATTACTAAGATTTTTATTTTATATACATTTTGAAATATGATACCAAGCTTATTAGTCTATTTTAAACCTAGAAAAATTAAACCACAAAATGCTAATAATGTATTTATTGAAACCTACTAAAATGAACCAGTTCTGTACCTCAGTAGCCCTTATCCTGGCTACATATAGAATCACCTGAGAAGCTTAAACAAAATCTATGTCTCAACCTTATCCCAGGCCAATTAACACCCCCAGGTAATTCTAATGGCCATCCATGCTGTTGTGCTATTGTGTTTGGTAGTTTCTAACAGCTATTCTGCCTTAAGTGGGGCACAAGTACTGGGACAGGTGGTGGCCTTGAGTAATAGCAGAGGATGCAAATACTATTGAAAAGCTCTGCCTTCTTAAACACATGGTGGCCACTTGGCTCAGTGGGTGGTTACTGTTGTGGGCCCAACATGCAGAAACAGTCTGTTAACTATAAATTATTAATGTTCGCTTTTAGCATGTTAAATAGCTATTGTTCATGTTTTACAAATTAGTTTACAGTTATAGGATTTAGATTTTTATTAAAAGGTGTCCAGTGAGAATGAGAGTGTAGTACCATAGCTGGATATAAGATAAATATACAAAAAAGTACTGTCAGGAAGCTTAATTTTTCCTTATTTCTGACAGCTGTAGTTACATTCTGAATCCAAATCTAGAGTACCTAGTAACAACATGAAGCATGGAGAGAGTGAATATACAAATAAATGGAAATATGCCATGATCCTGGATGGGGGAACCGCCAGAATTCCTTCATTTAATTTATAAATTTAGTTCATTTGCAATGAAAATTTATTCCAATGTTTTTGTGGTAGAATATTGATGAGATAATAATTGACAGAAGAATGCAAAAGGATCCAATCTCATCCAATGTGTTTACATTATAAAGTGAGAATAATTAAACATTATGAAGTTAAATAGTGTAAGAATTTGTTATTATCAAAGACTAACTTGAAAATACCACAGGAATAGCCATTATCATTGGAAGAAAAGTAGGAGCTACCCCATAAGCATGTAAAGCATGCCAAAATAATGAGGAAGGAAATTTCACATCTATATGAAATTATATATACATAATATAATAATATGTAATATATATAATATATATTTTATATATATAATAAACTGGTTGGAAGCAAAATCAGTTTATATTCATTCCTAGTGTCTTGAATTTCTATTAATCATTCTCGAGCAGAATAACAGGGTGAATGGCTGCAAGAAAAAGAGAATAAGCTGTTGTCTAGCAATTTAAATTTATAACAGGATATTTTATTTTATGTATCTTACTTCCAAGGCTGAGGACATCTAGTTTTAAAAATTGCAATGGTGTGGCCAGGGAAAGAATAATTTAGTCAAAGTTTTCTGGGCTGGCTAAGAACAGCGGAGTTTTTCACCTGTACTATTATGTACTATTTTCAATGTAATGTTGAATTGCTGGTTAATTATTAACTGATTAAATTAATAGAAACTTTTGTGCAGTATACTTCAGTTCTTTATTCTCCTGTACCATATAATTGTGATTATGCAGAGATTACAATCTTATTGGTTTCAAAAAAACTTTTTTTTCTAAAGGTCTTTTAAGTCTTTTACTAGGATAATTATGACCATTTAACTTTGAAAATACATAGCAAAATATTAAGACAGAAATTCTGGCATTCTATCTCTGGCCCTTCTGATGTATACGTTAAAAGATATATATTTAGTCAGTGTGTCATGAACTTTTGCTTTGTTTTTTGTTTTGTTTTGTTTTGAACACCAGGCTGCCTATGTGTTATCCAAATACCAGTACTTTGTCTGCCCAGTGGAATACCGAAGTGATGTAAACTCCTTCGTGACGGAATGTGAGCCCTCAGAACTTTTCCAGCTTCAGACTTATTCCCTTCCACCCTTTCTAAAGGCAGTGTTGAGACAGGTAGAGTAAAAGTTCAAGATAAACATGGTTAGAGATCTTCCACTCTGAAGATTAAGCTTCTTTTATTATTTATTTATTTATTTTATTTATTTCTTTTTTTGAGACAGAATTTCCCTCTGTTGCCCAGGCTGGAGTATAGTGGCGTAATCTCATTTTATTGCAACCTTTGCCTACCAGGCTCAAGCGATTCTTATGCCTCAGCCTCCTGAGTAGCTGGGATTACAGACACTCACCACCACACCTGGTTAACTTTTGTATTTTAAGTAGAGACAGGTGTCGCCATGTTGGCCAATCTGGTCTCAAACTCCTGGCCTCAAGTGATCTGCCTGCTTCGCCTCCCAAGGTGCTGGGATTACAAGCGTGAGACATTGGTGCCTGGCCTGAAGATTAAGCTTTCTTTAAAAGTGAGATTCAGATTTGTACAAGAAACTGACTTCTGTAGAATTTTTAATTCCTTGATATAGCAATGGTTTTAGTGTTAGCTTAAATCAAATGGATGAGAACGAGTTACAAATCAAATGGATCCAGTGGTTTTGAATGTGTTTCTCCTATCACTGACATCAATTGACTCAATTTAAAACTTAAAATTCACCAGTTTACCGAGTCCGTGATTTTTAGAGGATATTTATTATGGATAGAAAGTTGCTGCTTCTACAAATCAGTTTTCCTTCCAAACACACAGGGCCTTCATTTAAAAGTATCTTGGAGGCCTTGCACTGGGGGATGTTGACATGCTCTCTAGTAGAACCCTCCTGATCTGTGTCATCAGGTCTGGTGAGTGGCTGGTTAAAGTGAGGAGTCAAATAATAGCATGTGTGTCTGTATCTTTGTGTGCACACATGTACACGTTTGTAAAGTAAAATCCATAATTTTTGAGAAGCAACTTAACAAATTATTTCTCTCTCTGAGTGCTCAGTACATGGTTTCCAAGAACTTTTTCAGTGTCCAAGCCATCTGTTACTTGTTATAAAACTTTTTATACTGCTGGTGTTTGATTAGGAGCAAGGCTATTGCTTTGAGAACAGGTCAAAAAATTGATGTCTCCGCCGGGCACAATGGCTTACGCCTGTAATACCAGCACTTTGGGAGGCCAAGGCAGGTGGATCTCCTGAGATCAGGAGTTCAGACCAGCCTGACCAAAAGGTGAAACCCTATCTCTACTAAACATAAAAAATTAGGCAGGCATGGTGGCATACACCTGTAATTCCAGCTACTTGGGAAGCTGAGGCAGGAGAATCACTTGGACCTGGGAGGCAGATGTTGCAGTGAGCTGAGATTGCACCATTGCACTCCAGCCTGGGCAACAAGAGCAAAACTCCACTTCAAAAAAAAAAAAAAAAAAAATTTGGTGTCTCAAAATCTTTCTTCAACCACACCCATTTTGCACTGTCTATAAGTTGTAGTTTCAGATTATTTAAAAAGGAGCAAGAACTACAAATTTGCAAAATAATTTGACCACAAAATTCTTTTTATGATTGTCTCCCCAAATCTTTAGTGATTGTCTCACTGATGCTCATTTTGATAATCTTTAAGCAACTGATTTTTGTGTTTTTCCACAGCATTCATCATAGTTTTAGAGAAAAGTCCAACTTTTCCCTTATTTTATCATATAAAATTAAAGTGAAATAAAATACAGTATTAAATTATATAATTACAGAAACAAAACATTACTAGTTTAAAAAAATATGGAAAATAACACAGCTGATTCTTGGTAAGAAGTAAACTTCCTAGACAACCTGGAAGGTAGACTACCAAGCTGCAAGATTTCAGTGTGCCAGTTGCCTCTCATTATGCTTACAGAGAGAAGGGAAAGTGCTGGCTAAGTAGAGGATGGTACAGAAGGCTTACAATAGACTTTTCTTCCATGATCCTTAAAGTTTGAAAAATTAACAAAAATGTGGTATGTGCTTTGACTTACTATTTTTATAATGGTTCTTAGATCAGGTGGCATGTTCAAATACAATTTCAATGAAATTAGCCCCTCTCCTCCCCTTCTTTTCTCTCTTTAGGAAAGAGTGAGCTTGTACCCTTTCCAGATCCACAGCATTGCTTTGTCAACCTTTGCATCTTTAATTGGCCCATTTGGAGGCTTCTTTGCCAGTGGATTCAAAAGAGCCTTCAAAATCAAGGTGTGTGTTTAGATTCTGTGTTATATTATTAGAGAATCTAATTAGAGAATGTAACCTAGTTGAAATTTGGTTAGCTCATGATCTACATTAAGCCCCTAGGCAACAACTTTTGTATCCTGTTTGTTTCGACCTCACAGAAATGCTGCCACGCTGATCTGAATGTATTCTTTCTTGTTAGGTTTGTGAAACTATGTTAATACATTTTAAGTGTCATGTCAGTTTCCTTTATAGAAATGGCATGTGTCCTTTAGTGTTGGAATAGACCCAGAATCTTGGTCTTTCAAGTGCTCACCCAAGAATCCAGCCATGAATCGTCTGAAGTTTAGTGTTTTACTACAGTCTCACTTGAAGGGACACACAGAAGAACCTTTGGCTATGTAACCGTCCATTCTGCTAAGTCAGGTGTCATCACACTCTTTCTGTTAAGGGGAAACAATAAGTTTATTAGGATGTGCAGACCATATATTCTATCACAGCTTCTCAACCCTGAACCCTGCTGGTGCAGTCAGAAAGCCCCCCATGGATAATATGTCAATGAATGGGCATGGCTGCGTTTAATGCAACTTTATTTATAAAAATAGGTCGTGGCCTGGATCTGATCTATGGGACATGCTTTTCTGACCCCTGTTCCAGATACCTAAAATTATCCCTGTGTATTAGGTTAGATCATCATAAAGTGAGATGTTATCTCAGCAATTTTATCTCAGCCTCCCTCACATGGCTGAAGCACCATCTGGGGTTAGAGAGTGGCTATGGAAGTTGGGGTGGTCAGGGAAAGCCTTTCTGAGGAGGTGGCACTTAAGCAGAGATTTGAGAAAAGAAGTCCTGCAGAGAAAACTAAGGAGAGAGTTCCAGAGCATACAGAGGAGTGGAGGAGGTTAGCCTGTTTGAAGGTGAGCAAGAACAGTGTGGCTGTGGTTGAGAGTAGGAGATGAGACCACAGAGTTTGGTGGGGCCAGATCACACGTGGCCTACAGGTCAGGGAATGAGGGAACTCAGTGAGTGTTTGCCAGTGGGAAGCTACTATGTAAGGTGCAATGCAGTATACAAAAACATACAAGATGTGGTTCCTGTTCTAAAGATGCTCACCTCCTGCTAGGGAAGAGAATACACATCCCCAGAGAGCTACAGCAACAGCTGTGCAGGATGAGTATCTTGCAAAGGCTGTAACAGCAAAGTGGCATTGGGTTAGTGTGGCTCTCTTATGCTTTGACTAGTAAGGAAGAGAAGGAGGGAAATGGGTTGGCAAAAATTAACCAAAGACTTTTTCAGTAATTGTTTTAAAAAGAAAAATGTTATATTCAGAATGGTATTTTCTTTAATGGTCTCCAATCCAAGGTTTTTTGTTAAATGGTGAGACTTTTTTTGCATGTTGGAAACCAAGCAGCTATTGCTGTTGTAGTTTAGATATTTTTAGGGTGCCCGAGTGAACTAGAAGAGCAGTTAGTCATGTCTGTTTCCCAGGCACCCAGATATGTGAACCTACCTGTACGGAGGCAATCTGCAGAGGCTTACTACCCATTCCCTCAGGGTGGCCATTTAATGGACTAATGCGTCCCAGATGGGCTCACTGTAATTTTATTTTTTACTCTAACACTTAAAAAAAGAAGAAGAAATATTTATCATAGTAGTAAAATGTTTATTTCAGAGTAAGAACTATTGGAATAAACAAGTTAGAACCAGTTGTATATCTTTTAACAACACTAAAATAGCCCCCCAAACAGCTTATGGTTAAAAAGAAAGCTAGGCTGTAACAAAATTAGATTAGTAATAGCTAATAAAATTTTTATTTAGAAAAAGTTTTATTAACAAAAGTAAGTGCTAGATTTAATTAATGTTTAATGAATGAATGCTGTGGGTCAATTCAGACATCATTCTAAAAGAAGCATATGTTTGGAAGTCGTGGTTTTAATCTGCTGGATGTGTTCTATGATAAGTTTTTATTTAGTGAAAAAAATCCAATAGTAATGTATTTTCATTAGAGTGAGTCCATGATGCCAAAGAGACACAGATAGGAATTTTGTAGCAGGTGATTTTTTGAAAATTTGCTAATATATTTGTTTGTTTCTAAAGGATTTTGCAAATACCATTCCTGGACATGGTGGGATAATGGACAGATTTGATTGTCAGTATTTGATGGCAACTTTTGTACATGTGTACATCACAAGTTTTATAAGGTACTTTTACATTTAACACATTTTTTAGATGATTTCTTTGAGTTCTCATTTCCATCAACATTAGTTTGAGTAAGTTAATAACTTTTTCCATCAGTGGTAATCTACAATATTAAAGCAGGTGGTGGCCACTGGAATTAGAGTCTTGAGCAGGATGGTTAACTTGTAATCGTTTTACCTACACTTGAACAACTTAAAAAGAGATAGTATTTGTTATGGTCCTGGACCACGTTAAAGACCCAATTAATGTGGATGGTATGGGATTTGAAACTTGAGGAGATTTAATTTCTCAACTGTGGGCATTGCAATGATCATGAATACTAAAAGTTACAAAGGAAGACAATGAAATGCATCCAGTCTACCAATTATTACTTGAGTGCCTGCCATGTTGTAGAATGTTCTAGGGACAAATATGGCAGAGGACAAAACAAACCAAATCTCTGCCCCCATAGCGTCTTGTTTGGAAGTTGAAAGAAGAATGATGAGAAAGAGACAATAAACAAATAAATATAGTTAGTTAGATGGTTGTAAGTGTCACACAGAAAAATAAAGCAGGCCGAGAGGATCATGCTTGTGTGTGTAGGGGCTGGCTGGTGGGTGAGTGGATGAATATTGCCATTTTATAAAGGGTGGTTTATTCTTGTTATTAAACCTTAATGTTTTGGATCTGCCTTGAAATACTAACTTGGGTGTGAAGACTTAACATTGACTGCATGTTAACTTGATTTTCTGTGGTCTCTACTGGGGGCTCAGAAGGCAGAATACTTATTAATAATAGTGCCTGAGCCATAGAAAACATAGATTTCCTTCATAGTACTTGGAAGGAAATTCATATTTAGTGATCCCTAAATACACATTTTAAATATGTACCACAGCAGTGTGAGAATTTTCATATTAACTATGTTTGAGAGACAGTCTTGATAGGAGTTTATCAATTTCATTAATCTTTTCAAAAATATCAACTCCTGGCTTTGTTAATTTTCTCTACTGTAAATTTTTTACCTCATTGATTTTTCCTCTCCTCTCATTCCTTTGCCTTTTTAAAATGTTCAATTTGCTGTTCTTTTTTTAATTCTGGAGATAAGCTTAGATTATTGATTTTTAGCCTTCTTGTCTAACTTATCCATTGAAGACTATTAAGTATCGCTTTATCCTCTTCCTACAAGTTGTGATATTTGTATTTTCATTATTTAGTTACATATGTTTTCTGATTTCCAGTATTATATCTTCTTTAACACATGGGTTATTTAGAAGCATATTCATTAGTTTTCAAACAAATGGAGATTTTCTCACTTTCCTCCCTTAATTCCACTGTGGTCGGAAAACATACTCTGTGGTTTGAGTATTTTATAATTTTTGCGATCTACTTTGTGATGCAGCATGTTATCTATTTTCTGGTACATGTTCCATGTGCAAAGGTGTATTCTGTAGTTTTGGGTTGTAGTTTTGTCTATGTCAGTTAGGTGAGGTTTAATTAAATCTTCTGTACTGATTTTTGTTTATTTGTTTTTGTGTTTGGTCTGCTTGTTGTATCACTTATTAACAGAGCTTTATTAAAGTCTCTCATTGTGATTGTAAATGTATCTATTTTTATTTGTAGTTCTACAAATTTTTGCTTTATATATTTTGAGGTTGCATTAGGTATATACAAATTTAGGATTATCATATCTCTCCGTTGAATTGATCCTTTTGTCATTATATAATGTGTGTCTTTACTGCTTGCCTTAAAGTCTATTTTATTGAATATTAGAATAGCAATATCAGCTTTCTTTTGGTCAGTGTTTGCATGGTATTTCTTTGTCTCTCCTTTTATTTTTAACATTCCCTTTTCCTCATATTTAATGTGTGTTTCTTTTTTCTAGTAAGCATATAGCTGATTTTTTTCCCTGTTTTATTTATAAGACAGTTGACAGTCTTTATCCTTTTAATGGGACTGTTTAACTTATTTGCATATTGTTTATTGATCTATTTGGGTATTGGTAATTAGTGGTTCAATCCTTAGAACTTTGTTTTCAGAATATGGCAGCTTTTTAGGGCGCTCAGCTCTCAGCTTTTTTTTTTTTTTTTTTTTTTTTTTTTTAAAATGCTGTTCTCTCAGTAGGGAGATGTCATGCTGAGCCATGTTGTCCACCATTTGAAAGCAGCTATTTAGACTGTTAGAAGACAGTGAGAGTGCCAGGATGCAACTCGCTGGGAGCACCTGCTGACACAATTTTGCATTTAGCTGAACTTGCTAAAGGCAGCCTTCCTTTTCTCTGTGGGTCCCTTCTTGGGGTTTATGCTGTGAAGTTGCTGACTCTTTTAAAGAAATGAAATAAGATGAACAGCGTCCTGATCAGAGTGTGAAAGGCATATGGCCACAGTTTTTTGACACATGAGTTGAGCCACATGCGTGAAGATGACCCATGGTGGGATGGCTCATCTGGGCTCTTGTGCAATTTGTTAAGTCGAAGATTTTCAGAGTAAATAGTTCTTCTGCTCATCCTCATTGTGGTAACACTAAATAGACATTTCTTTGTTGCTGGGATTTCTACTTCCTATGATTCTATGTGAACAATCTTTATTGTAAATCATACATTTACCCACATAAATGTCTTTCTTAGAATTCTGTGCCATCCCAGTACATTACTTGTATGTTGCTTTTTCCCATTGAATTTTAAAGCAGATCTGCTTTTATTTTGTTTGTTTGTTTTTTTTTATTGGAGTTTACCTAGGACTGTCTTTGAACAAAGACATGACACCTGTATCACTGGTAAGGGGCTTCAGTGCTAGGCTCAGAACTTTTGTGTTCTGACTCTTTGAACATTCATAGCTCCTTGGAGATACTTTTCAACAAAGCACCTTTCATCATCTGAAGTTTCTTTGAAGTTAAAAATTTCAATTATATTTTCATACCCTCTTTTTGGTTTGTCCTGTGTTCACCAGGCTCCTTTCCCTACAGAATGGTTTTTGTGTCTCATTCAATCTCAAGATTTGCCATTTATCCCCACCTTTAACTTTGGTTGCCCTTTCAAGAACTTTTGTAGAACTTAGATCTGCACCACTTCAGTTGCCTTATATTGCTCTTGTGTTTTGTGTTTGTGCATTCTTTATTCCTCTCTGCTGTATACTTCTCAAAGCAGAATAGTTCTGGCTCTTTATCCCCTTGACACTAACATTGCACATTAAAGTGAGCTGTTATCACTTTAATAACAGCTACTCTACACTGAAAGGAATGGTTTGCTTTAAATTGGGGGTATATGCTTCACTTATCCCTATTAAAATAACACAAACCTGTCTTCTTTGCCTTATAATTAGGGGCCCAAATCCCAGCAAAGTGCTACAGCAGTTGTTGGTGCTTCAACCAGAACAGCAGTTAAATATATACAAAACCCTGAAGACTCATCTCATTGAGAAAGGAATCCTACAACCCACCTTGAAGGTATAATTTGATCCAGAGAGGGAAGGACTGACAAGAAGGAATTCTTCAGAAAAACACTGACAGATGTTTTGTAAATTGTACAGAAAAATAGTTAAAAATGCAATAGATTGAAGTT
Source organism: Colobus angolensis palliatus (assembly GCF_000951035.1). Lineage (NCBI taxonomy): Eukaryota > Metazoa > Chordata > Mammalia > Primates > Cercopithecidae > Colobus > Colobus angolensis. The sequence goes on from NW_012115156.1 coordinate 6,746,396, forward strand.
TTGGAGATATGTTTCTGTCTGAAATTACTGTGAATATTTAACAAACACTTACTTGATCTATGTTATGAAATAAGTAGCAAATCGCCAGCAAAATGTCTTGTACCTTTTCTAAAGTGTATTTTCTGATGTGAACTTCCTTCCCCTTACTTGCTAGGTTTCATAATTTAAAGACTGGTATTTAAAAGAGTCAAACACTATAAAATGAGTAAGTTGAGGATGTTTTAAGATTGCACCTGGCAGTGTGCCTTTTTGCACAAATATTTACTTCTGCACTTGGAGCTGCTCTTAATTTTAGCAAAATGTTTTATGCAAGGCACAATAGGAAGTCAGTTCTCCTGCACTTCCTCCTCATGTAGTCTGGAGTACTTTCTAATGGGCTTAGTTGGATTTAAAAAAAAAAAAAGTTTGTCTGCTTTTCAAAGAAGTAACCATTTGCGAGGGGAAAACATTCTGCTTTTAGGTAGTTTGAAAATTCAGAGGAGGGAGCCTGAAATTTTTGCCGTGATTGGTTTGTTAGAGCAGGCATCAAACTACTTCTGATAAAATTGTTTGGAAGATCACGACCTCGCAAAAACTTTTCAAGAGCAACAAGGAAGAATTCTGCTGTGAAGAACACGGTGTACGGATCCTGCGCAGATTATTTCAACAGAGGACAGTAGCTCAGGAGGCAGCGTCAAACAGTGACCTGTGGCCTGGGCCTTCTCTTGGTCATGTGTTTCACTTTTCCTTGTTGCCCTGTGAACTGGCTTCCATGGTTCTGTAGGGTAGGGAGTCGGGGTTGTGGCTGCAGCAGAGCAGGAGATGCTCATCCGAGTGGGAGTGACCCGCCCCCGTGTCCCTGCTGCCTCACTCCTGGCTTCTGGTGCAGCTCTTTGTAGACTCACCTCGCAAGAAGGAAGATCTGCCTGGAGACCTGATCCCAGTCCAGCTTTTTGGTCGTAGGTCATCTTTGTCCTGTTGCTCTTTTGCATCATGTCATAAAATTTGAGGATATCAGCTGATTATTTTTTCTTCCAAGAACGAAAATCAAGCAGAATTGATTCCTACAAGGAAAAAAAAGCACACGAACGCCAAACCTTTCCTTTGGTGGACTGGACACTAACCAGATGAGAGTAAATTTCTTATCTGTGGACGTATGTAAGCTACTGCTGCTGTGTGCTCTCCACAGCCATATTTATTGTATTAAACAGTCAGCACTAAACCTTCAAAAATTGCCCAGTGCTCCTAGTTAAATGTTCAGAGGGGAGAAATACATATATTTTAAATAATGTTTTGCTAATGAAAAGAGTAAATATTTTTGTTTAAATCAGCAAAAACTTTCCATTATTTTATATTTCCGTCTGACTACTATACCTGAAACAATTGCCACTATACCTGGGTTCCACTGATGCAGTCAGCCAGCAGCCTCATCACATGCACACGTGATTAGACATAGGTGCACTCGGTACCAAGAGTGCATTTTATGGTCCAGCATACACTCCATTGATTCATCATCACTGCATGCGTTCAGCCAGTGTATCTCACACTATCCGTGTGAATCTAAAACTGGTACTGGCAATGTGAGTAGAGGAGGCAGTGATCACATTTAAAATCAGGCCACCTACACGTTTAATTTTCAACATCTCATGTTTTTATTTGTCCCATTACAGCTTCAAATGTTGGTCATAAAAAAAATTTAAGCTACCAAAGTTTAAAGAATAAAATGAAAATTTTGTGATAAGAATGTACATTAAAAACTCAGTAGTTTGCATGAGTAAGAACTCCTTGAGATACACAGATTCCCCCCACATTTGTACTTAAAATAATTGGTGAGGCATTGAGATACAGAATTATAAGGAAGCATTACTGAATATGTGTGTTATAAAGTCAATATTATAAACAAAATATGGAGCTAGAAATATTTGGGATCACAATAATAGCTTTTCACAAATATACTTTTAGAGTTGAATGTACGTTATCCTATAAGTAAAAAAGCAAATTCTTAATTTTAACGGAGCTCTCGACCTTTTCAGCATACTTTTATAGCATGTATATTAAAATGGAATATATTTTAGCAAAAGATTGCCATAAAACTCTGACTTGGCTCATTTTGATATTTGCACTGTGAAGAGGGCTTAAATTCCAATGTAGCAATATGCTGGTAGAAAAATGAAAAACTAGGAAGCTCTTTCACAATAATGCCTAATTGTTCCAAATTTGCTATATTTGGAGGTGCTCTACTGGTACTTCCTGCTTGACTCTCTGACCTGTGGGATGCACATTCTTCCTCAACGCTTTTTCCTTTTGGTGGTGACGTATGTTCACTATCTGACAGTAAAAGACCATACACGCCCCTCTTTTTAAAAGTATAGTATCTCTTCCTTTTCACTTTGGTTTGAACAAAGATAGTGTCACCTTGTTCCACGGAAAAGAAAAAGCATAAACAGTGTATATTTAGGGTATATGGGTGATAGCTTATGATATGTGTCAATCAGTTATCTGAATCTTTTACTGAAACTGAGATAGGAAAATAAAACTGAAACAAATCATACTCGACTTTGTTGTGCCATTTTCTCATTGGAGAAGAAATATTCAACCAGTATTTACAGAATAATGACAGATATATGTAAGTATTGTATCATGTCTATTCCATCACCAGCACCTACAGTGACATCTTCAGGGCTGGGATAAAATAAGTTCTGATGATTACCAAACATCTGTATTTGTTGAGAGGCAATGTCCTCTTAATACAAAGAGTACTGAACTTTTATGATATTAGCACAGTTTGTAATTACACATGTATTTTTGTGAATCTCTGAATAATGTGTGTCCCTTACTAGAGCTTTAAGCTATACAGAGGCCAGATGAAGTGTCTGGCATGATGCCTGCTCTCTGTAGGCTCTCCAGCTTCTGAAATGCAGAAGCTTGGAGCTTGGTCTAAAGACCTAGCTGTACACATTCCCTCTTGTCTCTAGGACATCTCCTGTCCCCTTCCCCAGACCTTTTATTTTGCAGAGTTCTAAGGTGGGCCTCATTATTCCTAGCTAATAGGGTTGTTTTAAGGATTCAGTGAAAACTCATATTCTCCAGCATTGAATAGCTGATTAGCAATTCTTAGTTTCCTTCCCTCCTTCCTGTCTGCTCCTCTTCCATTGCCTGTCTGCAGTGGGAAACGACAGGTTATAGGACTGAGCAGAAAAGCAACCACCACTTTGGCCATGTCTGCTTCAGGTAGTGGGTAATGGAAGTGTTCCATGACTGATAGAAAAACCATTGATCCACTTCAGCAAACCCAAAATGACTACCTGACCCAGCACTATGGTTTCTTTGTTCTTGAATAATGAAAAACCTTAGAACTAGTAGTTTTTTGCTTAGTCACAGAAACAGACAGGTACAGAAGTGAATGTCATTTGAAGTGGATATTGATCAGAGTGATGACATATATAAACCAGGTGTGTGGTAACACACGTGACCACCATCTGACCTCCATAAGACCTATCTTTCCTGACCATAGTCTATAGCCAGATCTTTCTGCCCCCCTCTTGAAGCTTATAAAGTTTAAAATTCACTCCTTGAAGAAGGGCTGTGGAGATTTGGGAATCTTTAGTAGCTGCAAAGAAAAATCAGGTCTAGATAATTTAACCAAAATCAGAAGCCATTCCTACCTTAATCTCATCGTTTTCTTGTACAGAAACGGAGAACCTTCTTAAATCATCAGATACGCATCAATCATCATTTAGTAAGTTGATGAGCATTTCCTGATGATGGCAAAGTGAGTTTCCAGAAGGAATGGGGAGAATCCAGCCTGTTATCTACTGTGTACAAAAGATAAGGCTGGTGAAGCAAGAGCCTTGTCACTCAAGAGAGCCGAAGAATTATTGAGGGAGAGTGCACCTTGAGGATCGCATTGTCCTCTAGTGAAAGTGAAATTTAAAACTGTTGTCTCTCAACTTGTAACATGAACAGGGTATAGGACTTGGAGTTTAACTCTCAGACTTTCTGCTGTGCATCTGACTTGAGTTTAATGTGTCCAGATGATTTTCTTTTTTCTTTTCTTTTTCTTTCTTTTCTTTCTTTCTTGAGACAAGGTCTCACTCTGTTGCCCCAGGCTGGTGTGCAGTGGTGTGATGACGGCTCATTGCAGTCTCAACCTCCCAGGCTCAAGCGATCATCATCTTTTTGCCTCCTGAGTAGCTGGGAGGGACTACAGGCACATGTCACCATGCTTGGCTAATTTTTTTTTTTTTTTGGTAGAGATGGGGTTTCACCATATTGCCCAGGCTGGTCTCCAATTTTTGACCTCAAAAGAGCCGCCTGCCTCTGCCTCCGCCTCCCAAAGTACTGGGATTACAAGCATGAGCTGCTGCACCTAGCCTGGGTGATTTTCTGTTCAACAATTCAAGCTTCAGATGAGGCCTAGGCAAGTGATGAGTTTGGGGAACATTCTTGAGTAATCTATTAAATGTATTTTTCATTGGTTTTAGTAAATCTCAAAAAGTTGTGAAGAAAAGGAAACCAGAGGCTTCAGCGAGTCCAGGTAAGACATATACATTTGAATTGTCAGAAATTCCATTTGTTTTTCCCCCAACAGCTTTACTGAGATGTAATTTACATACCATAATATTGTGCCACCACCGCCAAATGCAGTTTGAGAGCACTTTCATGATCTTCCAGAAAGTTTCCTGGTGCCCATTTGCAGTTAATCCTCACTCCAAGTCTCAGCCTTTGGCAACCACTGATCTGCTTCCTGTCTGTGTGATATTTTACATAAATTGAATTATATAGTATGTTTTGCACCTGGCATGTTTTTGCATGTATTAGCACTTCTCTCCTTTTTATTAATATGTTTTCCTAACTCATCAGTTGATGAACATTTGGGTTATTTCCAGTTCGGGGCCCTTATGAAGAACGTTACTATGAATGTGAGTAGACATACATGTCTTTGTGCAGAAATTTCTTCATTTCTCTCGGGTAGATGGCTAGGGGAGGAATTGCTTAATTGTATGGTAAGTTTCTTTTAAAGAAATAACTTGCTGGACACAGTGGCTCAGGCCTGTAATCCCAGCACTTTGGGAGGCCTAGGCAGGTGGATCACCTGAGGTCAGGAGTTCAAGACCATCCTGGCTAACATGACGAGATCCCATCTCTACTAAAAATACAAAAATCATCTGGGCATGGTGGCATGCTCCTGTAATCCTGGCTATTTGGGAGGCTGAGGCAGAAGAATCGCTGGAACTTGGGAGGCAGAAGTTGCAGTGAGCCAAGATTGCGCCATTTCACCCCAGCCTGGGTGACAGAGCAAGACTGTGGCTCAAAAAAAAAAAAAAAAGAAAAGAAAAGAAACTGTTTTCTAAAGTAGCTGTACAATCTTACATTCTTGCTTGTGATCTGCAGTGGTTGTAGTTTATCTGCATCTTTACCCAAACCTGCCATCATCTGTTAAATTAAATTATAGACATTCTAGCTGATGCATAAAGGTATTTCGTTGTGATTTTCATTTGCATTTCTCTAATGGCTAGTGGTGGTATGTCTTTTCATGTGCTTTATTTCCCTTCTGTGTATCTTCTTTGACAAAAATATTCATATCTTTTTGCCCATTTATTATTATTTATTTTTATTTTTATGTATTTATTTATTTTTTGAGACGGAGTCTCGCTCTGTCGCCCAGGCTGGAGTGCAGTGGCGCAATCTGGGCTCACTGCAACTTCTGCCTCCCAGGCTCAAGAGATCCTCTTACTTCAGCCTCCTGAGTAGCTGGGATTACAGGTGCCCACCACCATGCCCATTTAATTTTTGTATTTTTTGTAGAGATGGCATTTGCCATGTTGGCCAGGGTGGTCTCAAACTCCTGGGCTTAAGTGATCCACCTGCTTTGACCTCCCGAACTGCTGGGATTACAGGCATGAGCCACTGCATCCATCCTCTTTTGCCCATTTTTAAATGGCATTATTTTCCTTATTATTGAGTTTAAGAAATCTTTATATATTCTGGATAGAAGTACCTTATCAGATATATAATTTGCAAATATTTTCTCTCAGGCTTTGGCTTGTCTTTTATTTTCTTAACGGTGTCTTTTGAAGTTTAACATCTTTTAAATTTAATGATGTCCAATTGGTCATCTTTGCCTCTTGAGGCTCCTGTGTTCAGGGGCAGCCAGTAGTGGAAGTGTTGCCCAGAACCTCTCCAGGTATTCTCTGCACTCGTGTGCAGCCTCATCTAGGAAAGCGCTTGGCCCAACCACACAATTCCCAGCTTGTGGTACCATTAGCCCTCCCTTCTCATCCTCTGAAATTGTCACTTCCACTGACTTCTCTGGGTATGGGTATTGTCCGCTGTTGCAAATTGAGCAAGTCCCATTGGACTGTCGGGAGTTCTTAGAGTCTGTCCTGCCCTGACTAAAGCTGTAACCCAGCTGAGCTGGTGGGGGCATGCATGCAGCCCTCGGAAAGGATTCCACAAACACTCACTGTGCCCCAGTTTTTCAAGCATAAACCTTTTTCATAGTGTATACCTGTGTTCAATTTCTAGAGTGTGGAAATATAAATTTTCTCCAGCTTTTACTAGATGCTTTTTTGGGGAGAGGATTTGCCACCCCCTAACTCAGACACAGCTGGAAGTCCCACCTTGACAATTCTACTTGATAGCAGGAAGAGAAGGAACAGATCTTAATCCAAATCCAAGTTTGACGACACTACTTCTCTGCTGAGGAGCAGTGACCAAGTGTATACACTAATATTAAAAGCGACGCCAAAATAACTTATGGAAGTTTTAAGTGAGAGCCCTCACTGAAGGAAGGGGCAGTTTGCTCCCTTGCCCCATTGAGCTCTGGCCCCCAGGAAGGCAAAGGCAAGAAGAGGCCTTCCTACTAATCATGGCCCCCTCCATCTTTTTCACCATTGTCGGCACCCTGCAAGGGCGACTCAGTTCTAAGATCCAGCTTTCAAGAATTTCAAGAGAGTACCTTTTCTTTGAAGGTAATATTTACTGCTAAGAGTATTAATTACTGCCACTCCCAGAACCTCAGTTATTCACTAAGTGATGGATATCATATGTCCACTAAACATGGATATAGAACCATATTTGAATGAGACATCATTTTAGTATTTGAAATAACTAAATATATCCCATTCCCTCAAAAGAATGTGCAGAGTAGCTGGAGAAACATTGTAGAAGGTGCTGTGATTGTGGTCACCTCAGGAAGGGTTGGAGCTCTGACTTGGGCTGGAGCTAGCAGGGAGTGAGGCAAGGTGGTAGGAAAAGCCCAGGTGGGATCAGAGACCCCAGCGCATTCTGAGGCTGCTAGAAGAGGCTGTCACTGTCACTACTTTCTCACCAGATACCTTCTTGAAAGTATATTGGAAAGTGACCTGTCCTCAAATCAGAGTGACTTACATTTTAATGAGCACTTGAAGGGGGCACAGAGGGAGTACAGGTTGGTTGGTGCTGTTCCCTGAGAATAAAAACTGATTGGATACATTGCTGGTGTCAATGTAAAATGGTGCAATGGCTTTGGAAAACAGTCTGAGAGCTGCTCGAAATGTAAAACATGGAGTTACCGTATGAGCCAGCAATTCCATTTCTTGGTATATACCTAAGAGAAATGTAAGCATTCATCCATACAAAAACCTGAACATGAATGTTTACAGCAGCATGATTCACAATAGTAAAAAAGTGGAAACAACCTAAACACCATGTGCTGAATGGATAAATAAGATGTAGTCTATCCATACAATGGGACTACTACTTGGAAATCAAGAGGCATGAAACACTGATACATGCTGTGATATAGATAAAGCTCAAAAATGTTAAGTGAAATAAACCATTCACAAAAGACCACATATTGCATCATTCCATTAGATAAAATGTTCAGATTGGGCAACTCTATAGACAAAGTAGATTAGTGTGTTGGCAGAGGCTGGGGGCAGGAGGAGGAGAATAGGGAGTAACTGTTCATGGTAAGGGGTTTCTTTTCGGGTGATGAAAATATTCTGAAATTAGATTGTGACAATGGTGGTGTATTAATTAGTCTGTTTTCATGCTGCTGATAAAGATAAACCCGAGACTACAAAGAAAGGTATAATTGGACTTACAGTTCCACCTGACTGGGGAGGCCTCAGAATCATGGCAGCAGGTGAAAGGCACTTCTTACATAGTGGTGGCAAGAGAAAATGAGAGAGAAATAAAAGTGGAAACCCCAGATAAACCCATCAGATCTTGTGAGACTTACTATCACGAGAATAGCATGGGAAAGACTGGCCCCCATGATTCAGTTACCTCCCCCGGGGCCCTCCCACAACACATGGGAATTCTGGGAGATACAATCCGAGTTGAGATTTGGGTGGGGACACAGCCAAACCATATCATTCCACCCCTGACCCCTCCAAACCTCACGTCCTCACATTACAAAACCAATTATGCCTTCCCAACAGTCCCCCAAAGTCTTATTTCACCACTAACCCAAAAGTCAACAGTCCAAAGTCTGATTTGAGACAAGGCAAGTTCCTTCTGCCTATGAGCTTGTAAAATCAATAGCAAGCTAGTTACTTCCTAGATACAATGGGGCTATAGGCATTGAGTAAATAACAGCCATTCCAAATGGAAGAAATTGGCCAAAAAAAAGGGGTTACAGAGCCCATGCAAGTTTGAAATCCAGTGGGGCAGTCAAGTTTGTTTTTTTGTGTTTTTGTTTTTATTTGTTTTTGAGACAGAGTTTCGCTCTTGTTGCCCAAGCTGGAATGCAATGGCATGATCTCGGCTCACTGCAACCTCTACCTCCCAGACTCAAGCAATTCTCCTGCCTCAGTCCCCCAAGTAGCTGGGATTACAGCTGTCCACCAGCACGTCCAGCTAATTTTTTGTATTTTTGGTAGAAACGAGGTTTCACCATGTTGACCAGGCTGGTCTCAAACACCTGACCTCAGGTGATCCATCTGCCTTGGCCTCCCAAAGTGCTAGGATTATAGGCGTGAGCCACCATACCTGTCTGGCAGTCAAGTTTTAAAGCTCCAAGATGATCTCCTTTGACTCCATGTCTCACATCAAGGTCATGCTGATTCAAGACGTGGGATCCCATGGTCTTGGGCAGCCCTGCCCCTGTGGCTTTGCAGGGTACAGCCTCCCTCCTGGCTGCTTTCACAGGCTGGTGTTGAGTGTCTGTGGCTTTTCCAGGCACATGGTGCAAACTGTTAGTGGATATACCATTCTGGGGTCTGGAGGATGGTGGCCCTCTTCTCACAGCTCCACTAGGCAGGGCCCAAGTAGGGAGTCTGTGTGGGGGCTCTGATCCCACATTTTCCTTCTGCACTGCCCTAGCAGAGGTTCTCCATGAGGGTCCCACCCCTGCAGCAAACTTTTGCTGGGGCATCCAGGTGTTTCCATACATCTTCTGAAATCTGGGCAGAGGTTCCCAAACTCAGTTCTTGACTTCTGTGCACCCACAGGCTCAACATCACGTGGAAGCTGCCAAGGCTTGGAGCATCCACCCTCTGCAGCCACAGCCCGAGGTGTACATTGGCCCCTTTCAGCCGCAGCTGGAGCAAGTTGGACACAGGGCACCAAGTCCCTGGGCTGCATATAGCATGGAGACCCTGGGTCTGGCCCATGAAACCACTTTTTCCTCCTAGGCCTCCAGGCCTGTGATGGGAGGGCTTGCTGTGAAGGTCTCTGACATGGCCTGGAGCCATTTTTCCCATTGTCTTGGGAATTAACGTTAGGCTTCTGCTACTTATGCAAATTTCTGTAGCCAGCTTGAATTTCTCCCCAGAAAATGGGTTTTTCTTTTCTATTGCATAGTTGGGCTGCATTTTTTTCCAAACTTTTATGCTCTTCTTCCCTTATAAAACTGAATGCCTTTAACAGTACCCAAGTCATGTTTTGAATGCTTTGCTGCCTAGAAATTTCTGCCAGATACCCTAAATCATCTTTCTCAAGTTCAAAGTCTCACAAATCTCTAGGGCAGGGGCAGAATGCCGCCACTCTCTTTGCTAAAACGTAACAAGAGTCACCTTTACATCAGTTCCCAACACTTTCCTCATCTCTGTCTGAGAACACCTCAGCCTGGACTTTATTGCCCATATTGCTATCAGCATTTTGGGCTAAGCCATTGAACAAGTCTCCAGGAAATTCCAAACTTTCCCACATTCTCCTGCTGCTTCTGAGCCCTCCAAACTGTTCCAGCCTCTGCCTCTTGCCCAGTTCCAAAATAGTTTCCACATTTTTTGCGTATCTTTTCAGCAGCGCCCCACTCTACTGGTACCAATTTACGATATTAGTCTGTTTTCATGCTGCTGATAAAGACATACTGGAAACCGAAAAGAGAGAAAGAGGTTTAATTGGACTTACAGTTCCACATGGCTGGGGAGTCCTCAGAATCATGGCAGGAGGTGAAAGGCACTTCTTACATGACAGCAGCAAGAGAAAATGAGAGAGAAGCAAAAGCGGAAACCCCTAATAAACCCATCAGATCTCGTGGGACTTATTCACACATGAGAATAGCATGGGAAAGACCGGCCCCCATGATTGAATTACTCCCCCTGGGTCCCTCGCACAACACGTGGGAATTTTGGGAGATACAATTCAAGCTGAGATTTGGGTGGGAACACAGCCAAACCATATCAGGTGGCAAAACTCTGAATATACCAAAACATACTCAATTGTAGACTTGATGATTTTTACAGTACGTTAATTATGTATTGAAGTTGTTAAGATAGCTGATTGGAGAATCTGAATGATGGGATATGGTGAAAAGGCAGGGGTGGGATGGGGGAGTATTCTAGGACTGGGTATGGGACAGGGAAGGGCTGCCAGGTGACCCCAAATGGGAACCCCACAATGGGTCCAGTAGCCCCTCCTGGATCCATCTGCCGGGCAGGGTTGAGGGGTGGGGGCTGCCCTGGAATATATCGTCCTCCCCAGTTAGACTGGATTAGGAAAAGGAGGGGAAGAGGCTTTCTTCTCTGGCACTGCTACAAAGACCCTGTGGCTTCTATCCTGGGGTGCTGGGTGGGTGATTCTCATAGGCAGAGGGTGCCTTGCTCACTTGCTCAAGGTACCTTCAAAGAATGAGAAACTTTGAATGTCTAAGACCAAACCCTAGGCTGGGTGTGGTGGCTCATACCAGCAATTCCAGCACTTTGGGAGGCCAAGGTGGGAGAATCACTTGAGCCCAGGAGTTTCAGACCAGCCTGGGCAATATAATGAGACCTCATCTATTTAAAAAAAAAAAAAATTAGCTGCACATGGTGGCCTGAACCTGTGGTTCCAGCTACTCAGGAAGATGAGGCAGGAGTGCAGTGGCGGGTCACGGGGTGGGGGCAGTGGAGTGAACAAGGGGAATAGGGGAGGACCTCCCAGGAAGGCCTGGTGTCATACAATAATTCAAAAAAGGACAAAGATCAGATAACAATGATATGAAAATGGGGAGTGCAGAGCAAAGAAAACATATTGTGGAAGAGAGTATTACTGAATTAGAAACAGTAAGGAATGGAATACACTTACTGAAAATCTAATTACAGATAACCTGCATGAAGGCAAGCCTCATTTATAGGCTGGAAAGTTCTTGGAGAGGGTACTTACATCATTGTAAAAAATCATCTTCAAGGCCCAGCTAAGTATGTGTTAGCACAAACACAGATTTTCTACCTTAGAAGGAAAAAGACATCAACATTCGCAGATTGGCGCTTGAACCACAGCACACTTGATAACATTGCTTTAGGAGAACTTGGTTTCTTTTTTCCTCTTGGCAGAATCGGCCAGCAGCAGACTCAAAGGATCCTCAAGTTTATAACCAAAGACTGCTTAGTTCACCCTTGCTCTGTGGCGAATTTCTTGAGTCAGTTTGCAAAGGAGTGGCTTCCTGTTATGAAGGGAAACTTTATGCAGGGAAATAACATTTTTAGGATATAGCTTTTGTTTGAAGTTTGTAGTAGGGCCTGAGGGCAAGACCCTAAACAAGTTGTTTTTCTTTAACTCTGTCCTCTGTACTGGAATGCAGCTTGCAACTCTTCTTTGCCTTTGTTGAGCAGGAAGCATGATAGCTGAAGGCCAAGGTTGAAGTTCGGATGCTCTATCTTCTTGATAAAGAAGGGCATAATTATGCATGGATAATATTGAAATAACATCCAAAGTACACTTGCACTGTAATCACCTAAAAGAAAATTGGGAAATACTAACTGGGAGCTGTTTGTAAGGAGCCTTGGCCTGGGTGTCAGATGCTTAGGAGCAGAGCTGGGAATTCTACCTCAAAAGCAGCCTGGCTTTGGGAACACTAAACACCTGTTATGAACCCCTTCCCTCTCGTGCTAAATGAGGGTTTGGACTTGATGACTTTGAAGAGCCCTTTCCATTCTAGCATTCTGCCTCCTGTATATCTGACTGAAGGTTAACTCCCTGCCATTGGCGTTCATTTGGCATTCAGATGTTTCAGTGCATCATCCCTTTTATGTTCGTATTTCCGAGTTAACACTGGAATGTACTGACAACACATTTGTCAGGCACTACCCTTCCTATATATATTACCACATCGAATCCTTATAACAATTCTCTGGAGGCAGGTATCCTAACACAAATTTTCCATATAAGGAAACTCAGACCTAGAGTGGTTAAGTCACTCACCTGAGGTCACACAGTAAGTGGTAGAATGGGAGCTTAGCCCCCAGACTGACTCTCCTCATAGTTTATTATACTAGTTAGAACTGTATCTAATATTAAAAGATTAGTATTAGCAGTTTCTTTTACATTATCACAATTTTAGTGCCTTGAATAGAATAATAATGTGATTTCAAAAGTCCTTATTTGAAACTCCAACATGCTGTCGAGCTGTAGAGGTGGTATCCCAGTAGCTGGGGGTAGCCGCCAAAACACTTCAATGTGATAGGGCCTTGTCTTGCTCTCGGGAGGTTTCATTGAGAGCCCAGTTGAAGCACTGGATTAGTGATTAGGAATATCATTACTGAATGAGATTGCATGCATGCTACTTTACAATTTAGGTAGCCTCATCTCATGTCTTCTTGGACCAGTGGTTCTCAAGGGGTTTCCAGGCCCCCAGGAAACCTGAGACCCTTTCAAAGGGTCTGCAAGGTTTTCACGGTACTACTAAAACACTATTTACCCTTTCGCTGCATTGATATTTTTATTGAGGTACAAAAGCAGTGGTGGGTAGAACTGCTGGAACCTTATGGTGGCACCAAAACACTAGTAGTAATGATCATATTCTTCATAATCAAACACTTGCAGTAAAAACACAAGTGCCTCTTTGACTTAAGAATGACCTTGGAGAAGCAATAAAAATTATTACTTTTATTAAATCTTGGCCCCTTAAGTAGAGTGACACAAGATGAGAAGTACCCATAAAGCACCTCCATACTGAAGTACAACATTTGTCTCAAAAAGAAGCACTTGTGTGATTGAATTGTGAGCTGAACTCTCTTCCTTTCTCATGGAATACTATTTTTATTGAAAGAACAATTGACAAGCTACAGTTCTATGGATGGTATGTTCTCAAATATTAACAAAGTGAGCCTGTCCCTTCAAAGAAAACAGCAGACAGTATTTATTGCAAATGATAATTTGGGTTTTAAGCAAAAATAAGAATTTTTTGTAGAATTTGTGTCTGTCACTATGACTTAAAATTTTCTGATACAGCTGGTGGTATTTTAATGTATATGATAATGTGATTTTTTGGTATTGTCTAATGAAATATGTCAACATTTAGAAGTTCTACATATACTGTTTCTGCCTCTGGTGCTTGAATCAGGATTTAAAAATAATTTTCTAAATGATCAATACATGATGCTGTAAAATTATGGATGGGTAAAAAAATAAATTCAAAGTGCAAGACAGATCCACGGATTTTAATGTCATAATAATATGAGAAGTTCATTGGCATCATTTCAGAGTCCACATAGTAATTAATCTTTAAGAAACTTAAACTATTAAAAAAACTACTATCTTAAGAAGCAATGATCTGAAAAAGCAATTTTTCAGATCTGGAACAAGACAAGGATGCCCATTTTCACTGTTACTCCACATAGTGTCCCAGCTGGAGCAATCAGAAAAGAGAAAGAAAAGGCATCTAATTGGAACAGAAGTAGTCAAATTATTCTTGTTTGAAGATGGTATGATCTTATATTTGGGAAAACCTAAAATTAGAACTGATAAATTCAGTAAATTGCAGCATACAAAATCAACATACAAAAATCAGGAGCATTTGTACATGCCAACAGTGAACAATATGAAAAAGAAATCAAGAAAGTAATCCCATTTACAATGGCTACAAATAAAGTAATATACCTAGGAATAAACTTAACCAAAGGAATGAAAGATCTCTATAATGAAAACTGTAAAAGACTGATGAAAGAAGCTAAAGAGAACACACAAAAAATGGAAATATATTCCATGTTCATGGATTGGAAGAATCAATGTTGTTAAAATGTCCATACTACCCAAAGCAATCTACAGATTAAATGCAATTCCTATCAAAATATCAATGACATTCTTCACAGAAATAGAAAAAATAATCCTAAAATTTATGTGGAATCACAAAGTACCCAGAATAGCCAAAGCCACTGTGAGCAAAAGGAACAAAACTGGAGGAATCACATTACCTGACTTCAAATTACACTACAGAGCTATGGTAACCAAAACAGCCTGGTACTGGTGTAAAAACAATGGTCTAAATAGCCATAGACCAATGGAACAGAATAAAGAATCCAGAAATAAAACCATACATCTACAGTGAACTCATTTTTGACAAAAGTGCCAAGAACATACATTGAGGAAAGGACAGTCCATTCAATAAATCCTGTCGTGGAAACTAGATATCCATATGCGGAAGAATGAAACTAGACTCCCTATCTCTCACCATATACAAACATCAAATCAAAATGGATTAAATATTTAATTCTAAGACCTAAAACTATGAAACTGCTAGAAGAAACCATTGGGGAAACTCTCCAGGACTTTGGTCAGGGCAAAGATTTTTTGGCTAAGACCTCAAAAGCACAGATAACCAAAGCAAAAATGGACAATGGGATCACATCAAGTTAAAAAGCTTCTGTGCAGCAAAGGAAATGATCAACAAGTGAAGAGGCGACCCACAGAATAGAAGAAAATATTTGCAAACCACCCATCCGACAAGGGTGGTTAATAACCAGAATATATAAGGAGCTCAAACAACTCAACAGGAAAAAAAAAATCTAATAATCCTATTAAAAAATGGGCAAATGATCTGAATAGGCATTTCTCAAAAGAAGACATACAAATGTCAAACAGGTATATAAAAAAATGCTCAACGTCACAAATCATCAGAGAAATGCAAACCAAAGCCACAAGGAGATATCCTCTCACCCAAGTTAGAATGGCTGTTATCCAAGAGACAGGCAAGAACAAACGCTGGTGAGGATAGAGAAAGGGGAACCCTCCCACACTGTTGGTGGGAATGTAAATTAGTACAACCACGATGGAGAACAGTATGGAGGTTCCTAAGAAAACTAAAAATAGAACTGCCATATGACCCAGCAATCCCACTAGGCATACACACAAAAGAGAGCAAGTCAGTATATCAAAGAGATACCTGCCCTCCCATGTTTACTGCAGTACTATTTGCAATAACCAAGATTTGAACTCAGCCTGAGTCTATCAACAGATGAATGGATACAGAAAATGTGGCACATATACACAATGGAATACTATTCAGCCATAAAAAAACGAAATACTGTCATTTACAACAACATGGATGGAATTAGAGGACATTATGTTAAGTGAAACAAGCCAGGCAAATACCAAAAAAGACATTTTGCATGTGCTCACTCATTTGTGGGAGTCAAAGATTAAAACAAGTGAACTCATGGAGACAGAGAGTAAGTAGAATGATGGTTATGAGAGGCTAGAAAGAGTAGTAGGGAGGAGGGTGGAAAGTGGAGATGTTTAGTGGGTACAAAAATATAGTCACATAGAATGAGTAAGATCTAGTATTTGATAGCACAACAGGGTGACTCTAATCAACAATTTACTGCATATTTTAAAATAGCCAAAAGAGTGGAACTGGAATGTTCCTAACACAAAGGGATGATAAATGCTTGAGGTGGTAAATACTCTATTAACTTCGATGTGACTATTACACATTGTATGCCTGTATTAAAACATAACATGTACCTCATAAATATATACTTATGAGCCCATAAAAATTAAAAATATTCACCCCGTTTTCAACCAACATGTGTGAGGTTGGATTTTCTTCATGCTTCAACCAAAACAAAGTATATTCCTGATGTGACTATAGTAGGGGTGCGATAGACATACTTTTCACAATATGATAGCTGGAGAATAAAGCTCAGGAAACGAGCCAAAGCCATGCAGATGTGTCTTTTTCCAAAAATCCAGTCAAAACAAAGTATCACAACAGATGGAATGCAGAAGCAGACTTGAGAATCCACCTGTGTTCTATTGAGCCAGACATTAAAGAGATTTGCAAAAAAATTTGGTTTGGAAAAGATTTTTTTTTTTTTTTGGAGACGGAGTCTCACTGTGTCACCCAGGCTGGAGTACAGTGGTAAGATCTCGGCTCACTGCAACCTCCACCTCCTGGGTTCAAGTCATTCTCCTGCCTCAGCCTTCCAGGTAGCTGGGATTACAGGCGCGCACCACCATGCCTGGCTAATTTTTGTATGTTTAGTAGAGACGGAGTTTCGCCACGTTGGCCAGGCCGGTCTTAAACTCCTGACCTCAGGTGATCCGCCCACCTCGGCCTCCCAAAGTGCTGGGATTACAGGTGTGAGCCACTGCACTCGGTTAGAAAAGACTTTTTATAGAAATACATAATTTATGTTAATACATCATGCTCTTATCATTGTTATTTTTAAATGAGTTGACATATATATTTTAAATCTCAGTTTTAATTTCTAATACAATGACTACCGACAGATATAAACCAAATAAGCAAAAGCTGTTTGGGGTCCTTGAAAATTTTTAAGTATCAAAGAGTTCTCAGACCAAGAAGTTTAAAGAAGCACCATCTTAGACCATTCCCATCCTCACAGGTAGCTACTGATAAAGGAAAACCCTTTGGAGAGAGCGAGCGCTAAAACAAGAGGCTTTCTACATTCCCAAGCTGGTTAGAACTGAAGCCTCAGTGATAATTCCTATTCAGGGATCTCCAAAACACCATGATATTGTGGTAGCTTGGCTTGATGCTGTCTCTAGCAAAAGTAAAGAAAATAAAAGAGCTTTATAATAGGTGGGAGGAAATGAGAATATTCATAAAGCAAAAAACTAACCAAGTGCTGGGCCAATTCCATCAAATGGTCAAAAGTGAGGTGTGTAGGGAAAATTTTGTTGAAGATGAGAAGCAAATGGCAGACAAGGGACTCACTGAAAATCATTTGCATGTTTGTTCTTTTAAACTCTGAATTTCTGCATCTGAGAATTCTGCAGTGCCCATCCTTGACTGCAACCCCTCACTAGAACTGTAAGTAATAAAGCATTAATAATATGGGAACTGCTCTAAGCTTTCTCTTTTACCATTTTTAAAAAAATTTTTTAAAGAAATTGGTATTGTTTTAGTTCTTCACATTCCTTCACCTTCTGCCACTCAAGTGGAGTTGCACTAAGGTAAAATTTGTAATAAGCAAAATATACTCAAATTTGGGGCTCTGCTGTTCATTAAAATGAATTTAGCATCTTTAGAAAAAGTAAAATCATCAAAACAGCCTAAATAAACTTAAAAACTCTTCTTTACGGAAAGGCTATTTTAAAACCAAACAAGCTGATAATAAGAACAATGGATTGTGACTTCTAACATTCTCAGATTGAAGGCTGAACTGGAAAGACTAGCTGCTAACAGCGGCTGCTGTAGTTCCAGGTGAGGGGGGACACTGGAATATTCCTTTTGTGACTATAGTATGGGTGCAAGAGACACACACACACACATATATATATATACACATACACACTGTTGCTTACTTTTCACAATATTTTGGCTAGAGAATAAAGCTCAGGAAAAAAGAGCAAAAACCATGCAGACCTGTGTTTTTCTACAGGTCCAGTCAAATTTGAGGATCACATCTCCCAGAAGGGGCTTGCTTCTCCTTACTGCCACCCACATACACTCATTAGCCCTGGGAATCCAGCACAATTGAGAAGCTCAGACTGCAGAAAGCCTGATTTTTAAGGATGAGTCAAACTAGAACTGGAACTGGAACTTAATAGCCAATACTTCTGCAATCTTATGCAGGTGCTTCTGAAGTATTTACAACTAGAAAAGAACTACAAAAAGTTTAGGGAGTTATTAGATCTCTGTTTTTTTTCCTTCCCTGAATAACTGACTTAACAACTTTTCTTTTTCTTTCTTTTGGTGGTAATAGTGGGCATTTATTTGAAATGAAAAAAAATTACTTAAGTACCTGGACTATTGCATTTAATCATGTATTGTAATTGTGTTACTCTACCTTTTTGCATCAGAGACAAATATACAATGAACATTCAGATATCACAGATTGCACACTAGAGAGTAATTCTTCAGGTCTTTTACATAACCACCAAGAAACATATTGGTTTCTGCAATATAGTATAAAAGTCCACAATCAATCCAGTCTTAGCCAGTATCTTCAATTTACTTCTGTTGCTGTACAAATAATTGGCCATTACTAGGGCTTACAAGTTAATAACAGGACAAAAAATATACATTGCACTGACACAAAAAGTCAGCTGTGTTAATAGTCATGCAACAAGTAACCAAACTTGCTGAAATTAAAAATACTTTCTAAAAACAGTTTTAACGGCATAAATATTTTATACACAGTTCATTTACCAAAACAAAATGTATTTAAATGATACAAAGCAAAAATAAGTTTCTACCAACTTTATACATAAGAAAGTGCAAAATAACTTATCTAGAGTGTTTTGCTATTATCCAGACGGATGGCTGCTATGGGCAGCTATTCTCTTCTTCAAAAGCATGACATTACAGTTGCACACTACACACAAATGTTAGAATACATGGATGAACAAATGAACCGGTGGATGGATGAATGAACAACTACGAAGATCAGGCAGGAGCCCTGTGAGGTACTCGCAGAGAAAGAATGCAGACCACACTAAGGTAGATGTGCATGTTGACAATAGATGTTGGTAAATAAATTTACATGGAACACAGAACGATATCCAGAGAAACAATTAGTTTATGTATGTGAGTGTACTTGTATGTGTGAGTGATTCTGTTGATTTCTGCATTAGAAGCAAAAAGAAAAGAAACCCGATTGAACAAAACAGTTGCCCACAGCACCAGCTGCCAGAGGAAATACTACCATGAGGGTTTTGGTTTCCACCTTCTAGTTATGGAAGTCGTGTCAGAAAGTTAGTAATGAAAGTTGTGTCGGAAAGTTTAAAAGTGTTCATCTCATATAGTTTCCTATTACAAAGAGGAATAGCCTTTAAGTAACAACACACACACATTCATATATTCAAGTCTTTAAAGAACACCTCTGCCACTGGGTATGGGGTAAACATGATTCACGGACAAAAGGAGGACGCTTCTTTTAAAAAGTGTAGAATAACACTGCTACAACTCACCTAGAGGGCCAGACAGGGGTGAGGCCCACAGTTACGTGATAGCACAATTTCTGCAACTGTTGAACATCAGCATTATTTATTAGAATTGAAGATGGTGATGGGGGAGGGACAGTGTCGGGGGAGTAAGACACAGAAAGGAAAACAGAACACAACTTTTCTTTAAGTTAAAGTATTAATGCCGATAATCCTTTTATTAACAAGTATATCTGAACTTTTAGAAATGGAAGTGTTTTAATCAATTTTGATATGTAATCATAAATAGACTGTAGGCTCAAACCCAGGTAAATAAAGATTTAAATTTAGTAAGCGTAAGGCACTAAAGCAGCCTTTATATTTTCTCTTGGAGACCTAGTTATCGTATCAGGAAGAACAAGTTTGTTCTTAAGCTGGTTTCAGCCCATCAGGTACAAGATCACCATTGTACCAAATGCCTGTTTTTGAATGCACGTGCATATATGTGCATTTTAGTGCATAAGTGTGCCTCTCACCAGGGCCTAAACACGAAAAGTTGGAGAAGCCAAAGCCACTGTCCTTTGCATGGCGCCTCTGTGAGGGTGCGAAGGCCTTTCCTTTCGCCTCTGTGAGGGTGCGAAGGCCTATCTCGGGCCATTAATGATTCTACATTTTTCAAATCACAGGGCTTTTAGAATTGTTCATAATATTATCACTAAGTTTCTGAAAATGTTAAAATCTAGATTAACTGTTTCATTTTTTAATATATATTATATATATATGTACATAACACACATTTAAAAAAATCCCACCACCAGGCCTTTTCTCTGTAAACTGATCTCTTAGCCCCTTCCAGCTTTAATCCCCCTGGATTTGTGTGTTCTGTATCCAACTAGTAGAACAAATTAAATAACTAAATATTAAAATACTGTAATTATATTCATAGCAAAAACAAAAAAATAGACATTGATACAGTATAAATCTCACTGTTTTCAGGTAGATGACATTAAATGGTAAAGGTTAATTTTAAGCAGTTCTGACATGATTCAGTTTTACAACAAAGTTTATATGTTAATTCTGTACACTTTTTTCTTTCCTTTTTTTTACCCCTTTTTTGAAAATGCTATAGTAGAACATCCGTGTCATGAAAGACACATACTTATTATGTTCTATGCAAGATAAGCTAATTTTGGGTTACATGCAAATATATTTCCATTAGTTGAGACAGGGCTGTTTCTTGCACTGCATTGGTCATCTGACCACCTTTCTGCAATGCTAAGAAGGTATTCTTTGACCAAACAGCAGTCCACATACAAGTTTAAAAGGGGCCTTGTTTATGTAGGAACAACACTGAGGTGGTGCATAGCCAGGTACAAGACACCCAAATATTTCCAGTTTATCTTACGGCTGGACTCCTATTCTCCCACGCTGTTTCCTAAAGAAGGTCCACATTATTTTGGTTACTAGCCTAGTTTAAGTGGAGATACTGTGGGCAACTTGAAAGAAATGACATCAGGCACACAGGCTGAGCTTGAAAGGAAAAAAAGACCACAGATAATGTCTTTGGGGATTTAAAAAAACATATTTATAATTAATTGGTAAGTGAGGGATGTCAGACAAACCATAAGTAGTTCATTGAGTTAGTGGTTTAGTTTGAAGTTTCATGTTACAGGCAGTTAAGTCCTTATTTAGAAAAAAGGCCTTTTATACCTATTTACAATATACAGTTACTTGCAAAGAAGTCAGATTTACAACCATTTTCTAAAAGCCTTTTTTGTTGTTGGTTTTTCCAAATAAGGATGAGTAGCTCTATAAAAATGAGATGCAAGAAAAGAGAGTTAATAAGTGAGGATATTTCTCTTGGAGACAGCTACTGTCATCAGGGAGAATTGGAGATGGAAAGTGTTGCTTCTAGGAACCACCTCACATTCTTCTTGTGCTGTTCACCTGAATCACGTCTGCCCCATTCCTGTACTCTACACCCGTTTTATTCAATGATCCCTTTGAATTTTAACACTTCAAACACGTGGTATGAAGAGATGTGTAAACGGAGACTGTTTTCAATGCCTTCCAAGCTGGGACAGGAGAATCGGGAAGGGGTCTACAGACCGTGGTCTCCACTCAGCTTGTTGAATCTTCAACAATTTCGAGGCCCATCTTCTGAACCTCTCTCATGCTGTAAGTTATAATAACAGTTCTGACAAACACGCACCGGGGATGAGATTTTCAAGCGTTTGATTTCAGATTGAAATCGACTGCACCTAAAGGAAAGGAAAAGTCAATTCATTATTGGTCTCCTCCATGCTTGATCATGGGTTCCGGAATATTAATAATCGAATGGAAAGCTTGCAGTAAAATGCCAAAGGCCATACTGGTTTGCGTTGTGTGGCTGAACAAGGACTAAAAGGAAAGCTGTATTATTTGTTTCAGTCTACGAAGAAATGCAGTATTAAACCAGGGAAGCTATTTCTTTGATGAGAATTAAAAAAACGAAAACAAAAAAACAGAGTTAAGATTTTCCTACACAATGAGGCCAAGGTGTCTGAACATCAATGTGAGGCCATTCTACCTGTGCAGACTAATTCTCATGGCCTATAAGCTTGGGAGGTATGTCAGTGTCTTTACTTGGAGCTTGACATATTTCTCCTGGAAATTAGAAAAACTCACTAGTGGAAATTAGAAAAACTCACGAGTGGAAATTAGAAGACTCACTAATGAATACCTACTTCCAAGAGAATTACTAATAACTCATTAGTGAGTCTTCTAATTTCCAAGAGAAATACGAGTTTGATCACTATCAAGTTCCATTGTGCTTTGAAACATTTTGCTTGATCCACTCTTCAATCATTTCTTAAGCAGTTAGACTGGCTTTCCTTTTCCAGTCCCAACACCCTCATTTCCTATTTATCTTGCTGGAACTGTTTGAAGGAGACTATTCTTAAGAGATGTTCAAATTCTTTAAGAAGTATTCAGAGTTCCTATTCCTGGAATAAAGCTGGGTGTGACTCAGGATGTGGTATTAAATCACTTTAGGCTTGGATTTTCACAAGATTAAAATGGAAATGAAAACAAAATTTTTTTAAGAGATGGGGTCTCAGTACATTGTCCAGGCTGTCCTCAAACTCCTGGCCTCAAGTGATCTTCCTGCCTTGACCTCCCAAAGTGCTGAGACTACAGATGTGAGCCACTGTACCTGTCCCTGAAATGGAGATTTATGTTTAGTCCATTAATCTACCAGTAAAAGTGTCCAGAGAGTAAATTAAGTACTATAAGCTTATGGGTTTAAAGGACTGTCACTGGACCTCTGAGAACCCTGAGGAGTGTCAACAGCTCTCAGCCATAGAGACCACAGGCTGTGCGTTTCGGACAGCACTTCCTTCTGTACCTGCTTCGTCAGAACTTATCACTGTTTGGTCAGTTTCCAATAAAGCTTCCATCCAACACTTAATAGCAATGGATAATTTAAAGAATTACCTATAATTAAACAATATTTTGAAAATTAAACATGACAAAGAACAGATGTGTGCCAGCAGACATACGGAAGTGCTAGCACAAATCACTAGATTAATATGATGGGCGTGGAGGCTGAAAACTATAATCCCAGCACTTTGGGAGGCTGAGGTGGGGGTACTGCTTGAGCCCGCAGCTTTGAGACCAGCCTGGGGAACATAGTGAGGCTCTGTCTCCACAAAAAATACAAAAATGAGCCAGGTGTGGTGGCTCTTGCCTATAGTCTCAGCTACTTGGAAGGCTGAGGTGGGAGGACTGCTTGAGCTGGGGGATCAAAGCTGCAGTGAGCTGTGATCATGTCACTGCACTCCAGTCTGGGTGAAAGAAGAAGACCCCATCTCAAGAAATATATATATATATATATATATGGGCCAGGTGCAGAGGTTCATGACTATAATCTCAGCGCTTTGGGAGGCTGAGGTGGGCAGACCAGGAGGTCAGGAGTTCGAGACCAGTCTGGCCAATATGGTGAAACCCCGTCTCTACTAAAAATACAAAAATTAGCCGGGCGAGGTGGTGCATGCATGTAGTCCCAGCTACTCAGGAAGCTGAGGCAGAAGAATCGCTTGAACCCAGGAGGCAGAGGTTGCCGTGAGCCAAGATCGCGCCACTGCACTCCAGCCTGGGTGACAGAGTGAGATTCTGTCTCAAAAAAAAAAAAGAAAGAAAGACTATATGGCTCTGTGCTTTGAAAGGCCTGCTCTATAAAACCCATTATGGGTTTTAAAATTTATTATTTATTTTTTTGAGATGGAGTCTCACTCTGTCGCCCAGGCTGGATGGAGTGCAGTGGCGTGATCTCGGGTCACTACAATCTCTGTCTCCGGGGTTCATGTGATTCTCTCACTTAACCTCTTGAGTAGCTGGGATTACAGGCACACACCACCACACCTGGCTAATTTCTGTATTTTTAGTACAGACAGGGTTTTGCCATGTTGGCCAGGCTGGTCTCGAACTCCTGACCTCAGGTGATTAGCCCACCTCAGCCTCCCAAAGTGCTGGCATTACAGGTGTGAGCCACCGTGCCCGGCCCCATTATAGGTTTTATACAGCAGGCCTTTCAAAGCACAGAGCCACTAGACAGAATCCTCTGCCAGCCCCACAGAAATTTCCATAGGAAATGGCTGGCTGCAACATTTTGGGTCCCTCATCTTGAACCAGACTGCCCAGCAGAAAAGGTTTAAGGAATCAAATTATGGAACATCTGTTTTGCCAGACTCTGAACTTGGTGCCTTAAAACACTCATGCATGTGATCTCATTTAATTCTCTCAATAGCTCTAAGAGGACTGGTCTTCTTACCCACATTTATAGATGAAGAAACCAAAGCTCAGAGAGGCTTGGTAACCTGCTGGCATTATGGCCACAGAAAGTAGCACAATGAGCATTTGCTCAGTGTAAACCCAAAGACTATGCCCACACCAGTAAGCCAATGCTGCCTACAAAACCTCAGAAACTGCCTCATAATTACACAAGAATAATATGCTTTCTATGAAAGCATCTCTGGAGTAAGGCAATATAAGCCTTAAAGTGTACTGTCCATGGAATCCTTTCTATTGTCTGGCAGAAAAAGTAATGACTGTGGATATGTATCTGGGACCCGGGTGTAGGACAGAGTTATCAACCAAATCCACAGCCATGGGACCACTGACCTTTCATATGGGGGAAAAACAGATCCTTGCCTCATGTCATACCCCAAAATAAATTACAAATGAATTAAAGATCTAAATGTGAAAAATAAAACTTTGAAACCTTTAAAAGAAAATAAATAAGATTATCTTCGTGATCTTAGGACAGGGAAATAATTCTTAAGGCACAAAAAAGCAAAAATCATAAAGAGTAATAAATGTGACTACAACCAGTTTAAAAACTTGTCTGACAGAAAAAACATACACAAAGTTGAAACGCAAGCCACAGACTGGCAGAACATACCTGCAAGATATATAAAAGACAAATGTGTACAGCACAGAATATATAAAAGAATTCCTCAAGGAAAAAAAAAAGAAAAAGGCAAAGTACCCAAGAGGAAACCCAAATAGCCAACAAACATGAAAAGATGTTGTCTCACTAGCATTGCAAGTTAAAACAACAAAGCACTATTTTTTAGCTATCAGATTGGCAAAAGTGGAAAAAGTTTGGCAGTCCCAAGCATGACTAAGAATTTGGAGAACTTTCATGTCCTGTTGGAGGTAGTATTAACTAGCACTACTGTTTTGCAGAGCAATTTGGCAATATCTAATTAAGATCAAGAATAAATCTGTGTTCTATCAATTTCATTCCATCTCTAGAGGAATTTGTGTATTAGAAGGGCATTCATAGGGATATGCATTGTAGCATTATTTATAGTACTAATAGAAAAAAACACAAACCCTGAGAAGGCATCAAAAGAGAAATAAATGGTGATAAATTCATATAATTAAAATAACCGACAATAGTTAAAATAAATATATTAGAATAAGTTATCTATATAAATGGATTTCAAAGACAATGTTGAGTAAGAAAGTTATAGAAGGGTAAAAACAGTATACTATATAAAGCTGAAAAGTGAAGTTGAAAACACCAAAACAATATGATGTAATGTTTACAGAGGCAACACATGCTCCTCAAAGTATAACAACATGGAGAATGGGTGTGATTGGTGAAGGGTGCAAAGAGGATACTTAAAATGTATCTATAGTGTTTATAGAAACATTTCACATACAGGCCTCCAAATTAAATATGATGAAATATTAGCATATGTGCATTCTGTGTCATGGATGACAAGGTGTTTGTGACTTGTATGATAGAAAAATTTCCTAATTGTAGTAATAAAGAAGAACAGAAAAAGTGAAGACTGGTTCATACTAACAAGGCATACTGTAGTGGGGATGCCAGGGCAATCAGAACCTGTGTGCAGGGCATAATTAACATCCTTAGAGCTTAATCAATGTAAATTCAAAAAGCAGATATCTTATCTTACTTCTGGCAGAAGAGCTGACCACAGTTCCTGCAATGGTGTCGTCTTTCTGTGAGTGAAAACCTCACCGAGCAGCCCGAGCAGCTGTCACCGCCTTCATCCTTCACCCAGTGATCAGCAGCAGAACGGCCTGGCTGGTCACTCACAGACCAGCTGAAAACTCGGCCTCGACTGTCACCAACGAGGATCCTACTGTGATCCCTGCAGGAGACACGACAGAGGAGGTCATTGTATGGAAGGCTTCTGTTGTCTGTGATCTCCTTCTTGAGGCTCTCTGGTTTTTGGTGGATGTGTGTTTTGGGGTCAGGGCTGGTAAGGGTCCCGGAGAGACTCCTTGATTCACTCAGGGATGTATGTGTAAACAGACGAAAACTGAACTGAGCCCAAATTTACACTTCCATTTCAATTTTCTTTGGATCACCCTTGCTGTATCTTTGAGGAACAGAAAAAGCAGTTTTTCACTTTTTTTGAAAATTCAGAATTAAAATCCAGTGTATGGGCACGGTGGCTCACACCTGTAATCCCAGCACTTTGGGAGGCCGAGGTGGGCAGATCACTTGAGCCCAGGAATTTGAGACCAGCCTGGGCAACACGGTGAAACCCCGTCCTACAAAAAATACAAAAATTAGCCAGGTATGATGGTACGCGCCTATAGTCCCAGTTATTTGAGGGGCAGAGGTGGGACGACTGCTCAAGCCTGGGAGGTTGAGGCTGCAGTGAGCTGTGATTGTGCCCCTGCACTCTAGCCTAAGCAACAGAGCAAGACCCTGTCTCAAACAAAAAAAAAAAAAAGAAGAAGAAAAAGAAAAGAAAAATATCTACACACTGACAGGGTTCTTCAGATTTATCTCTTTGAGCTATGTATGATAATACAGATAAAATCTGTTTTCCCCAAAGACTGGGCTGGAGTATATGGCCCTTGGCTAACCAAATGACTCAGATGGGAAGCGGAGCTGGAAAAAGCCTGACACTTACTTGGAGATGCCCAAGGCAGTGACCTCAGCTGGGTGTGCATTGTCCTTTCGATCAAAGGCTGTGTGCATAGTCAGCTTACTCCTGAACACCAGCTGCCGTTCCCATCGGTACCCTGGAGTGGGGAAGTGGAGGACACAACATACTCAACTGAGGGAAGCCAGTATTGGGGAGAAATACTCTATGACGGTGGCCTTAAACTTAGGGTACCTCAACATACAGCTACAGCAGCTTTTTCAGTTCTCGGCAGTTGCCGCCTTGATTGAAAGTAAAGCTATCTAGCTTGACATTAACATGGGCCAGGCTGAAGAAACATCTCACTGAAGGAGATAAACTAATGAGAAGGGGAAATTTTCAGTGCAAGCAGATGCATCCAATTTCTCCAACTGAGGACCTTGCTTCTAACTCTATTCTGGGCAAAGTTACCTGTGAATGCAGTTTTATTTATTCATTTTAAATTAGCTTGCGTGATTTAAGGAGTTGTGAATAAATGCAGTTTTTGCTTTGAGGTATTTTTCTTTAGAAGATGCCTAGCATATTGCAAATACCCTTGTAGGATAGAATTTTTAAGTCCACTTTACACTAGAAGAAACTGAAGAGGCCTTCTGTGTCAAGAGGCCTTTGTGTGAGTGGCCCAGGTCACAGGGCACATCCAGGGTGGGGCCCAGGGAGAGCTAGACCCCATTGCCTCAATCCACCAACCCTCACACCACATATAAGGAGTGAGAAATAGATATCAGACTTCAAGTTACCAGGTTTCAATCTGCTGTAATTCCGCACCTCGATGGGATTGGGGTGGGGGTGGCTAAGGGGGCCCTGCAGGTGGGCTCTGGTCTGGCCCTCTGAATAGTTCACAAATATGAAGCCGTCTTTCTCATCTAGACTAAGCTGGTCGGACCAGCGTCTGGAGTCATCAGAGCCACTGTCAGTACACCAGGCGGCTGCTGCGCGGCAGGAGGCTGTTCGGGGTCTGTGGCTGGTGCTGCTGGGTTGGCTTGGAGTGTCCTTAGGATCCTGGCTGACGCTCTGCTCATCTGCTTCTGAATCACTGCTGTCCTCGTCTTGGCCTTCCTGCCCTGGGTGAAGCATTGAGATAATTGGAACATACAGAACCACCAAAGTTACACCCAGCTTTGTTCTACTAGCATTTTTTTCTCCCAGTTATAAGCCTCTATAGACATAATATTTTAAGCTAAGTGTAACAAAAAAGAAAGTAAGTGCCACAATTTTTGGCTAGAGTACAGAGCAAAGAAATAAAAAAGCAGAATTTCTGAAAGAGTTTATTAAAAACTTTGGCCAAAATCCTTAGCTTGGAATTCAGTCTCTCACAATCTGGCCAGAACATGCCTTTGCCGCACACTCCCTGCCATGCTGCAGCTAGACGGTGTCACTCCAGCTCTCTCCCTGCAGACCTGCTCCTCCAAGGGTGAGCTTCCTCACATGCTGCTGGTGCCGCCTAGACCCAGCTTCCCAATCTGTGTGTTCCCACGTCACCTAGCTTTCAAGGCACAGCTTAAACATTCCTGTCTCTAAATCACCTAATTCCTTCAGCTCAAAGTATTCTCCCCCTTTTCTGGACTCCTTTAACAGTTCTGTGCCTCCCAAGTTCTTGAAATTGTCATTCTAAAAGATTACTTTTGGATATTCTCTCTCTCTATATATATATTTAATATTTATTTATTTATTTTTGGAGACAGAATTTTGCTGTGTTGCCCAGGCTGGAGTGCAGTGGCGTGACCTCAGCTCACTGCAACCTCTGCCTCCTGGGTTCAAGCGATTCTCCTGCCTCAGCCTCACAAGTAACTGGGACTACAGGCACCCGCCACCACACCCGGCTAATTTCTGTATTTTTAGTAGAGACAGGGTTTCACTATGTTGACCAGGCTGGTCTTGAACTCCTGACCTCGTGATCCACCCGCCCCGGCCTCCGAAAGTGCTGGGATTACAGGTGTGAGCCACCACGCCTGGCTACTTTTGGATATTCTTTCTACAAGATGGTGGAGAGAAGGACCATTGCATACAGTGGTTAATGGCTGAAAGATTAGTGAATTATCTTATTTTTAATTTTTATTTATGTACTTATTTTTACAGACATGGATCTTGCTCTGTCACCCAAGCTGGAGTGCAGTGGAGCAATCATAGCTCACTGTAGCCTCAACCTCCTGAGCCCAGGGAATCTGCCCGCCTCAGCCTTCTGAGTAGCTGGGACCACAGGTGCAGGCCACAACACTTGGCTAAAGATTAGTGAATTACTGATGAAAGCCTTACTTTGGAATTTTGTTCTTCTTCCTCTTTTCACTGTTATTTTGCATTTCTTCACATCAACTCTCTACTCTCTTGCAATAAAGTCTACTGGAGGGAAAATATATAAGAAACAAGTATACCTGGCCCTCCATTTCTGTGGGCTCTACATACATGGATTCAATTAACCTCAGATGGAAAGTACTGGGGAAAATAAACTGTGTCTGTTATTGAACATGTGCAGAATTTTTTTTTCCTTGTCATTAGTCCCTAAACAATACAATATCACAACAATTTACACAGCATTTACATTGTATTGCTAGTAATCTGGAGATGATTCAAAGTATTCAGGAGGGTGTTAGTAGGTTTTATACAAATACTACTTACACCATTTTATATCAGGGACTTGAGCATTCTCAGATTTTGGTATCCAAGGGAGGTCTTAGAACCAACTCCTGAGGATACTGGGCCCACCATAGTTATTTTCTTAGCAAGACAAATACTTTATTTGTTTGCTTCCTACTCAGTAGGGGTCTACTGGACTAATGTGAATGAAGTTTTCACCCCAACGGCTTATGATCATGAGCTCTGAGGTCCGCAAACAAGCAGCTTTGGAAGCGGCTTTAATTTCCAGTGAACCTCTAGCTTGTTTACATTTCGCCCCAACAAGTGCCCACAAATTTCACCACTTCTACATTGTCCAGTTCTTCCTGTGGGCTGCTCTCCCTCTCTGCCACTTCTGTCAGCCTGCCCACAATAAAGACATACAAATATCTTTCCACCCTGAATTTGACCCCTTCTATCTCACTCATGCATATCGTCTTCCACTGTTATTTACTTAAAAGCTTTTTAAGGGAAAGGAAAATGACCCACTTCTCACTGGTTCCCTTAATTCACTATCTGACATATAACAGGTAACCCCCAAACACTTACTGAATTAAACTGAATTTTTATGTCTCCAAACACCCAAATGACCTTTTTGGTGGGGCTGTAATTAGAAATTTACATGTACTAATATAACACCAGCATTAAAATGTCCTGCCCAAGGTATCTTTTTTCTTCTCTGGCATGGAAAGTAAAAGCTACTTTCAGCTTATATAGAGAAGTGACTTGTGTCCTTCTGCTAAGTTTCCTTTATTAACTCTCTGACATCATCAAAGTCACAATGAATTCTCAGTGTACAAAAGTCAATCATGGAGAAACAATCTGAAGGCCAAACTTAAAACCTTGTTCCTTTCCAGGAAGTTCCTTGTACCCACTGTTCTACATCAAAGGGGGTGGCTTCTTCAGAGACTGCAATGCAAAGCAGATCTCACCCTGGCATTATGGCATTGCTTTCAGTTATTCTGGGTAGAAATCAATTATCTCTATATTTCACTGGAAAATTGTAAATTGCTTCACAAATAATGTACTACAGGTAACCAGGCTTCAGTGTGAATTAATGCCCTAATGTGAGCAAGTCTGACGGTGGACTCTGGTCTGCCTCTGTTAATTGTTTACAAACACGATTGTATCTGTGATGCACACTGAGCCAGCCCCACGGTGGGCAGAACAAATGTGGGGCTGGGGTGCAGCAGAGCTTGTCTGACTTATACAACAGCACGCCCTGTAGGTCTGTTGTGTTTTCAGAAGTGAAAGCCCAAGCCTTCGGTACTCCAGGAATTAAGTGCTATATTTAGTATGGAATGTGGAAGTTAACCACAAGACACCACCACACCGAATGTTGCCCAGTGAAGTAGAGAAAACTGGCATGTCTGCTCAAAGGAATCACACAACAGGCAGCAACCACGCTTCTCCAAGCAGTGCCCAACCTTGGGCTACTCTTTATGTTGTCTGGTGTAAGTTTATCCACAGTGACTGAAAAGAAATGTGAAAACGACTGAGTCATTTTTAGAAAGTATTAAATACCTATTTGTGCTTCTGGACAGTCTTCCTGCATTTCTAGGACTTCAGCAGGCTCAGGAGCTGGTGTTTCAGGAACTTGCAAAAATTCCATCCTCCAAAACTAAATTTAAATAAGTACAAAAGTTAAAACATTACAAAACAGATTAAGGAACCAATTTACATTACTCAATGAAGACAGACTCTCAGGGTTAACAGATAACTTAATTTCCATCATGTTTTACAGTTAGATTTCCCGTATCTTGGAAGATGTGGCAGGGGACTGCCTACACACAATGGCTGTTTCAAAGTAGAGGGAAAAGATTATAGTCATATCAGTTTAAAAACATGGTTCAGGCCAGGTGCAGGGGCTCATGCCTATAATCCCAGCGTTGTGGGAAGCCAAGGTGGGCGGATCATTTGAGGTCAGGAGTTTGAGACCAGCCAGGTCAACATGATGAAACCCTGTCTCTACTAGAAGTACAAAAATTAGCTGGACATAGCAGTCCATGATTGCAATTCCAGCTACTTGGGAGGCTGAGGCAGGAGAATTGCTTGAACCCGGGAGGCAGAGGTTTCAGTAAGCTGAGACTGCACCACTACACTCCATCCAGCCTGGGAGACAGAGCAACTCACTCTGTCTCAGAAACAAAACAAAAACCTAGTTCAACTAAGTAAACTTTTGTGTTTCCTACAAAAACCTCTCAGTCTTGCATATGCTAATATACATTATAGATCCCCAAGAAGGCACACAGTAAACAGAATCCCCAGGTGCCCAGCTAGGGAGCTATTTTATGCTGCTTCACAGATTGAGCATGTGAAATACCACTGTCGAGGAAGCGGACTCCAGGGTGTGTGTGTATGTGAGTCTTTGTGTGTGTATAGATGTGTATTGTGCGAGGTACAGGGTGTGGTAGTGGAGTGGCCTGATGGCCTCACTGTCTCTCTACATGTGACTCTGACTAAAGAGGGTGGTAATCAGCTGCTCTCTGCTTTTACAAAGAGCACAATTAAAGAAAAACAAGCACAAAGAAAAGTCTCCTGAGACAGAAACACTCAAATACTGCAACAGACTACAAAAGTGAATACTCCATTTCCTCTATTTTCTGTAGAGGCCCAGCACATAGCAACCTAAGAAAAGGATAAACTACATCTAGGCTTCAAGTGCAGTCATCTGGGATCCTAGCTGGGGACGCTGGAAGTGTTTTTCAGCACTGTGATTCTCTGTAGGGAAGAGACTTATCCCTGCTCACTATGTTTTCTCTACGAAGCCATTTGACAGGCTGAAAACCCAGTACTTCTGCAGTTTGCATTTTGAGCCATCCCAGTGTGACATGGGAATCATGTTTAAGTGACCTAATTGTGTCAAGCTGTCAAATGGCCAGTAGCACTACCAGATCTACTTTACAGGAAGAACAGAGGCCAAGACACCGGTGTTCCTCATGTCTGATAATGCAGAGGCCAAGGCTTGTCTGAACTGGAGCAAGAGTTCACTAAACATTACAACCTGTTCAGGTGTTCTTAACCTGTAGTTAGCTGCGAGTTTCAGGTAAACTGGGATGACAAATATCCTAATGAGTTCTTCTCTCAGCTCACTTACCCGAACCACTCCATCCGAGTGTCCTGTCACTATGACGTTCTGTGTGTCCCATTCGTTCATCTCCGACACGCAGCAGCAGATGATCTGCTGGCTCCTACCTGTGAATGTGTTGACACTCACGATAGGGTTCCCATTGATGCTCCACACATGGATATATGTGCCAGCGCAGGACACAATGTCCCCCTGAGAAGAGAGAGAGGAAAATGTCATTCTCTTCGCTCCCTTCCAATTACCTTCTGGTTTCTGAAGCAAACTGAATCCCTGGCCTAGTTCTCAGAAAGCTTTTCAGTCCCAAGACTAGCAGCTAATTTAGGTAATCTGAAATTCAGCGCTTGCCGACTTAAAAAAAATACCCTGAACAAAGGCTTAAGAATTCACAGTTGAGTGGATGCAGTGGCCAAAGGGACCACGGATGGAGACAAAGGGTAGGTTCACGTCCCTGGCACACTGCTGAGCAAGGTCTGGCGACACAAGAAAGCTCCCTGTCATCTGAGGAGATGATGAACTACTCTTCTTCCTCTCATTGTTAACAAAATCTATTATGCCTTTCATCTAGAGGCAGGAATCCACCTCCACTTTTACAAAATGAATCCAACCACTAAAACTACAGGGTAGAAGAGGCATTTTTCAGTCCAGATATAGTTGTGTTTCTTCAATAAATCAAAAGGCACAATCTTGGTAATGCTGTAATATCCTATTTTAAAACCTATATTCAAAATAGGGGTGGGGGAATGTGGGGGGAGAAAAGGAAACTGGTACATGGGTCACTTCTTGGCTAACTTAGTAAAAACCAAGATCCCTGAGCTGATAACTTATGTTTTCATGAGTTCCAAAGGTAGAAAAGAACAACCTATTTTCTCAAATTCTACCAGGCTGGGTTCTACCTAACCTGGTGAGAACACAACCCACTATAGTTAAAGAAAGGAGGATGCTTTCTGAAGCATCTCCTGTATGCCAGTCACTGGGGTGGAGACTTCAGATGTTCTAGTTAACACAATAACCTTGTGAGACTATCATTAGCCTTGCTTTAAAGGATGAAAGTGAGGGGCAAAGAACTTAACTTATTTATCATCAGAGATTTGAAGCCAGCTTTCTATAGCCCCAAAGCTTATATACCATACTGTGCTGTCTCTCTCATTCCTAAGATAGTCTGGATATCACAGTGCTGGGTATTAGCTTTAGAAAAGACCTGGTGAAATTCAGTATCCTCAGGAGATACATAAGAACCTACTAAGTCTGAAGATGGTCAGCAAAAACAGAGGAGAACTGGAAGCTGCAAAGCAGCTTCAACACATAAGAAGGTAAGGTGGAGGAGGCTGGGGTAGGGTGAGGGGGAGGACTGGGCCTGTTCCATCCAGTCTGTGCTGCACCGTCTGTGCTGGTCTTTCTACTGCTCCTCCTTGTTCCTCCCACCCCCCAGCTCTTCTTCTACCAAAATGGCAAGAAATAAACCAAAACCCAAACTGAAACAATACTTAGCAAAGCATTGTTGTGTCTACTTCTGTATCAGTTACTGAACCATCTCTGACTATGAGTGTCAGCAGTTGAGTTTTAATTAGTGGCCTCAGTCTCCGCAAGAGACAATTGCTCCATTCTGCACTGGGCAAGACCTTCTTCAGTTACTTTGGGGACTTAATTAGAGTTTATTAGAGTAAATCCTGTTGTTATGAAGGCAGAGACATAAGAAGAATTAAAGGCAAAGTGGCGTTGGCCTAAAATGTAAACTGAAATAAAGCAGACTTGATATTGGTTAGAGAAACACAACAGAAATAGAAATCTTTTCATGAGTTATTAAGATATTACAAGAGCATCTTAAAAAGAAAAGACTGCTTTTGTAGTATTTGCAGCAAATATTGCAATCCAGTAGTGTACACTGGCTCAAACAACTGGCTATAATAAAATTATCAGTATTTAAGTTAAGAACAACCCCAAAACAAAGTGCTCCAAATAATGGATTAAGCATCTGATTCAACACTGCTGCATAAGAGCGGTTCTACAGCACCCACATTTTTGTAAAGCTCTTTAGGTTCAAATGTTTGCAGGACCAACCCAAGGTGTTGTTCTGAAAACCTCTTAAAGCTTTCAGACACAAACAAATTTGGCTCTTCTACCCTTGCATGTCCCCTACTCATTCTCAACGTGAGTACACCTGTCATTATTAATCAGACACTCTAAGTGACTGACAACTATAAATGAATTTCTTTCTTTTCCCTTTTTAAATAAGATGATTACAAGATAGTTGACTAAAAGTGTTAATACTGAGTAACTTCTGGTAGAAATCAAAGATGCAGCACCCTTGATGAGGAAAGCTGTCTGTGTAGGTGACAGTGTGAACATCACTCAATGACATGGCTAGAACTGTTCTGTGCATGAAGGATGGCCCTGCGGTAGGGGTGAAGGTAAGATGGCAATGGATATGTGTAGCTAAGAAGTGATGAGGCTTGGGTGGGTTCCTGCCGACTCCCAAGACTGATTTGTATATGGGGCATCGCCTACATGCTGACACACATCATCTACTTACTAATGCGATAAGCATGTGGGGCCTCAGTCTCTGTAAACCTGCCCTCAAGCTTCCCCTGCTTCAAGACCATCTTAGCAATGAATCTCCTCGTCTGCTTCAGGTGGGCTTGGTATGTGTAGAGTGCTCCTAGACAAGGGCATTTATTTTATTTGACTTCTTTCATTTATTTGTATATGAACTATTTATTTCTGAAAAGAGATAGCATCTTTTGATAACCTTTGGATCTGTTTTGAAAATAGCTATATAAGAATTTTTCTCTTGTTTGGGTACTCAAATGTCACCCTTTTTACTTTCCATACTCTGACTATATTTTATTAAAAATTTCAACACATTTCTAACATTCTTCTTTTTCTATTGTCCAGGCTGGAGTGCAGTGGAGCGATCTCGGCTCACTGGCATCTCCACCTCCCAGGTTCAAGCGATTCTCCTGCCTCATCCTCCCAAATAGTTAGGATTAAAGGCACCCACCACCGGCCTGGCTAATTTTTGTATTTTTAGTAGAGATAGGGTTTCACTATGTTGGCCAGGCTGGTCTGGAACTCCTGACCTCAAATGATCCACCTGCAGTGGCCTCCCAAAGTGCTGGGATTATAGTCATGAGCCACCAAGCCCGGCCAATTTCTAACATTCTTAATAAATCCTACAGATTTCTTGTTTTTTAAAAAACATTCTAGAAAGCTTTGTTTTATTTTAATCGAATCTTGTTCTCTCTAATGTATGCAGCAGTGAATGGACTTTAAGACAAAACTGCTCTCTGGATTACAAAGTTTAACATCTACTTGCTTTTCAAACAACACTAAGTCAAAGAAAATGTAGTAACTTTTATAAAATGAGTGCCTATCAACTTCAAAAACAATGAGTCATTTTATAGAAGAAAAATTTATTATTTTTTTAAGAGACAGTGTTTTGTTGTGTTTCCCAGGCCGAGTACAATGGCTATCACAGGCACAGCCCACTACTGATCAGCATGGGAATTCTGATCTGCTCCATCTCCAGCCTGGGCTGGTTCACCCCTCCTTAGGCAACCTGCTGGTCTCTGGCTTTCAGGAGGTCGTCATATCGATGCTGACCTTAGTGCAGACATCTGATGGGTATAGTGCCTACAGCCCAGAAGTCCTGGGCTCAAGTCATCCTCCCACCTTAGCCTCCTGAGTAGCTGCAACTACAGACACGTTCCCCCGAGCCCCACCATTGTTAATGTATTTTGGCCAAGACTACTTGTTTACCTAAACGTAAGTGAAGTGGGCAATTTACTACTTACTGTTAATTCATTGATACAAAGAGCAGAAACTGGAGCTCGATGCCCACGAAGCTGGGTTAGAAATGACAGTTTGTTCAAATCCCAAATGATACAGGTTCGATCCCGGGACCCACTGACAATTATGTGATAGGCTAATGATGCTGTGGCGCAGGTGACGGTATCAGTGTGGCCCAGTAAGGCCTACAAATGAGAACAAACAAACAAAATCAGGTTGATCTCAGTGACAGGGTTCCACGGCGACTCCAGAAGCTCCTGGATGCATTAGGAAGCAGTGGCATGCATGCTGGGTAGCAGGTGACTCGAGCAGTGGTGTCTGGAGAGTCTGGAAGGCAGACCTCCTTTCTCCTCCTGCTGACTGCCCTTGCCTCAGCCCATGGGGGTAGAGAGAAGTCTGGAGCATTCTGGAGGCTCTTCTCTCTGTTTTCGCATTACTTCTTCCCTGGAGGTGGGCCAGGATCTTAGAAGGAAGAGACAATGACAACCACAACCCAGCTTGGGTTTCTTTATACCATTTTTATGTAGAGATGTATTGATTATGGGCATCAAAAATACAGAATTTCAACTCTGTATCTATTCCTTTATGCCATGAACTCCTGTTCAGACCATTCTAAGGAATTACAATTGAATGAATTTTTAAAAAAATGCATAAACTGTGAGAACCACATGGTTATAGCACGTGGTCTACAATAGACAAAGGGAGAATGTAGTCCTGAGGCATCAACATGCTGAAGTCCTGCTGCCAATGGGAGATATCTGAATATCTGTACCTGAGAGGAATTCTTTCTTTAAACTAGAATAAGAACTTCCCTCTTTTGCTGGAATATGAAGAGAAACAGGACCCAGGGAAATGGCAATGTGTGCAAATAAGTAAATACTCTGAAGAAAAAGATTTAGATTACTGTTAGTAGTTCCTAAGTACTTAGAATGGGCCATCTGTCCCAGCAGAAAAATATATCCGCTTAATAGTGAGTTGGCTTCATCTGCCGCCTTCCACACTAGGATGTAAGAAGCCGCCTTCTATTGTACATTTGGGGAGAGCCTTGGGTGTAAATCAGTGCAAACTTGGAGGAGAGATTTTTCTATCATGTATAGTAGGTGTTTTTTATAGATTGGTTTATCAATTTTTTAATACTTTTGAGACAGAAAACTATCTGTGTATACACATGAAATGTGTGTGTGTGTGTGTGTGTGTGTGCGCGCGCATAATATAAAAAAATGAAGTGGCTTAAAATTTCGGTCATATAGACATCTTTATTGCATGCTTAGCAAACTCCAGGAAACCATTTTAAGTAGGAAGTCCTTTTTACTGGCACATTACTTTCAAAGTGCATTTTCTAAATGGAAAATATTTTTAAGCAGTAGAATGTGGATCAGCAAAATGTACTATTAACCTTGTAATCTGTTCATTTCAAGACTTTCTCCCTCTTTATATGGCTTGCCTCAGGACCCAGCAACTCTGTGAAGTTTCTGGCCTATACAGATGATTCAGTTTTATACTGAACAGGGGTTCAATTTTTTTCTATAGGTATTTATGACACAACTGTTTGAGTTTGGCTTTTAAAATAGCTTTGAAGTCAGACAGAACTTAAATTATAGCTTTACTGCTACATGTGACTTTAGACTTGTGTCTTGACCACTCTAACCTGTGTCTTTTTCAGGGGTAAGATGGGGCTAACAACTACCTTGTAGAATTGTGTGGACTAGAGTTTTGTATTTGTAGAATACTCAACACAGTCCCCTGAAATAGAGGTGCTCAATAAATGATAAGTGGTATTGTTACATTATTTTTCAAATTTGTATCATTAAAAATACTTAGATATATGCTCCTTATTTAAAAAAAGTTCTCTCCCAAATCAAATATTATGAAATGGCTTAATTATAAAAGGACTCTTGCTTTAAGTAAAAATTAATAATAGAATTATGTATGTAACAGGCAATCAGAAATACCTGTTAATTAAA
The DNA here is from genome assembly GCF_000951035.1 of Colobus angolensis palliatus. NCBI lineage: Eukaryota > Metazoa > Chordata > Mammalia > Primates > Cercopithecidae > Colobus > Colobus angolensis. The sequence continues at coordinate 6,784,792 of NW_012115156.1, forward strand.
TCATGAAGGGCTCTATTGAATATATTCACGAGTTTGGCATATCCTTAAGTATATGACAAATGAGAAAAGAGAAAAACAAAGAATAAAGAATTTAGTGGCAGATAAATGGAAATCACCCTGGAAGGAAATTAATGAGTCAATAGCAAACATAATTCAGTTTGCAAAAAATCAATTTGGACTTTTGCATTTATATTACTTAAATACACTGAAATATATGTTACCTAAAGATAATTATCTTCAGATTGTAACAAAGGGACCGGCTTAGATCATTGTTAGAAATAGTTTATTCTGATTTCCTTTATTTTTCGAAAAAGTATTTCTAGCAACAGAATGTAACTTTGGTTTTGTCCATTATATCTGAAGTACCTCAGAATTATGGAAGCTTTTTACTTTCTACAGGGTGTAGGCACAGGAGATGGACTATGTCCCTCTTGGCATTTTCTATGTTCTTCTTACCTGTTTGAGGGTGAGGGTCTTGGCCTTTTCTTTGGAGGTGCCCATCTCCCACACACACACAACCGTGCTTGTTCCACCCGTGATGACCAGCTTGGGGTTGGGGCAGATTGCACAGAGAATCTGGCCCCACTCAGACAAGCATTCATAAACAGTCACGGCCTGTAAAGTAAAATGGATGTGAGACACACATGTGGTTAAGTACTACAAACTTCTGAAACTCAAGGAGCAGAGCTGAATGGAGGTGCAGGCACCTCACTGGCAAATAGCAGCTCATATTCTGAGCTAGCTTTAGTTCAGAAGCATATCCACTGAATCTCTACCCTGAACTACCCCTACCACCTCCAATTATTGCTGCTGCTGAATGCCATAACCAAAAAGGACTTTGTTCATAATGGGGGTCTCTGGTTTCTCCAGACTGGGAAAATGATGCTGAAATTGTGTGACCTATGGAAGGTGCAGGGGACAATGTGGCAAAAGGCTGCATTTGCCGTAGATAGAATGTGAAAAGAGAGCGCGACTGCTGCTGTTTAAGGAGGACATCAACAAAATAGAATCGTGTTACAAAACAATGTAACAGACTGTGCAGATTGTTTTCATCTTGCATTTGGGAGGGGACTGTTGGAGGGCAAACACAGGGCACTAAAGGATCACTACAGATTGTCTCTCCAAGAGGTACTTACGGGACCCAAAGCAGTTGCTGTTGCTTCTTGCGGGATAGAGCAACAGGTTTTCTGCCAGCTTGTTTGGAGCACTCAAATGAAAAGTGGGCCAGAGGGTGACTCATCAAAAGGAGGCTATTCTGGTTGACAGAAATGCTGAGCACCTTGCTGATGGGATTTCTCCGAGGAATTCTTTGAGTGAGAAGAAAACTGCTAGCCCCTATTACACAACTTTGCAAAAGAGGCTTGTTCTGCAGGGAACATGACGTATCTACGAACTCCTTTATCCTGCTCTCATTCAGTGAAGCACTTCTATCCCCAAATAGGAAAGCTCACTCTTCCTTTGGGGTTTGGAGGAACAGCTGACAAGTCCTTGGACTGGGTTCTCCCCAACCCTATTACTCATATAGGATAGCCAGACCACAAAAGAGCAGTATTAAATGAGTAGGCAGGAAATAATGCAAACCTTGTCTGACTCATAGGTTCCCAGTCTGCAACTGAGGTCTGCATATCCCCAAGCAAAACTTTTATTCCAGGTTGGTGGGATAAGAACCTTATTCTGTTCCACGGCAAGAATACCTTTATCTGTACATACAATTTGTCCCACAGGTTCTTTGAGTTCTATAAAAAAGAAATCACGGTATTAGGACAGGAACAGGAAAAACTAACGTCATCATCTCATAGAGGATGATAATTTCAAATATTCATATAAATCAAGCATCCTGACACCTACATTGAGACAAAATAATCTCCGAAATAGAGCTGGGCTTTTGAATCTCCCACAAGACCTGCTGGGTGGAATGCTGAACCTAACAGGTCCTCTGCAGGACGTCCCTCCAGTTTTCCTATTTCTGGGCATTCTCTGGTTAGGTTACTACCATTCAGGTCTGCCTCTCTAGGGTTGTACAGAGTAATCTGGGATGCTCCCCAGAATGTCATAGGGACACAGATGATCAACAAATCTATGTCCTCAGTACTTCCCAAGTCATAGCCAGCCCTTAGACTTCCTCAAGGAAGGTCACGTCATTCCCCAGAGGCACGCACTCCTTGCTCCACACCAGCACTCTGATGACCACATTACTACTCCAGAAGAATCGCCAGGAGTGACTGACGCTGGCACAGAGCAGAGTCTGTGTAATGAGGCCAAATGGCACAGAATGGCACACAAGTTAACCAGACTTTGTTCCAATTCTTGGATATTTTTAAGCGACAACTTCAAGATTTTGCAGAACTTTTTTTTTTCATTCTAAGGGAAAAAAACTTACTTGAAAAAATATTTTTACATATCCCATTATACCATTAGATAAAAGATAGATGTCTTTTCACTGGCATACTAAAAATACGTTCTTTTACTAATATATTGGATAGGCAGAACATATTTAAATGAGAATGAAATTATGAAGCCAATTTTTTTTTTTTTTTTAACCTATAAAGTTGAAGTTACAAGATTTTGGTATTTTAGAGCTCTGATTATCTTAAAGAGGAGAGAGAGGACTGTTTGGTTCTGATATGAAGTCCAACAAGCCAAAAAAAGAAAACAGAAAAAAAAGCAAAAAGAGAAAATATAAATACTAGTAGGTACTTAGTAATTTAACACAAAATCTATGGCACTTATTAAACAAATTATGCTATTGTCAAAAAGCAAATTTGTTATTGTTAAACTGGGATTATTAAATAATCCCATTAAATCACAAATCAAAAGTTTATTTCTCATTATTTTACCTTTTACAGGTGTTAGAGAAGGCCTCAAGTTGTCTAGATGATGAAAAAAGATCTTGTCACTTGTAGATCCTGGTAGGACAGAGATTCCTGCATTGTCTCCATTGAGTCGACTTCTCACTCGCTTTGGTGGATGAGGTTTTTTAAATAACTGGTATGAAAGAAGATGACACACTTTATAGTGAAAGATCACACTTATAAGCCCTTTTATATGCCAAGCATTGTGTTCTTATTTCAATTAAGGTTCACAAGAACCAGTAGGTACTATATTATCCTCATTTCACACCTGAGGAAAGAGATTCAAAGAGGCTATGAAGGTGGCCAGAGAACTCACACTTGAATAAGCAGGGGCAGGACTATGATACTAAAGCATCGGCTATTGTCTTGTTCTACGCTAAGCTGAAGTCACAATAACTTTCTAAAAGAAAGTTAATCTACAGTTGATTGACAATTATTTTCCAATGATATTCGAAAGTTAACTCTTAGTAGCCTAATGTCATTCTGTGCCACTGAAGGCAGGCAGACATTCTATCTAATTGGATTATTTCTGGTTTCAACGTGGCCTATGTGATTTACAAACATCATTTTGGTGTCCTAAAAAGGTATTACTGATTTACTGAAAGTGTGAACATTATCATCTTCTTTGTACTCTGCTATGTTGTAAAGGGAAAAAAGAAAATAAAAATGTGCTACATCATCATTCAGTATTTCTATAGGATTAAAAATATTAATGGCTGGGTGAGGTGGCTCATGCCTGTAATCCCAGCACTTTGGGAGACCAAGGCAGGCAGATCATGAGGTCAGGAGTTCGAGACCAGCCTGGCCAATATGGCGAAACCCGTCTCTACTAAAAATACAAAAATTAGCTGGGTGTGGGGGCACACGCCTGTAGTTCCAGCTACTTGGGACGCTGAGGCAGGAGAACTGCTTGAACGCAGGAGGCGGAGGTTGCAGCAAGCAAAGATTGCGCCACTGCACTCCAGCGTGGGCAACAAAGCGAGACTCTGTCTCAAAAAAAAAAAAAAAAAAAAAAAAAAGTACATTTAAGATTACTATTTTTCAATTATTGTAAATCTTTGAGACAGGCATAGCTTCTGTTGGAAAACTAGTATTTGAGGAGGAGATCTGAAAAACTTTAAAGGAAATGAGATTTAAGATGAATACAACACCATCACACTTTGTAAATTAGATATTTGGGGTTCCAAGAGAAAAAAAACAGAAAAAATTCTTTGTGCAGAGGAAGACACACATTCCAGGCTCTCAAACCTTTAAATGTTTTGTTCCTATTTTATCTACATAACGGACCAAAAGATCAGGCTTTTATAAAGATACATAGTTTTAAAGCACATTCATGAATGTGCATTTACTGAAGCACTTTTATGTGAGGACCTAAGGACAGAGCACTGCGCCAGGCTGCGGGTATATAATGATGTATGGAGATGACCATAAAACCTACATTCCTGAGGATGGCCTTACTTGAAAGTACCCTCTATTACTCAATGTATGTCCCAGAAATATGCTGGCATCCAAACGATACTTCCCAGACTTCTGGCCTCTTCTACTTCAAAGTAGCACAAAAATCCTGCAACAGTGCAAGTGTCTTGATTTTTATGTTCAGAATATGTATTTCCCCTAGGGTATGAAAAATGGCTCTAGCCCTTGTAACTCTCAGGAAAAAGAACAAAGTTAACTAAATAAAGGTATAGCTAATATTCGTCAACTGTGAATAGTTTATCAGCAAGTATTTTGCTTTAAAAAACACGGCCAGGTGCCATAGCTTATGCCTGTAATCCCAGCACTTTGGTAGCTGAGGTGTGAGGGCTGCCTGAGTCTAGGAGTTCGAGGCCAGCCTGGGCAACACAGTGAGACTCCATCTCTATAAAATAAAAAATAAATAAAAATAAAAGTAAACATGTTTCTTTTATGAGGGGATCAGATTGCTAGGTGATCAGACTGCATTGTGAATGGTACAGTTATAGCATGTCCTGCTATCTATTATGGCTTTTCTATATAAAGAGATGTGTCATTGTTTTGTGTGTTCTCAGATGTCAACCCTGGAAACCTCAAGGTCAGTTAACCTACAAAAAGGGAGTCCGTAGAGACATCTAAAGCAGGAACAGAGAAGGTAGCCAGGATCAAAGTAGGAGCCACTGGTATTTAGTAAAGGTGGGTGGTCTGACCAGCTCATCTAAGTGTGCCTTCACACTGTGGGGAAGTGCTGCAGTTACTACTGGTGCACCCAGCCCTCCTGCCATACCTCGGACAATGGCGATGAGAGAAGGGATGAGGTCTCTTCAGGGAGGTTTGCTCATCGCTGAACATGAAACAGGCCTACAGTATCTGGGTGCTGAAAGGCTTAGATCTTGGTCTTCCTCTCCAAGTTCCAGAAGGTGGTGAGGGCAGCTATTGCACGTCCTAGGCATTCCTGTGGCACGTGCTCTCACAGCACAGCACTGATGCCTATGTCAACAATCTAACCCAATCCAACATCATCTGTTCCCTGAACTACTACAATAGCTTTCTTAGTGGTCTTCTGCTCCCCATTTGGGTCCCCAGCAGTGTGTGTGTGTGTGTGTGTCTGTGTGTGTGTGTCTGTGTGTGTGTGACAGACACACAGAAAAAGAAAGAGAGACAGAGAGAGAGAGAGAGATGCGCATAGAGTAGTTTATTCTGACTGAGACCAGAATAAACTTCTAAAGTTTAAATATGACCATGTCATTTCTCTGCCTAAAATCAGCACTGGTTTCCCACTGGCCTCCAGACAAAACCTCATCTCTGTGTATGTGGCCTATAAGGCCCCTCCTGTTACGTCTTATGGAGGTTTAAGAAAGCACACCCTGCATTAGTCTGTAAGGGATAATTCTCTTTAAACAAAATTTTTATTTATTTGGAGTGTGAGAGTGAGAAAAAAGCAACAATGTAGGAATCTATTGAAATACTAGGTGATGTTTATGGCTGTTTATTAAGTTAATCTAAACTTAATTATTTTGTGGTCATCTACAGTCTAGAGAAATGTTACAAAATTTACAAAATCAAACAGAGAACATCAATCATAAGAAAAGAACATCCATACCTGTTTAGGGATCTGACCGAAGTTATTAATGAACCCAATTGTGGCTGTCTCCTTTAGTGGGTCATTGATGTTGTAGATATCCACTTGACCCTCATAAAAAAGATGATGGAAGACATTTACAGCTTCTACTGCAGCAGGGCCTTGCTGTTTATACCCGAAGATTAAGTCAATCCACTCATGTAGATGGGCACTCACATAATCACACTCCAAAGCCTATAATTTCAAACACAGATTTAGTCACTGGCTGACTTCTATTACTTGCTCAGAGACTAGAAAAACCTTGGTAAGTGGTTAACAGGAACAAAAATAACTAAAAATCATAAAAACAACATAGTAGTTTCCTCTTACTTGTGGTTTCACTTTCTGAGATTTCAGTTACCTGCAGTAAACCATGGTTTGAAATTATTATATTTATGAGAGTGAGAGAGAGAGATCACATTCACATAGCTCTTAGTATGCTGTTATGATTGTTCTATTTTATTGTTATTATTCTTAATCTCTTACTATGCCTAATATATAAATTAACCTTTATCAGAGCTACATATGTATATGAAAATACAGTTTATATACACATAGGGTTTGGTACTATTCCTGGTTTCAGGCATCACTGGGGTTCTTGGGATGTGTCCCCTGTAGATAAGGGGGCCTGGCTGTGTTAGTAACAAACAGGTGATACTCTGCTAGAGGCCCTGTCTTTGTATTATGTTCAATGACCAAATGAAATCCAACTCCAATTGCAAAGTGTCCTTCCATTACCTCACGATGGACTCTGATGAATTCTCGTGGGTCCCCTTTTGCCCAGGGTGGAAGGATAACATCTCCAAGCTTGGTGCCATTTTGTTTACAGCCTATGCAATTGGATACATCAAGAAAAAAAAAAAAAAAGAATGGGATAAATGGTTAACTTTATATTAATCTGACAGACAAATGGTGGGTTAGAATCATTACCAGAACACTGAAATTGTACACCAGAAAGGACTTCAGAGATTATCAATCTAGCATCCCTCAAGGCTGCTCCTCAGATCACTCCAGCAGAAACAGTTACTAAGTCAGCAAAACTGAGGCCCTCACTGCCAATGTCTTCAGGAAATGCTGAGTTATACAAAGTGAAACATGCTTCTTTCTGCAGAGTCTTGAGGGCAGGACTCCTCAGAGGTTTAATATGCTAACATGCACTGCCCTTCTCTAAGAGGGATATCGAATACAAAATGTCTGAAATTTAATTGACCACAGGACTCCTTTTCAGTGAAACATTTTGCAGGGTTACTGTTTTCAATCTCCTGGACACAGTCTCCTAGAGATATCTGCAATACAAGAGGTTTATCATATCGCTGACTCTTAGGTTCTCAAAAGAGCTCTGTAGAACTGGCACGTACTTTGCAGTAAGCATTCTCATTGAAAAAGTGAAATCTGAAATGACATAACTTTTTGCTGTCATTGCATCATTTAACAGAAAAAATATTTGGAAAAACTATAGGGCTACCTGTCAAAAACAAAAAATAACATGTGATAAAGCACATAAATAACATTTATTCCATATAAACTTACTTTAAGTGATAGCCAGATAATTTCTAAAATACAAAAGAAACCATTCACTATGAAATCTATCCACATCAAAATATATTAAATTTGGCTGCATCTAAGCAAAAACGTTGTTTTTCTTTTTTTGAAATATACCAAAAAAGTCACTTTAGCTTACAGAGTTTTTATAGGTACAAATCAGATTATCATTGTAAAAATGACTCTACAAACAACAATGTTGACTCACTAGTTTAATAGCAGTTGGTTAGATAAATACTTGTATTGGAAATTTTCATACAGAAATGCAGTTATTCAAATTTTAGAACACAAAGCCAATTCCAAGTGAAAACAAATAAAATATTTCCCTTAGATACAATCTTGCCTTTAGCATTGCTAGTTGATGGTTTATTTACAACGTGATATTAAGTGAGTGGTGCAAATATCAGTTGACTGTTTAAAGGAATGTCTTGTCTTGGTTGGAAAGGTTACCATATGATTTAAGACAAAGATAAATCAAGTTATTACAACTCTTCCTCCTCAACCACACACACCGCACACACTGTGCTGAATCCCCCTGAAATGCCCACTAGGCCTAATTTTTTGGTAATAATAAACAGGTAAAAAGGCTACTTGAGAAAGAAATCACTTTTCTTATTTTTTTTTTTTTTTGAGACGGAGTCTCGCTCTGTCGCCCGGGCTGGGGTGCAGTGGCGCGATCTCGGCTCACTACAAGCTCCGCCTCCCGGGTTCACGCCATTCTCCTGCCTCAGCCTCCCGAGTAGCTGGGACTACAGGCGCCCGCCATCTCGCCTGGCTAGTTTTTTGTATTTTTAGTAGAGACGGGGTTTCACTGTGTTAGCCAGGATGGTCTCGATCTCCTGACCTCGTGATCCACCCGTCTCGGCCTCCCAAAGTGCTGGGATTACAGGCTTGAGCCACCGCGCCCGGCCTAGAAATCACTTTTCAAAATTTTGCTATAATCCTTGAATACTTATTTGATAGAATTTTATTTTATGAACACTATATGCAATTTTAAAATGACATACAAAGGTAACATAGTCTGTAGGAAAGCCTTTGTCTAAATCTTTTTTTTTTTTTTTTTAGATAGGGTCTTGCTCTGCTGCCCAGGCTGGACTGCAGTGGTATAATCATGGCTCACTTCAGCCTTGAGTTCCTGGCCTCAAATGATCCTCCCACCTCGGTCTCCCATGTACAGGCACGTGTCACCATGCCTGGCTAATTATTTTATTTTGAAGGGATGAGGTTTTGCTCTGTTGCTCAGGCTAATTTTGAACTCTTGGCTTCAAGTGATGCTCCCACCTTGGCCTCCCAAAGTGCTTGAATTATAGGCAAGAGGCAGCGCCTGGCCCTTAATTTTGCTATTCTGAAGCTCTCCTCCGTGTGTATCCAAGGATATATGGACAAGAAGACCCCAGGGTGAATATTACTTATCTCATAGCAAGGGGAAAAAAAAATCCAAGTGCTTTTTCTTTCTTTCTTTTTTTCTTTTGAGACAGAATCTTGCTCTGTTGCCCGGGCTGGAGTGCAGTCGTGTGCTCTTGGCTCACTGCAACCTCTGTCTCCCGGATGAGTCTTGTGCCTCGGCCTTCTGAGTAGCTGGGATTACAGGCACACAACACGATGCCCAGCTAATTTTTGTATTTTTAGTAGAGATGAGTTTTCATGTTAGCCAGGCTGGTCTCGGACTCTTGGCCTCAAGCAATCTGCCCACCTCAGCTTCCCAAAGTCCTGGGATTACAGGCGTGAGCCACTGCGACCGGCCACAAGTGTGTTTTCTTCTACACCATTTACTATCTTTTCTGTGTGAAGAGGCAAACTGTTTTTTTTTTAATTTTCTATTGGGGTAAAATTCACATAAAGTCAACCATTTAAAGTGAACAATTCAGTGGCATTTAGTTCAGACACAATGTTATGCAACCATGATTTCTATCTAGTCCCAAAGCATTTTTATCACCCCAAAAGTAATCTTGTACCCGTTAATCAGCAGCTGCTCGTATTACTTTCACTCCAGCCCCAGAACACCAATCTGTGTCCTGTCTCTGTGGACTTACCTATTCTGAGTATTTCCTATAAATGGAAATGTAGAAGATGTGACAGTTTTTGCCCGGCTTCTTTCACTCTGTATAATGTTTCTGAGGTTCAACCACATTGCAGTATTTATTAGTGCCTCATTCACTCTCATGGATGAATAATATTTCCTTGTATGTATGTGCTACAACTGGTTTATCCACTCATCACTTGATAGACATTTGAGCTGTTTCTGCCGTTTGGTTATTGTGAATAATGCTACTATGAACATGTTCATACACATACTTAATTGAGTTGCGTTTTCAATTCTACATACCAAGGAGTGGAACTGCTGGGTCATATGGAAATTCTGTTTAGCTTTTTGAGGAACCGCCAAACTACTTCCTACAGTGGCTAAACCATTTTATGCAACCACCAGCAACGTATGAGGGTTCTAATTTTTCTATACCTTTGCCAGCCCTTGTTATTTTTCGGTTCCCCCCACCCCATTATGGTCATCCCAGTAAATATGAAGTGGTAGCTCACTGTGGTTTTCATTTGCATTTCCCTAATGACTAATGATGTTGAGCATCTTTTCATGAGTTCACCAGCCATTTGTATAACTTATTTGAGAAATTGTCTATTCAAATCCTTTGCCCATTTTCCAATTGGGCTGTTTGTCTTTTTGTTTTTGAGTTTTAAGAGTTGTTTATATTCTGGATACTAGATCCTCATTAGATATATTATTTGCAAATCTTTTCTTCCACTCTATAGGCATCTATTCATTTTCTTGATAACATTCTTGGATGCAGAATTTCTAATTTTGATTAAGTCCAATTTATCTTTTGTTGTTGTTGCTTGTACTTTTGATATCATATTTAAGAATCCATTGCCAAATTCAAGATCATGAAGATTTACCCCTATGTTTTCTTATAAGAGTCGTATGATTTTAGGTTTTATATACAGTGTTTTGAAGTGTTTTGTTTTCGAGACAGGGTGTCGGTTTATCACCCAGGTTGGAGTGTAGTGGCATGAACAGAGCTCACTGTATCCTCGACCTCCTGAGTAGCTGGGACTATAGGTGCACATCACCACGCCCAGCTAATTTTTTTATTTTTTGTAGAGATGAGGTTTTGCCATGTTGCCCAGGTTGGTCTTGAACTCTTGAGCTCAAGTGATTCACCTGCCTTGGTCTCCCAAAGTGCTGGGATTATAGGTGTGAGCCACCATGCCCGGCTCAACCACTGTTTTTTAAAGTATGCTATTTCAAGGAGGGAAGATAATTTGTTATGAGGGTGAACATAACAAAGATACATCCTCCTTTTTTTAAATTTACTTATTTTAAAAGTAGATTGGTTGGTTGGATTTGTAAGTGGTCTGTCTGGAACACCTTTGCAACATGGATTACCATAACTGATAGACGTTTCTGGAAGATTATGAGCTATCTCTTTCTTTATGCACCTCTCCATATTTGTCTCTTTGACAGTGGTATCCATGGGGAAGAAGGCAACATTCTCCAAAGTTGAATTATAAGTGAACATAAGAAAACACTAATGTGGCTGTCCATGGTGGCTCACACCTGTAACCCCTGCACTTTGGGAGGCCGAGGTGGGCAGACCACTTGAGGTCAGAAGTTCAAGACCAGCCTGGCCAACATGGGGAAACCCCATCTCTACTAAAAATACAAAAAAGAATTAGCCAGGCATGGTGGCGCATATAATCCCAGCTACTTGGGAGGCTGAGGCACGAGAATTGCTTGGACCTGTAAGGTGGAGGCTTCGGTGAGCAGAGATTATGTCACTGCACTCCAGCTTGGGTGACAGAGCAAGACTCTGTCTTAAAAAAAGAAAATGCTAATGTGCATTCATACTCAAAGGCTATAGCAGGTATTTGTTGATCGTCCTTGTTGACTATCTATTCTACTCTTTTGGGAAAACCCATCACTTTCTCTAATCCTAAGTCCTAAAGTTGTGTCTTTAGCTGTTCAAGGGTGAGCTCTAGGCATAATTGGAGGTAATGAAAATCAATTTCAGGACTTTTTCTGGGGCTCTGGAGAGAGTCTTGTTATCTTTCCTATTAGATCCCATTTCACAAAGGTAGAGTTGCTGATGGACAATTAAATACATAAAAATTATCTTTAGCAAACTTCAATAGAAATATCTTTCACATGTATAGGATACAAACACTTCCCTGTATTTTCTGTCCATGAAAATTTGGAGGTAGTACAGTTATAATTTATGTGCAAACTCTTACAAGTAACAGTAGAAAATACAAAGAATGAAAAAATATAAAATAACAAATATCTGGCAGGAATATTCTAATATGAAAACAATGGAATTCTGATATGCTTTAAAAGAAATACTCAGAAGCACAGATCAGCAAACTGTGTTCCAAGAAACTGTAACCAAAGTCAAATCCACTTCCTTTAATAGCCAGATAATATAAAAACAGCACTGATCAAGTTTTTCTTGTTTTTATAAGTGCTGATTTGGTCCTGTTTTTCTAGAAAACAGAGCCCTTACAGGATAAAGAAAAGGGATTTACTTAAAGTTATTCTGAAGTTCTAATTTTAAAACACATTAGTATATAAACCAAGAATATATTAGGCAATAAACGAGATTAAAACAATACGTGAAAAATTCGGATATACCACTCTTAGCTATTAATGGGTTTCAATAGTAATATTTTTCAAATAAATTTTCACTTCACCTTTGTTTTCATCAAAACAACAAAATTCTACATGTTGGAAGTAATCTGTCTCAATATTTATTTATTCAGAGACGGAGTCTCTGTTGCCCAGGCTGGAGTGCAGTTCACGATCTCGGCTCACTGCAACCTCCACCTCCCAGGTTCAAGCAATTTTCCTGCCTCAGCCTCCTGAGTAGCTGGGATTACAGGTGCCCACTACCATGTCCAGCTAACTTTTGTAACCTCAAAAATGACATGTAACTACACCCAATTATAGCAAATGACTGCAAGAAACTATAACGAAATTTTTTTCTTGTTAATGTGTGCTGCAGACAATCTTCAGAGAAGTGACTTATTTCTACTGGGCTTTTCCTGGCTAACATTCCTAAGACAGTGCCGTAGCTCTACATACCTAGATCGAAGTTGTTGGAATTGAATAGGAATTCTGGTAAATAAAAGAACTCTGGAATAAGTTCTTTTACATCTGCCATGTTGTGCTTTGATGCTGAATACCAGGCCTCGCGCACACTGTGAAACATCCGGTCAGCCAGGTCAAAGTGGCCACCCTGTGGGCAGAATGAGAAGACACCTCTCTATTACAGAACCATTCCCACCTGACAGCTTCTGTCAAGTTCAAGAGCTTGAAAACTCCAACTATATTTGGTGACATTTCAATTTCCCATTATCCTACATTAAATGAACAAACATTTTTAATAAACATGAAACATCTAATTCTCTTTGGTGTAATCCTTACAGAGGGTTCTCTCCACATTTGTTTTATAACCAAACTGAAATTCAAATGTAAAGATTTTAAAAAGTCATCCAAAAAATAGTAGATTTTAAAGAGAGGACAAGGCTGTAAGAAATATGAGTTCTTCCATAGTTTGATGATGCCATCACAAGAAAAGATTCTAATGTAAATCATCTACAGTCAGAAACATTCAAATTATTTTGCTAATTGTATAAATTAACATGATATGCAAGTTCTCATACTAATGAGAATTAAATGGAGAATTAGAAAAGGTGATCAGTTACAGACTAATAAAGCAAATTAAAATAGAAAAGGGATATTTTTGACTACACAGCCTCACAGGTACACTACCCATCTTCTTCAGTAAAGCCCCCTATGCTGCTGTGTTTTAAGTGGACATGGTGTACCTGTCTTATGATGCTCACTGTGGGAAAATGCCAAAGTCCATGCCATGGCTGCCAAGGCCTGCCATACAATCTAGCCCCTGTTTCCTTGTTGACCTCTTCCCTTACAACGAACTTTCCTCCTTACTTACTCTATTCTGGATGCACTGGCCACCGGGCTGCTCCTCAAACATGTCAGGTACAAGCCTGCCTTAGAACCCTTGCATAAGCTCTTCCCTCTGCCTGGAACATGTATCTCCAGATGTCTGCAGAAGCAACACCCTTACCTCTTTTAGACTTTTTTTCACAGGAGACCTACTCTGACCACTCTACATAAGTAAACTGCATCCCACCCTGCCCAACCTCCTGCCCTCCCCACCTCCCATCCCCCTTTCCGGACCTATATCTTTCTGATAGCTTTTATCACATTCTAAAACACCTTACAGTTTTCTTATTTTTGATATTTGGCTGTCTCCTTCAACTGAAATACATAAACCGCACAGGTAAGGCTTTTCTCTTTATTAATTGAAGTCCTCCCAAGTACCTGGAACAGTGCCTGGCACACAGTAGGTATTTATTAAATATTTGCGGAATAAATGAAAGAGAATGTCCAGAAAAGCAATCATAATCGAGGAAACAGAGAATGAGCTGGAATATATCATGTTTTTGTAAAATAAAAATTGTTTAATTCAACCAGTTAGGGCTGGTTGAAAAATGTATGCTACTTATATATTTGATTAAAGGATGCTGGTACTTATTTGTTCTAAGCGAACTGTAGTTCATTAATCAATTTTGGTCCAACAAAATTCTACTTTAGTTATGTAACTACTTTATCATTAAAACTTCACAGAGCTTCTTATAATGGAAGATAATGGTATTTTAAAAGGTGACATTTTAGATAGAAGAGTCTAGTATAAAATAGAAAAACCTCCAATTTAAAGTTTTACCTGTAGCCTTAAGAATATCTGTGTGAAAGGCTCCATCCTCACAAGGTATGAGGCCACAATCATTGCAGATGAATAGTGGGTCCCATAGTGGTATGCGGGAGTTTCTCCTGTTTAAGAAAATTAAAGCATAATTGAAACCAAAAGAAGAAATATGAAAAATAAAATCAGTATTACTTTATGTTTGAAAATAATAGCCCATGTGATAACTGTGACACTAAATGCAGTTAGTACTGGCATTTTCAGCAGGAAAACTTCATGATGACACCACTATCCCTCTCTTCTATATTTGACAGTAGTCCAAATTAAGTATAATTCAATGGCCTATTCCCACAAACTTAGTATGTCTACCAATTTCATGTTTTAAGGCTTACTATAATAGTTAACCCTTAATAGTAGACCATCTTCCACTAAAGCAGGATATTCACTTATAGTTACTTTTTTATTAGGTTCTGGCTTTGCAATTATATATTTCTCTAAATCATTGTTTATGAATATTAAGCACTTTTTATGTATTTTTACTACATCTTCTCCTTGGCAGAGAGGGGGAACAAAAAGAGTTCATATAGGACTACAAGCTTAGGCTTTCTTTCTCCTTTGTTTGTTTTGCTTTTTTGAGGGAGAAACCCAATGAACATTAAACATAATAAATAACATGTAAACTATATAGTTTTAGAATATAGTCATTTTTTTAAATGCGAAAGAGTTCTAAAAATTGCCTCAATAAAATTAAAGACAGACAATAAATTAAAGTGTGGTTCCTGGACTAAATATGATTAGAGACAGAGGCAGATTATGATGGGAAGTTTCTGTCCTATGCAAAGCAGGAATACTTAGTTTTCCACCAATACTCTAATAAGCTATTTAAAATGCCTTCTAAGCATGGCCACAATTTGGCATGCAAACCTGATTCCTCTGCTATAATCATCTGCATATATGTGTGGACATATAATATATATAGATATGATATATAAGAAATTTGAAGGAGGATGTGAGAATGTCAGACCGCTACATAATGACTTACTTTTGAAACTTGGGTACAAGGTCCAATGACAGAAAAAGTTCCTTACCATTAGGATCCTCCCAGTCTTTATATCGCTTCTTATACTGAGCTAATCGTTCATCTGTTTGTGCTCCCATTGGCTTAGCCAGGTTTCTAAACGTCTTGGGATTAGTAAGATCCACCTCCTAAAATACAAAATGTAACTCAGTTTCAAGTTACTATACACTGTCTAGCCTCACTAACATAGATACAGTGGCTATAGTGGACAATGATGATTTATAAACACACTAGTATCTATGGGGTCAAGCTGGCATAACTGGACTCCAAAATAATGTTATGTACGTACTGTTTATCCACACTTTACAGACAGGCACATGGGAGTTTGTTAACCGATTCAGTTGGAAGACAAGTGCTTTGGAAATTATGTGTTTCACAGAGGAAGCCACTAAGGATCCAGGTTTACGGCATGAGGATTAAGAGGGAAAATGCTTCCAAATCTTGGCAAGGACCCAGCAGTAGACTGTGGACACAATAGCTCCAATTCATCGTTAACCTCATCACTCACATAATTGGAGGATCAGATCTCCCTTCTGTGTCCTCCTTCCCTCCTACCCCACCCTATCTCCCTCCAACGTTACTTCTGAGCATTTCTTCTCAGAGGTGATCTGGAACTGATATAAACTAGAACACTCAGTAATTCTTTCACCTCTAAAAGATAACATCACACCAGATCAAGTAACTTCCCAATGAGATGGATTCTTCTAGTTTAACAGAGATTACCTTACAAGTTGATGAGTTGACCCAATTCATATATTTAAAAGGAAACTAAAATTTACTCCCTGAGGATTCTGAAAGTAGAAATTTGAAATACGTGCCTGTGGCATATTTGTGTCCTTTTTATAGGACATCATGAATAACCAGTTTTGCCAAACTTTTATTTTTAAAAATCTTGGGCAGGAGAAACTGATCTACATTTCTGAATGTAAGTCAAGTTAGCATATTTGTTATCTCAAAGTTTATATGTAAAGTACCTCGTTTATATTTTCTGGTTAATTTAACAAATGTTAAAGTATGTACAAACTGCCAGGCATCATCCTATGGGCTGAGAGTTGAGAGAGAAATAAAATGGTCTGTGTGCTCAAGGACCTTGACCCTATGACTGAGTAAAGTCAAACAAATAGCAGGACTATGCTGTAAAAGAAAGCTCCATGATTAAAATGGTGGGAAAAAAACCCAACATAGGTACCATATTATACAACTATAGGGCAGTGTGGGAGTAGAAGGCAGAGGAGAAAAAGAACAGAAGGGTCTACATCACAGGGTTGGTACGTGAGTGTTTCCTGAAGGATGAAGTGGAGCTGGTCAGCTGAGTTAGTTGGTGGAGAGAAGAAATGCACGATGGGCACCGGGCAGGTCAGGCTGTGTGTGAAAAGCCACTAAATTATAGGAGAGGGATCTGGGTGCCCCATGATAGCTGTTCTGGGAGGACATGAGGAATATATACACAAGAGCTACAATGAAAATGTTGCTATAGTGAGGATTTTCAGCTCTCTCCCAAATTATGATGGTGATTCACTGAATAATTTTATTATTTATTTATTTTTACTTCATTATTTTATTTTATTTTTTTTGAGACAGTTTCTTGCTCTGTTGCCCAGGCTGGAGCACAGAGGCACACTCTCAGCTCCCAGCAATCTCCACCTCACCAGCTCAAGTGATCCTCCCCTTTCAGCCTCCTGAGTAGCTGGGACTACAGATACATGTCACCATGCCTGGCTACTTTTTTGTATTTTTTGTAGAGATGGGGTTTTCCGTGTTGCCCAGGCTGGTCTTGAACTCCTAGACTCAAGCAATCTGCCCTCCTTGGTCCCCAGGCTGGTCTTGAACTCCTAGACTCAAGCAATCTGTCCTCCTTGGCCTCCCAAAGTTCTGGGGTTACAGGTGTAAGTCACAGCACCTGGTCACGGAATGATTTTAAACAGGGGGATGACTCAATTAGTGTTCCTGAAACTGGCTGCAGTGTAGAAGGCATAGTGAAGGAAGGAGAGACTATAGCATCAAGCCCAGTTAGGAGGCTGCTGCAACAGTCCAATAGAAGATGCAGAGGGCCTGAAATGAGACACTAGGTACACTGATGGAGACGAAGGTAGAAATGCCTTGGCCACTGAGCAGACATGGACAGTAGGAAAAGTATAATTTCCAGCCTGTAAGACAGTATGGATGATGGTGCCATTTCCTAAGATGGGGAATACACAGTGAGGGTCAGAATTGTATCGGGAGAACGAGGTAGAGAACTGAAGGTTCAGTAATGGGACCTGTCATGTTCATGTGAGAATATGAGATACATATTCAAATATGGGTTGACAAAGTACTCCACTCCCTTCTCAGAAAACCACATTTCTTCTGGACTTCCTGTCTCTTTAAAAATCTACATTTTCTTTCTAACTTTCCTTGATGGACTTAAAGAAAAAATATTTTCACTTATCAATCTTTACTCCTGATCTCTTCTTTTCCTTTTATTATTTATTATGTATTAGGTATGTAAATTAACTATACAAGCAAATATATAGATTCAAACATCAAATACACTAACGTATGTCCATGCATATAGGGTAGATTTCCTTTCATTCTTTCATTAGACCAAAATTTTCTGAGGATAGAAGCTTTATCCTTTTTAATACATTGATGTCTAAAATTTCTGAAAGGATAAGCAGCCATGATTCTAGTGAATAAGAAGGTCTAATGAATTTCTGTATTTTAAAAACAATCTTTTTGGTTGTTTACCTAGGGCTAAGTGACTTTTGTTTTGTCTGCTACAGTTCATTTCTGAACTAATCAGATGTCTATCAGACAGGAGGTAAAGGAAGAGAGGAATCAAAACATTCATATGCTTCTATCTGCTCTTAATTTTGAGACTTAAGTCAGGTACATGTTGAATTGTTGGAAATCTTCTCCCAAGGCTTCCTGGAATAGTATAAAAATTTTCTTTTATGCGGCAGTAATGTTTTGTAGAAGGGTTACTTTGTGTTTTCCTTACAAACACTTCAAACTACACAGATGGATTCTGACATCCACCAATAAATGCAAATTAATCAGCACTTAAAAAAAACGAATAGATATTATGAATTAATGGCCAGTACTCAATAAGTTGGTCAATTATCCAAACTTTTTATATGTCTGTGCTAAATGCTTCTCATCTATTTGAATTAAGTGTCTGTGCCTATTGAGAACATTAAACTACAAACCAAATAAAACATTTAGGCAACTGCAGTTTTTTGGTTTTTGTTTTTTTTTTTCTTTTCAGAGACAGAGTCTTGCTTGGTAGGTCACCCAGTCTGGAGTGCAGTGGCACAATCTTGGCTCACTGGAGCCTCCACGTCCTGGGCTAAAGCAATCCTCCCACCTCAGCCTCCTGAGTAGCTGGGACAACTGGGGTTTGGCAGCATGCCTGGCTAATTTCTGCAGTTTTAGTGGAGACAGGGTTTTGCCATGTTGCTCTGGCTGGTCTTGAAATCCTGGGCTCAAGTGATTCACCTGCCTCGGCCTCCCGAAGTGCTGGGATTTTAGGGATGAGCCACTGTACCCTGTTTCAATTGTAGCATTTTAAAATTATTTTTGAAAATGTGTTCTACTAAGATTTACCTCTGAGTCGTAATCTGCAAGGATCCAGGGGAAGACAGGATACTGCATGAGATCATTATATGATCTGCCAGCCAAAGTGTTCAAATGCATCAAATATTGGAAGTTGCTGATTTCACCTCTCTGGAAAAAGATGAATATTCATTTTTGAGCAATCAATTATTTCCACTATGTTCAGCTTTTAAAATTTTATATGCAAAATGATGTAAAGGACAGATTCTTTTTAACAGATTTCAGAACAATGAAATACTTTTTTTTCTAAAAAGAATGAAAATAAAACATTTTCTCTATGGTATATATTTTATGGATAATTAAAGTGCTTTTAAATGTATGACTTCTACTCTTAACTACAAACTTCTAAGGAAGCTCATATATTCATTAAATTTACCTCCCATCTCTGAGTCACAGACTTCTCTCCAACCAAAGTGCTAAGCAACCCAGATCTAAAAGCAATACATAATACAATACATTAGAAGCAATAAAATTTTAAATCTGAAAAATTATAAAGTTGAAAAATTTAAGTCATCTGGTCCAGGAATTTTTCAAACTATGGAGGATCTACCAGTGGGTCATAAAATCAGTTTAGTGGGTTGTGATCAGCATTTTGAAATATGTAGCAACATAGAACCGAATTGAAGAAAACAGAGGACATCAGAAGGCATCACATACATTAAGGGACAGTATTTTCTTGTGAATTTTGTTTGAGTATTTATAACTCAATTTATGTGCCTTGGGATGAATGCAATATATATTTTTTACTCTAGGTCATATTCAAAAGAGTTGGAAGAACATTGTTCTAGTTCAATTTTTTTTTTTTTTTTTTTTTGAGATGGAGTCTTGCTCTGTCACCCACGCTGGATTGCAGTGGCATGGATGGACTCGGCTCACTGAAGCCTCTGCCTCCTGGGTTCAGTGATTCTCCTGCCTCAGCCTCCTGGGTAGCTGTGATTACATGCACCTGCCACCATGCCCAGCTAATTTTTGTAATTTTAGTAGAGGCATGGTTTCACCATGTTGCCCAGGCTGGTCTTGAACTCCTGACCTCAGGTGATCCTCTCACCTCGGCCTCCCAAAGTGCTAGGATTACAGGCGTGAGCCACAGTGCCTGGCCTTCTTTTTCTTTTTAAAACTATTTTATAATTTATTTTTTGTAGAGATGGGGTCTTGGTATGTTGCCCAGGTCGGTCTCAAAATCCTGGCCTCAAATGATCCTCCTAACTCGGTCTCCCAAATTATTGGGACTAGAGGCATAAGCCATACTCTAACCATAGTCTTTCTTATTTTTACTATAATCACTAAGTAAACAGATCCAAGGATACTTAATTAGAATAATTGAAATATTATATAATACTCTGTACATAGTACATACATAATGCATTAAATAAGTGAATGAAAATATGAATATTGTATAACAGGAAAGTCATTGCTGTCCAGGTCATTTGAAATTTAAGCATTACTTTTTTGGGGACAGTAGACTTCCTTAAAATGTTATAAAATCTTATTTAAGGTTTATCAGCTTTATAATATTGATAATTAATAATTGGTCATGGAACCAAGAGAAAGTATTTACATATTTTCTCTTCTGAAAGGAAATTAATACATTTGTAAACCTTAGGTCCTAAACACATCCAGCTCAATGGTACTATTTTCCACTTTGAGATAGTCGCAAATTGAATGCACAAGATACTCTCTTTGGAAAAATAGCCATGATCACTCTTCAACATCGTAAGAGAGGGGACAACTGAAATGGAAGACTAAAGTTGGAAATGAATTTCTGTTTCTTGCCTCTGAGCTCTTAAAAGTTCTTTAAGAACTGCCAACTCAGCACAGGAAGTAGCAAGAACAAAGAAATAGCAAGTTTAAGATTATCTAGGAAGCAGTAGCAATTTGCTTACAAGTAGAAAAAAGGCTCATTATGTTTTTAAGGAAATCTTTCACTTCCTGTATTTATGTTAAGAACAACACAAATGATTAGGAGCAGAACATGTTTCTGGGGTTAATAAAGCATGTATTTAGCATTGTATTTGCTAAGGCTTTGCTATAAAAAAATAAAAACAAAACTTAAAGAGAAATACAAAACGTATATAGATGCACACAGATTGGAATCAAATTTTATTTACAAATTGCATAATCTCTAGAACTTTCAAAAGTAATTTTCTTGCATGCTCTAATAATTAATTTACAGCCCCAAAGCACTGCTTCTTTCCAGTGGATTATAAAGGGCTACCACTTATTGAGTGATATAAATGGAGCTGGGTCTATGGATTCTTGAAATGGCTACGTCATCTAGAAGGCATCACTAAGATGAAATGCGGCTGTAAAGAGCATAAAGGAATCACTGACAGTTCAGAATACACAAAAACAGAAGTTTAAGTGTAAATGTCAAAAAGCAAAATTTAGAGGAAAACTGGGAAATCTGCAACAAATACGACAAGCAAAGGAGTAATACCTTATGGTAGAAAAATCCTACACAAATTGATAAGATCTCAAAGGAAAAATAGGCAAAAGATATGGACAATTTACAAATAATGATTTTAAATGGCTTATAAACATGTACAGAGCTTATGCTTACTAATAATCAAAGAAATATACATTTAAAAAATGAGAAAACATTTTATAAAATCAATAAAATAAAAAAATTAATATACAGGCTAGGCACAGTGGCTCATGCCTGTAATCCCGGCACTTTGGGAGGCCAAGGTGGGTGGATCACGAGGTAGGGAGTTCGAGAGCAGCCTGGCCAATATGGTAAAACCCCATCACTACTAAAAATACAAAAATTAGCTGGGCGTGGTGGTGCGCACCTGTAGTCCCAGCTACTTGGGAGGCTGAGGCAGAAGAATTGCTTGAACCCGGGAGGCGGAGGTTGCAGTGAACTGAGATCATGCCACTACACTTCAGCCTGGGCAACAGAGCAAAACTCTGTCCCAATAATAATAATAATAATAATACACAAAGCAAGTATTTATTGAGACAAACTTATCCACTAATAGTACAATATAAACGTGTATAGTTTTTATGAATATCAAGTTGGTTTTGTGTATCAAGAGCCTTAAAATTCCTACTCTTTGTTTTATTAAGGGGACTCTACCACAATAAAGTAATGAAGAATCATAGCCGGGCGTGGTGGCTCATGCCTGTAATCCCAGCACTTTGGGGGGCCAAGGTGGGCAGATCCCTTGAGGCCAGGAGTTTGAGACCACCCTGGCCAACATGGCAAAACCCCTTCTCTACTAAAAATACAAAAATTAGCCAGGCATGGTAGCACATGCTTGTAATCCCAGCTACTCAGGAGGCTGAGAACTGCTCAGCCTGATGCTGAGAATCGCTTAAGTCCAAGAGGCAGAGGTTGCAGTGAGCCAAGATCATCCCATTGCATGCCAGCCTGGGTGATAGAGGGAAACTCTGTCTCAAAAGAAAAAAATTAAAAAAAAAAAAAAAAAAGAGAATCACATTTCCAGTCTTTTTTTTTTTTTTTTGTACATTTCCAGTCTTATGATAAGAAAACCTGATAAACACCAGGCGCGGTGGCTCACACCTGTAATCCCAGCACTTTGGGAGGTCGAGGCGGGCAGATCACCTGAGGTCAGGAGTTTGAGACGAGCCTGAACAATGTGGCAAAACCCCGTCTCTACTAAAAATAGAAAAATTAGCCAGGTGTGGTGGCAGGCACCTGTAATCCCAGCTACTTGGGAGGCTGAGGCAAGAGAATCGCATGGGACACAGGAGGCGGAGGTTGCAGTGAGCCAAGACGTGCCATTGCACTCCAGCCTAGGTGACAGAGCGAGACTTCATCTCAAAATAATCATAACAATAATTTAAAAAAAGTGAAAACCTGATAAAGATGAAATATCCAAAAATTACATGATGTTTTATATATGTGATGAATAGGTAGCAAATGATAGTTATGTTTCTGAATAGTTTTTTAAAGACAAGAGGTAATATTTAAATATAACACTGAAGAGAAGAAGCAGGATAAACACTTGTATTTAGAGTATAAACTCAGTTATGCACACAACAATGTACTCATGCTTTAAAGAACAGAAGGTAATTGATCAGAATGTGAGCAGTGATTTGACATAGTGATTATGCATACCTTTTTCTTTTCTTCCTTTAGTTTTCAGTACTTAAAAAAAATTTTGCAACCACCAGGGGAAAAACACTCATTTAAAATGTTAAATAATACTGTCCAGATATGAATCATCCCAATTTCACTATTAAACTGTAATATTCAAGGAACAAACCACCTACCCTTGCTCCACACTCGTGTTTGGTCGTTGCCCAGATACAGATTCTGAACTGTCCGTTAGAGATGGCACTACAGCCAAAAACCTGAAAAATTTAAAACAGCATAAAATTGAAAATGAAGTCTCAGTCAGGATCTAATGGGAAGCTTAAGAAAGGATGATTCGTTTAGATGTTCATAGTTGCAACTACCCTCCCATAACCCACTAAGTGGCAGGCAAAAGGAATATATAATAATTAGAATACTCTTTGGGTTATAAAAGAAAATATGATGACATCCAGAGCCAAATATAAATGCCCATAACAAAATCTATTATTTTGGACTTCTCTGAATAGGAAATAATTTCTTAGCACTAAAAACAATAGCACCTTTAGAAATTAAAAAATCAGATAAGTAAAAGTGAATCTCAATCACTTTACTTAGCTCTTCCCATATGTGAAGGGAGTTTTGGGTTACCAATCAACATCCACAGGTGCTTTATTTGAACCACCCTCATTTCCCAGGTGCTCACAGGTAATATTACTGTACTGCAATGAGAAGCAATGTTGGATGGTTTAGTTATTCCTCATGGAAATAATTTGAAATATACAATTTTCTATAATAGAGGGATTGCCAGGATCTACATCACCCTTCAAAGAACAAGAGAATGCCTCTCATCTACATGGTTAATTCAGAATAGCCTTATTATTCACACATTCAAGAGAATTATCTTTAAATACCAGAGATATGTGTTGCTTTTCCTTTTTTAAAAAATTTATAGGCTGAGTGCGGTGGCTCATGCCTGTAATCTCAGCACTTTGGGAGGCCAAGGCGGGCAGATCATGAGGTCAGGAGATTGAGACCATCCTGGCCAACATGGTGAATGAAACTCCATCTCTACTAAAAATACAAAAATTAG
This sequence comes from Colobus angolensis palliatus, assembly GCF_000951035.1. Taxonomy (NCBI): domain Eukaryota; kingdom Metazoa; phylum Chordata; class Mammalia; order Primates; family Cercopithecidae; genus Colobus; species Colobus angolensis. Next base: position 6,808,800 of record NW_012115156.1, read on the forward strand.
CTGGGTGCGGTGGCACATGCTTGAAATCCCAGCTACTTGGGAGGATGAGGCAGGAAAACTGCTTAAACCTGGCAGGCGGAGGCTGCAGTGAGGCAAGATCATGCCACTGCACTCCGGCCTGGTGACAGAGCAAGACTCTATCTAAAAAAAAAAAAAAAATTATTATTTTTTGAAACAGTGCCTTGCTCACTCAGGCTAGAGTGCAGTGGTGTGATCACGGCTTACTGCAACCTTGACCTCCTGGGCTTAAGCAATCCTCCCACCTCAACCTCCCATTACAGTCATGCGCCACAGTGCCCAGCTAATTATTTTTTTTTTTTTATAGAGACAGGGTCTCACTATGTTGCCCAGGCTGGTCTTGAAGTCTAGACCCAAGTGATCCTCCCTTGTTGGCCTCCCAAAGTGCTGAGGATATGAACGTGAGCCATTGCATAGCTTGGCCTGTTTTTTGCTTAAAAGGTAAATTTTAAACATAGTTTATTAAAGATAAAAATATGCTTAAATTAGACTATCTGCCTTATTTAGCTATACTACTTTTTCAAGGATGAAGGTATCCAACATCCCTTCCATGGCCAGAGAAAAGTCCCACATAAATTAAATTTCTAAGGGAACTCAGTTCTTGCATTCAATAGCAAGAAACCGCATTGGCCTCATTTTGGTAAATACAAAGAAACCTTATTTTGAAAGTAAAGGTTTATTTTTGGCCAGGCACGGTGGCTTATGTCTATAATCTCAGCACTTTGGGAGGATGAGGCAGGCGGATCATGAGGTGAGGAGATTGAGACCATCCTGGCTAACATGGTGAAACCTCCTATCTACTAAAAATACAAAAAATAAGCCGGGCATGGTAGCAGGAGCCTGTAGTCCCAGCTACTCGGGAGGCTGAGGCAGGAGAATGGCGTAAACCTGGGAGGTGGGGTTTTAAGTGAGCCGAGATCAGGCCACTGCACTCTAGCCTGGGTGACAGAACGAGACTCTGTCTCAAGAAAAAAAAAAAGAAACTAAAGTTTTATTTTGAAAGCTACAGTTTCATCATCCTTTGTATGTAGAGACACAGGACTTAGTGATAAAAGTAGTTTTTGATGATTTCTACTATAAGTTAGCAGGAGGAAAAATGGTATGTCACAATAGAATTGCATTATTTTAAAAGTTAGAAGACAATTGTTTCAAGAAGCTGGCAAAAATAATACAAATTATTTTCTTCAAAGATGTTGGCTCAATGATCTAAATTCTAGATTTTAAAAAACTAGCAAAACTGAGAAAAGATTCCCCCTCCCATCTCTTCCCACAGTAGTACACAAGGTGTTCCTAACGAACAAGACCTTTGATAGACTTTGTTTCTAATTCCTTTCTGAAAAGCAAGGAGGTAATTCCGTCCATCTCCAGAGAAAACTTCCACAGCAATAGGCTGAAATGATCAGAGAGAAAAACATTAAGAAAAAACAGAAGTTCACAAATAAGATTATATATTAACTTTTCCACTATGAATTTCTACAATGTTCAAGAAGTTAATTTGCTAACACTTTTAAAGTCATGAATTCCCTGAAGATTAAGCTACAAAATAAACAGATATTTTTTATTCTGCTCAATTTATTTCTAAAGTCTTTAATAATAGAATAAAAATAATTATTATAAAATTACAATTTTATAAAACTATAGTAAGGATGTAATTTTTATATTAGAAGAAAACTAAAATGTTGATTTGGATAGCTACAGGGAAAGATGGATAACAAAGATAATCACTCAGATTTTAGGCTGTGTTTAAACAAGAGAAATACATTGTACAAAATTATGCATCCACGTGACCTGAGGTGACCTGAGTCTGTCTATAACCAAATCTAAGGATTATTCTAAATGCAGATCCTGGCCGGGCACAGTGGCTCATGCCTGTAATCTCAGTACTTTGGGAGGCCAAGGTGGGTGGATCACGACGTCAGGAGATCAAGACCAACCTGACTAACATGGTGAAACCCCGTCTCTACTAAAAAATACAAAAAAATTAGCTGGGTGTGGTGGTGGGCGACTGTAGTCCCAGCTACTCAGGAGGCTGAGACTGGAGAATGGCGTGAACCCGGGAGGTGGAGCTTGCAGTGAGCCTAGATCACGCCACTGCACTCCAGCCTGGGCGACAGAGCAAGATAAACAAATAAATAAATAAATAAATGCAGATCCTATTGAGGGTTTCCATGGCACATAGCAATTTTTAAATAATACATTTTCAGAATGAAGAAACAGGATAAAACAGTACTACTAAATTGACTCACTTGCAGGAGATATCTCCTTTTATGAACTTCCTTGATATCTTCATATGCAAAAATGCTGCATGTTCTCTTGAGTTGACTAGGGCCTTGCCTGGCTCCTCTAGGGATAATTGGCTCATGCATACTACAGGTAGCCAAGAGAAAAAGCAAATAAACAAAACACAGCAAGAGATAAATTTACTGTTCCACAAAGGGTGTGCTAATTTTAAACACATGAACAGGATGGAGGAATAATATATATCAGAATTTTCAGTTAAAAAATACATTTAAAAGAAGAATTTGTTAGCTACCTGAGATACAAGGAACCCCCTTTGATGAATGCAATTTTAAAAATTCCCCTATTACTGTCAGGACCAAGTTTTTCACCAGACATGGTTAGCACAGTGCTTCAGCTCACATACTTCTGGGGCCCAAGAAAATGTCTTAATTTATCAGAAAAAATATCAACTTTTAGGTAGAAAAAGGTAGAAAAAATGTTTTAATATGTGACTATATTTATACCATTAGTCACAACATATAATTTTAAATACTTTTGTATGGAAAAAGGACCCATAAAAGTCTTCATGTGAGACTGTTGTTGAAAGTAATTATTTGAAATATCTCCTAGGAATGAACTACAGAAACAATGTCTGTATTCAAGGGTGCTAGGAAAATGTTAAAGAAGAGAAGCAGCAGCCAGCCTGTTGATCTTCTAGGCCCTAAGCTTCTTATCCTTTTTCTAGCTTGGTCTCTCTCCTGAGTTTTCCACTACTCACTATTACTTTCATCACAGGACGGCAGGAGAAAAGGAAGATGCCTACAACTCAGTCAGTAAATCTCTGCTAATGCTTTAGTCATGCTGTTTCTAGGGTACTCAGTACCTGATGATGCTCTTTCATTTTTAGGAGTATTGTGCAGTTACCTGCACTTTCTCTACAATTGTATATCTGCTATATTTTTTAAAAGGACAATTTATAAATTCAGAATAAATTTATAAATATATAGATTATAATATAAATAACTCGGAATGCACAGAAATAAATGTTATTTAGGTTTCATCTTGATAAAGAAGCCAAACATTTTCATTATTACCTTAAAATAACTGAATATCATCTTTGTAATGAATACATACAAACTGAGAGAGAATATTACCTAGAACACAATTATTTGATTAAAAAAGAAAACTATGCAAATATACTTTCTGTCTTCTAAAGACAGCCATACATTGTCTCTCTTCATTCATTTACTTACTTTGGAGGTAAGGTTTCAATATCTCTTATTTCCCTTGTTGCTGTCATGGTAAATCCATCAATCACATAAAAATGCTCTTTACCAAAAAGAAGGAGCCCCTCACTGGTATCTAGGCCCTGGACTCGAGCACAACGGTACATGTGTTGGATCTATAAAGAAGCCCATAAACATTCATTAATACAGGTATTTTGTAAAGATTAATTTTTGTTAGACTATTATGGCATCCCTAGAGCTAAGCATAGTAAATCAGAGTTTAAGCATACTGAGAAGAATAAGCTTAGATTACAGTCTGATTTGCATCTGACTAGAGTAAAACTAAACAATTCCCTCATACCCATCCACTCATCTGCCAATCCCATCTCTCTCAATATTCTGGGTGTACTTTCTGTAAGCCAGGCACATATGCACTAGCTTCTAAAAGTGAAGAACATTAGATATGGCTCCTGTTCTCATGAAGGGAGACAGACACAGCAAGCTTGGCAGGAAAGGGAATTGAGGCATACATGTAAGGAGATTAGAATAGGACTGTGTTGTATGTGAGGCAAGATGATACAGAGTGAAAATTGCGGGGCCTGCTAACTCAGGGTAAATTTCCAGTTCTGCCACTTTGTAGACCGGGTCAAGTTTCTTAATTTCTGTGAGCCTCCATGTCTTCATTTGTAAATTTCTAATTGACTTGTTCTGAGAATGAAGTGAGATAATGTACATCATCAGGTTAGGAATTATTGGTTGCTTTCTCTTCCACACAGTTTACCTTCTTTTTCCATCATATCCCCTGGAAATGGAACTGTAGAATTTGTTTCTATTCATTCCCCACCTGGATTCTGCTCCCTGGAGACTATTGTAGTGTTGCAAAAAGCCACGCTTGGCAGAAGTTGTGTTTTCCTCATAGGAAGGAGCATTGCTAAATCTGTCAAAGTAAGTATTGTTTTCTCTCCAAAGGGTAGTATCTAATTCTTTGTAAAAACTCTTTCTTGCTTAAACTTAGTTCAACATGAATCAAGACAAAAATCAGCAATTAAATCAGAGTTAAACAAATGCCAGTTTGAATACACTTCCCACACTATTAAAACTTAAAGCAACTAGAGCAAAAACTGTACTCATGAGATTAAAAGTTTTAAAAATGAAAGCATTGTAGTCAGCTCTCTAAAATATCTAAATATAAGTCAATTTTCATTGCTATATCTGATCAAATTTTCATTGCTATATCTGATCAATCCTGATATACTTTAAAAGCTTCTCTATTGCAGTATATTTATGTGTATATACACATACATACATACATATATTATATATACACACATACACATACACACACACACACACACACACACACACACACACAATGCTTATTTCCTAAGTGTATGGCTGGATTAATTTTCAAATGCTAAAAATTTGGTGTGACCAGCATCCAGACCAAGAAACAGAATGCTCCCCAGTCTATAGAAGCCTCTCTTGTGCTTCCTTCATATCTGGGGTACTTTTATAGTTACATGATCTTTTCCTAATGTGTTGTCATTCAATATTAATTAGGGCATACATTTGAACAGAACTGTTTTGATTATACTCCAATTTCTAGTGACTACTTAGAGGGTATACACAAGATCTAATATAACAGACAAAAGAACATCCTTTAAAAAGGTGATATTCACGACACATTCAAGTCATTCATTCCCTTGTTTATTCAACCAATCATTCCTTCATTCAAAGGTTTATTGGTTGTCTATTATGCAACTGGACCTGTGTAAGGCAATGAGATAGGGATAAGACACAGTTTGCCTATAAGGAGCTCAAAATCTAGGACAAGAGAAAGATACTGGAACAAGTAATTATGACATAATACAGAGTGATATATATAAGGCATCATGAAAGTACAGAGGAAGGGTATCCAACCAAGCCTGAGCTAGCAAAAGAGTCAAAGAAAGCTTCCTATGTTTGACTATTAAAAACATCCAGATAAATGGGATAACACACAGGATTTATTAGGATAAAGGTTAAGCAAGTAAAAGGAAGAGGGGCATTTTGGCAGGAAAAAACAATATGAGTGACATGGTTTGTATGTGTGTCCCCTCCACAGCTCATGTTGCAATGTGATCCCCATTGTTGGAGGGGCGGCCTTATCGGAGGTATTTGGGTCATGGAGGTGGGACCCTCACGAATGGCTTGGTGTCGTCCTGGCGGTAATGAGTCCTCACTCTATCAGTTCACACAAGAGCTCCTTTTCTTACCATGTGACAAGCCTGCACCCCTTCATCTTTTGCCACGAGTTAAAGCTTTCTAAGGCCTCATCAGAAGCCAAGCAGATGCTGGTGCCATACTTGTACAGCTTGTAGAAGTGTTAAGCCAAATAAACATGTTTTCTTTATAAATTATCCAGCCTCAAGTATTCCTTTATAGCAATGCAACATGGACAACACAATGAGTAAAGTGCAGAGTGGAAAAAAAACACAACATGGTGGGTGTAATGAACTCCAAGGTGTACCAGGCTGCAGGGGATCAGGCTACAAGACAGAGTCAGTGGAATGAGACCAGAGAGGTCAGCAGGCTATTGGAGGTTGAGTGAGAAATAGGAAGGTGGTATCTTCTGTGAGTGAAGGACAGTAGGGGCTAAATAATCCAAGGCTGGAGGTGACAGTCCAGATGGGCTGAAGCTGCTCGTAGGTTATTACTGGAATTATGGAGATGTAGAAAAAAATACAAGGCCAGATTGCTGAACAGGCTGTCTACATGGACTTGAAATAGAGAATTATGGCAAGATCTGCGGTATAGAGGAAGACAGAGAATTAAGTGCCAGTTGTTAATACTGTATCTGATGAAACCTTATGCTGTTTAATGTTTCAGGGGAGTGAGAAAACCCTTACAGAAGAGAGAAGTAGAGTACTGAACCCAAAAGGCTGCTTAAAGCTGTATTTTATTACAGATGCTAAAGCATTTACTTTCCACAGCTACCCTATCAACTCATGTTGTCTTAATAATATGTTACTGAAATATTTACAATCCTTACTTTTCAAAAGCACAATACCTTTTCTCCTTCCTCTAACAGACGCAGTAAGGTAGCATTATCTGTTTTCTCCTCCTCTTCTATGGAGCTGCCCTCCGCAATCTGGTCTTGTAGCTGTTCCTGGTTCTCCTCATCTCCTCCATCAGGTGCAGATCGGGAGCGTTTCAGAGGAGGCTTGACCAAACCTACAGTATAATAACGAAGAGGGCCATGTGGCATTGTAAGGACCTTGTGCAGAAGCAGTTTAGTCTCATGTAGTCCCTTCTACAGATTTCCAATTTGAGACAATTCTGGAAGGTATAGGGAGGTAGCACATTCAGTGGTTAAGAACATAGTCCTCTGGAGTTAATGACCTTGGAAAATCGTTCAACTTTCTGAACCTTAGTTTTTTTTTAATTTTATTTTTATTTTTATTTTTTTATTATACTTTAAGTTCTAGGGTACATGTGCATAACGTGCAGGTTTGTTACATATGTATACTTGTGCAATGTTGGTGTGCTGCACCCATCAACTCGTCAGCACCCATCAATTCATCATTTATATCAGGTATAACTCCCCAATGCAATCCCTCCCCCCTCCCCCCTCCCCATGATAAGCCCAGTGTGTGATGTTCCCCTTCCCGAGTCCAAGTGATCTCACTGTTCAGTTCCCACCTATGAGTGAGAACATGCGGTGTTTGGTTTTCTCTTCTTGTGATAGTTTAACCTTAGTTTCTTATCTAAAAAATTGGGACAAGAGCCAGGTATGGGCAATATAGCAAGACTCTGTCTTCAAACAACAACAACAACAACAAAAAACCCACCTGGTACAAGTACAGTATCTTCTTAGAGGATTGTTGGACTACATTAGGTAATTCATGTAAAGTACTTAGCATTATGCTTAATACATAATAAATTCTCAGTAAGTATCAGGTGATGATGATAACAGAACACTATAATAGTAAGAATAGTGTAGCTTAGGTAGGTGTCATTAAGGGGACACCATGAATAAATAATCAAGTATTGTCACAAAAATAAAGATAGCAAACTATAAATGTGATTATGACTGGGTGCAGTAGCTCATGCCTATAATCACAGCACTTTGGGAGGCCAAGGTGAGCCGATCACCTGAGGTCAGGAGTTTGAGACCAGCCTGGACAACATTGCAAAACCCCGTCTCTACTAAAAATAAAAGAATTAGCCGGGTGTGGTGGTGCATGCCTGTAGTCCCAGCTACTCAGGAGGCTGAGGTAGGAGAATCGCTTGAACCTGGGAGGCAGAGGTTGCAGTGAGCTGAGATCATGCCACTGCACTCCAGCCTGGGTGACACACCAAGACTCTGTCTCAAAAAAAGTAAAAAATAAACATGATTACAAGATATCCCACCTATTTGGAAGGCTCTTGAAGACTATTTCATGCCTCATTTCACAAGTGGCAGTATGGCTTTTCATACATGAATTAATTTGATGAAAATACCAGGTCAGAAAGAACAGAATTCTTTATAATACAGGGACATATAATTTAATCTGCAGATTAAGGAAACATTTTACTACCTACATTTTGACAACTTTTTAATAATCAGAGTAGGATTAATTAAAATCAGTTGATAGTAACCAGTGAGGACCCAAAGTATGAGAAATCCTTAAAATACATGCTAAATCATATATTTTGATTAAATTAATATACTCTTTGTGCCATCCAAAGTAACACTATACCTTCCTGTTACAGTTGCTCTAAGCACTTTGGAATAGCACAAGTCAGCCTGAGTCTTATCCTTTGAATATTACTTACCAGAGGTTCTGTTTTGCCTTGAGAAGAGCCTTGTTTTCATATTTGAACAAGTGTAATAAGTAAGCAACAGAGATCAAATCCTCCAGAGAACATCCACAAGGGGAGAAAGCTTACAGCTGCATTATTTTTAGCTTAATGAATCAAAACCTCCATTTCTATGTCTAGCATAATACCCTGTATATTTGTGCTTTTAGCTCAATTAGAGATTAGGAAAATCAGGCCAGAGAAGTTAAGAGCCAATGACCCAAACACAATCTATCAAACTCTGTGGATTATACCTTGGCTTGTATCCAGCAATAGCTTTGAATCCAATTCAGTAACTGTGCTGGTGCAATGTCAACAAAATTAGAAGGTTTTAATCTCTGTTCAACTACCAAAAGTTTCAGTGATTTTATCAAAATGTTGGATCAATTATAAAATGTTTAGTAAGTCATAGTCATCACATGAGAGAACAGGTATAACAACAGGAGAAACTGATCACAATTTAAATAGTGTTTTTTGTTGACTCAGTCCTATACAGATTGTTTTAAAACAATCTGAAACTAATTTTTAATTTATTAACTCATGAAAACTCATTTTTAATTTCTTAATTTTTAATTCTAAAACTGACTTTTAATTAAAATCTTAATTTACACTTTAGGGGTGTATAGAATATGCAAAGACTTTTGAATTTGTGTTGAATCAGCGGCTTAAAAAGATTAAAACGACGAATTGATTTACTTACTCGAACTGAATCCTCATTCTGTTCTAGTCATGTGTCAAAATTTATAAAGTAAGAAAAAACAATCTGTCTTTGAGAAAAACTCATAAATTAGAAAATGGAAACATACAGCAGTGAAAAATCACTGAAACTCCTATAACAGACAAGCGCAAAGTACTATCAGTGAACAGAGGAGTTGGAGAAGACTTTAGAGAAGGATGATTTTATACATGACCAGTGAGTTTAAGACTGAGTAGGATGTGTTAAGGTAAAGATAATGGAGAAGCTGTAGAAAAGAAGAAACCATTTCAGGCTGAGGGCACCAATGTAAAAGTACAGAATCTGAAAGTCTATGGACATTGTAGTCCAATTCATCATCTATTCAGCTCCTAAAGTTTAGATCTGGGATAATCTCTCTCAACTCATAGGAAGAAAAACCATTATTCCTTACTATTGGCTAATATGCACTAATTACAGGTTTAGTAGTTACTTTAATTTTATAAATATTTAGTCATTAAGCCCTTAACTTAAATATCAAGTGCTAAGGCACATGTTCTCAAGACCTTCTGAGGCTGTGTCATGAAAAAATACATATGCATATTAAAAAAAAACCTAAATATCAAGTGCCATTGAGGATTCTGAGAAATACAATGAAAAACCATTAAGCCAATGGGCACGTGACATTCATTTGTAGGCAATAAACAAGAGCAAGTGTCTTTAGTTCTGACAAAGAAATCAATCATTAAGAAGGGTGAGACGGTAAAATATGTATGGATATTTTAAAAGTTGGGCCTACTATTTACAGTTGCTCAAATTTTTTGTATGAATTCAAATACAAGAATGTTCCAAAACCACTTTTAATCCAAATCAAAAAGGCAGGCTGACCTCTGACTTTAGCAATAGTGTCTTCCCCATGCTCTGGTTCTTGCTGAGCAGCTTCGCCTTCTGAACTCTCCACAATGGTGTCTTGGACAATGGCGGGATTGCCAGAGGCCAGTCGCATGTAGTACTCTTTACTGTCATAACTCACGGCTCTTCTGTATCGAGCAGGTTTCTAAGAAATGACAAAAGAAAATGACTGAGATAACAATCATCAAGAATTAAAACATAATATTCTTGAGGAAAGGTATGGTGTCAAGGTGTGTTACCTTTTTAAAGGGGCTTTTCATAAACTGTATGTATACACAGTAAATCCACATTTTTGGGTTAGGTTTCTCTGTTTTAAAATTCCATTGAATTTTTTAAAGACACACATAAAACAACAACATTAGCAGTTTTGTTCTTCCTGAAATAATCTCTAGCCAAAAAACGTTTCTGTGTTAGTGCAGTGTGTCTTTGGTGTATGAGAAAACCTCTCCATCTAGTAAAGAGAATGCTCACTATTAAAGAGCATTGGGCTGCAAAGAGCCTGTCTAGTCTGTGAGGAGCCTGGAACTTCGCTCCCACCCCAAGTGAAGTAATTAGGTCAAGCCTAAAGGTCCACACACTCAGAATAATCAGTGTGAGTGTGTAGTTCAAATACTTGGAGGTAGAGACTCAATTGCCCTATTCTTTCCTATATTCCCAGGTTTCACTGAGAACGGCCAAAACCTTCTTCAGATCCTTCTGAGAGTCCTGACCCAAAAAGGAATCAAGAAGTTTTATGCCAGTTGACACTCTGGTTAGCTTGCCACTGCAAGCTAACTGCAAGCTAATGTAAAGTAATATGATCCATAACTAACTCAACTAAATGAGTATATTAAGAACATACAGCAGTCCATTTTGAGATATTAATTACCTAGAAACATAAGGATTTGATGTTTTAGAACATGATACACGAACATTTCTTTTCCTGATTAGCCTTTATTCTCAAAACAGGTTCTCCAATTGACTTAAATTGTTTTCCCCTTAAAATCATAGAAGATGAGAAACTAAGATCTCAAATATCCTACAAAATATCAGACAGAGGGAAAAGTTGGTATGTATCTAAGATCCTCGGATCGGAATTAGACCCAGACCATGGATTAATAATTTTAAAAATATGAAATCTGAAACATGCTTTAAAACCTTCCCCTTCTAAATATGACTTGACTTTCCTATAAACAAGAATATGTAATTTTAAAAATTCTACTATCGGTCTACTCTTCAAACTCAAATAGTCAATATGCATCATTTACAACAATGCCCTTTTCAAGCAACATTTTTTTTTTAAGTGATTTCCAACTAAAGTGGAAAACAAGTGTCCTTTGGGTGAGACATGTAGAATGACATACTGAACCAAATTTTAGATAAAAAGATAACTAACTGAAGCCACATTAATCTTTTTTAACTTCAGGCACAGAGCAAGGAAACAGAGTTGCCAGCGAACTGAGGAATGATATACAGCAAATGGAGACTGAAAATATTTCTTGACACAGGAAAGTATTAAAATGATATAAAATAATATTACAATTTGGAGGATCTGATGGGTAAACAAACAAGAACACTGCACTATTTTTGAAAATGAAAGGAAGGTAGTAGATTTTGTACCATAAAAATTCTTTTGTATGAGGTATCTTCAACTCAAAATTGCTAATATTTAAAATGATAAAAGCATTGTTAGTGATGGGCAAGACAATGAATTAATAGATGTGGGACAGCATCTACTTGATTACTGACTTCATATACAGATTCAAAATTGACCTACAAGAATTTTTCTCTAAATATTTTGAGGTATACTTCTGTGTCCTAAAAAACTACATTTTTTATTGAATTATGTACTTTCATCTTTCTGGAATATAAAAAGGATAATTAACTTTTCTACTAATTAAAATAAATTTGTATTTTAAAAAGTGATCACACACTCTTAGTTTCCATTCATTCTGATTGAAAAAAATAATTTTAAAAGAGGAGACATTGTTGCATTCTCAAAATACACACTTTAGTATTTAGAATTGAATGAGTAACTGAAAAGTTGAAGATGCCAGGCTGCCCATTACTAACATGCCTCATAATTTGTTAGTTTATGTGTGAAGCAATACATGTTTTTGTAGTGAGAGCAGTGAAAACTCAGTTAGTTTTCAGCAGCAGCATAGTGAGCAGCATATAAATCCTAAAAAGAGACAATTAGAAAAAGCTGAGAAACAGTAGAACAACATCTCTCAGCCTGAAGGAAATCAACTGTTCAACTCTAAGGAACCTATAGGAAGAACAAATTGAAAGCCAATCTTTTAAGTTAGTCTAATCTAGCATGCACTTAGAAAAACCCAGAAAACAAAAAACAAAACTACAAGTAGTTTACATTCTTTTACTGTAATTTGTGTTTTACCTTTTGAGGAATATCATCGGGTGTCTCAGGCTGTTTACTTGGGATCTCAGACTGAAAACAGGGTATTAAGTATAGACATATCAGAAAAAAAAACGTAAAGAGGAACACAAAAATAAAATTTTTCTTGAGGACTGTATGAAATATGAAAGATGTAATTACTCAAAGAAAATTAACATGATAGCTAAAGCAGCTTAAACAATCACTTAGCATCTTGTGGTTACTTTCTCACAGATCAAAAGCAGTTTTAAGTAAACCTTAAATACACCAAATGTCTCAGTGCTATTGAACAGGACGAACTCTTACAAATCACACAGGCAAAACTTCAGCACAGGTTGCCATTGACTTGGATGATTTACAGGCAACTCTTTATACTGTTTCAAAAAAAAAAAAAAAAAAAAAAGTTGTTCATAGACATAAAGGTAAAACACAAAACTATAAAACTTCTAGCCGAGATCGCGCCACTGCACTCCAGCCTGGGCGACACAGCAAGACTCCGTCTCAAAAAAAAAAAAAAAAAAAAAGAAAACAAACCTGAAATCAGGATAACAGAACCTAATGCTAGCTAGTATCTTCCATCTTCCTTTCCCTGGGGTTATCCCTAAATCTGTGTTGTAACAGGGGCAAATGGCTGTTTTAAGCTATGATTTACAATACTCCATACCACAGACACCACTCTCTTTTAAGAATGCTCCCTTAAAAGCATAAGGACCTACCTACTTCCTTCACTACCTTCACCATCCCAGAAAGACTGAAAGCAGAGGGTAGACTGGATCATCAGCTCCCAGATCAGTAGTTTTTCTAGAGTACTTTTAAAAGAATTAGATAATGGCTTTATATTTTATTTTCAGAATAAAATCCTGGTTAATAAGAAGGCAATTCTGTTGAGCTGTAGCATGTGGCTTCATGTAAGCACACAGGTAGCTACAGACAATAATGCAACCAAAAACCACTTCCGAATTTCCTTCCTGTTCATGGTTTATATCTGGTGATGACTTCTGGTACATTTCCCTACAGTAAACATGAGCAGGCAAAATGTTTTCACAAATGTTTGCTTCCCAAGGCAAAACCATGGCCCACTAGGCATACTTACAAATACTTCACATGGTTTTAGCGATTCTTTCTTTTTAAAAGCAAACTTGTAAAGGTATATCTTATATTGAAAAATAATCTTTAATGTCTAATCAATGTTCTTTATCTTGGTAGGGATTTAGATGATACAAGTGTAACGTATGTATTTGTTAAAACGCACTGACTAGACCATAATAAAATAAAAGCATTTTAATGGCAAAAACAGACCAGGAAATCCAACATTAAAAAAAGGAAGAAAAAAAGATCACTGAATGATACACTTAAGATTTGTATATTTCAAAGTATATAAAATTTCCTTCAGGAAAAAAAGAATTGTAAACAAATATTGAACTCATAATATGCACATGAAAGTGAAGAAAACTGATTCTTCAACTCGCTCTGAAATTCATAAAACAAAACAAACAAACGAACAAACAAAAACAAGATAGGACCAGGAGTGGTAGCTCACACCTATAATCCCAGCACTTTGGGAGGCTGAGGTGGGTGGATTGCTAGAGCTCAGGAGTTCAAGACCAGCCTGGGCAACATGGCGAACCCCCCATCTCTACCAAAAAATCCAAAAATAGCCAGGCATAGTGGCACATGCCTGTAATCCCAGCTGCTTGGGAGACTGAGGCGAGAGGATTACTTGAGCCCAGGTGGTCAAGGCTACAGAGAGCCAAGATCGCCACTGCACTCCAGCCTGGGCAACAGAGCGCTACCTTGTCTTAAAACAAATGAATAAAAAAATAAGATAGACTGTTGGATAGATATGCAACAAATAAATACAACAAAACAGATCAATTACCAATGTCACACCTAACTGTGACATTCACTACATATACTCCCAGCCAGGATGTAGGCAGGGTCTACTAAGTATACTCTTATATTTTTCCTGGCACCATACAGTACATTGACGATTAAATACATATTTGCTCGCTGATTGATTAACCAGTTCTTATTTTACTAAAAGGCCCAGCACTCAATAGTAAATATGTTATACCAATGATTTTAGCATTATTTTGGTTTCCTTTTATTTAAAAAAACATTAAATTATTACTATAATTGTTTACATAGAAACCTATATTTTTCAAAGTCAGAATTTCTAGAAAATAATTTTATAGTCCTTTTACTTCAAATTTTTCTACAATGCTGGCAATGAAATGTACTAAATGAGCTGTTTAGTTTCTGTGAGTCTTGTGACATTTACACATTATATAAAAATACATATTGAGGCAGCCACAAGAAACTCTCCTAGTTAGAAAAGGAACCTAAAAGTTGACTAGCTTCCTGCCCCTAAGTAACCCCAACTTAATAGGCAAAGTCTTCACCCTAATGAACTTTGCAAAGAATAGTAAATGTGTTTGAGATTATTATTCTTTAAAAATAAGGGAATTATATAATTAAAGCCTAGTTAATATTTAAATACAATTTTTTTAAAATGGCAAAATATGCATTATTTTCCTCCCTTAGGATTCAGAGGAACAACCAGATTTTGAATTTTCAGCACATCCCAGGCTTACATCTTACACTATCTATAATATTTGTTTAAAATACAGAATTATAGTATAATTCAGCTCTTTTAATTACGAAAATTACTCCCCAAGGAAGGTTACTATGTGAAAAGTATAAATCATTTTTATGTGAGAATACAGAATTTTCCACATGTACTTAATTTTTCTCAAGATAATAATTATTATTACAATTTTTATTACAATAATTTTAGTTGATAAACTTTCAACACTGTAAAGTCTGAGTATGTTCCATATTCTACACACAAACATCAATTTAAAATCAATAAAATTCAAAACTTATACTAGGTAAGCTATTTTTTATATAGTATGTAACATTATCAAAGTTTAAGAAATACAACTTTAATGAATAAAAAAAAAAACACCTGATTTATTTCTAACAAATCAAAGACCTTAAAACAAGAAATTAATTTTTTAATCACCACTGTATTCTTCAGCTTAAGCGACAGGACAAAAAATGGAAATGTTACTGATAAATAATAATTATTGTAATCAATAATGGAAAAGATCAAATCATTTGCCCTTGCACCAGGTGAGGCTTCAAAAGCAACTTTAGGTTGGCACAAACATATCACAAAAAGTACTGACTATATTAAACATGCATGCAAGTAGGGCAACAAATTCATGGAAGTTTAAAGGAAAGAACTGATTGACCTCTAACTCTGGGAGGCAATATTTTTTAATATAGATCAGGGCAGAGGTGGATTTACTATGAAGTTAAGGTAGTTTAAACTTTAGTGGCCTTCACTTGCATAAGTCCCTTTCAAAACCCTGGAAACAAAGCCCTACTAATTTTATATTCATAATTTTTACTCTTTTTCTTATAAAGCCCTCTCCTAAACTGTATAAACTACAGGGCCCATAAAATTGCATTCAAGGCCATTTTAATGGAAAAGTTTTAGATTTAGGAAAATTCTATAGAATGCTAAAGAGAGAGCAAAGGAAAAAAGTCTATAACTTAGGAAAGATAAGAATGCTGGCAGTTCATTCACTCAATATTCATTAAGTATTAGGCACTTTGTTAGCAATAGAGAGATAAAACCTAATATAGAATACATTCACTATCAATGGATAATGTCATAAAATGGGCAAACATTAGAATCTTTTCTTTTTCAAAGTGATTCAACTACTAAGGGACTGTTGAACTATACTCCTACCTTACTATACTACTTCGCAGCTGTAGCCTAGAAGGGGTTCCTTAACCACTCTAGGTTTCATTTTCTCATCTGTAAAACTGGGATAACAATATTAACTGTACTTCAGAGGGCTGTTATGAGACTGAAACAAAATGCATTCAAACTGCTCTGTAAAGCATCTAGCTCAGGAGTGTCCAATTTTTTGGTTCCTAGGCCATACTGGAAGAAAACTTGTCTTGGGTCATACATAAAATACACCAAGACTAACAATAGCTGATGACGTTTAAAAAAAAATTCTCTCTTTTTTTTTTAGACGGAGTTTTGCTCTTGTTGCCCAGGCTGGAGAGCAATGGTGCAATCTCAGCTCACCACAACCTCTGCCTCCTGGGTTCAAGCGATTCTGTCTCAGCCTCCCGAGTAGCTGGGATTACAGGCATGTGCCACCACATCCAGCTAATTTTCTATCTTTAGTAAAGATGGGGTTTCTCCATGTTGGTCAGCATGGTCTTGAACTCCCGACCTCGGGTGATCTGCCTGCCTCGGCCTCCCAAAGCGCTGGGATTACAGGTGTGAGCCACCGTGCCTGGCAAAAGTCTCACTATGTTTTAAGAAAGTGTATGAATTTGTGTTGGGTCGCATTCAAAGCCATCCTGGGCTATATGTGACCCGTGGGCCTCAGATTGGAGAAGCTTGATCTAGCTCATTGTGCTCTGTAAATATGAGCTCCTCTTTTTTGATTTGATGGTAGAATTCAGTGGGATAACAGATATTATAACTTTTTGAAAATTTGTTTTTTACACTGCCAGAATGCATATTCCAAAAGACACAGTGGACGTTTAATGGCATTTCAAATTTACAAAAGATGTGAACTACTAAAACCAAAATAAAAATTATTTCAGAAAATTACACCATAGCAGATTAATCTTGACCTTGATTTGTGCATGAACTATGCAGCATGAATTCTATATTCTGTAACTGTCTCTCCTTCCTGACGACTTTTTCCTTTTAGGTGAAAGTATCTCCAACATTTCTCAACTGTCTTGTATTTTCCCATACGTAACCCACCTGTTAAATAAATAAGTTCCATCTGGTGCATACTTATTTATGACAGTGTCTGTTTTGATTTCACAGGTTGGTGAATTCCTTTGCCTAGGTAAAATGCTGATGATACTACGGTTGTAGGTGTGAACTCTTAATAGGGTACTTTGTTTTTATCTGATATAGAAGTTTAAATACACTTCTGTAAACAAATGACATTATTACAAGGAAGGAAAGGAGTACAGATAAAAATATTATGGTTATTGTAAAAATAATTCAAAAGTATATGCCTTAGTTAAATCTAAACAGTGAGTTGGTCATATATTTGGGAAAGCATATTTATATTTTAGTATTCTTGAATGGATTCAATTTAAGCATTGGCTCAATAAGAAATACTTTATCAAACTGCTAATGCCTTAAATTCTTAATAGATTGTTAGGGAAAAAGACTAACAATTAAAAGATCATATTGTTGCTTTGCTCTTATAAAAGTAAGTGCTAGTAACAGGCTGCAAAAATACGGGTGGATTATCTTTTTTACAGTGCTCCAGAATTAGAAATTATAGTGCTTTAAGGCACAGCTGCATCAAGTATGGCATTCTTGACAGAATTGAATAGCTTTGAGAAAAGCAGACTTTAGGGAGCTATCTTCCAAAATTTTAGTAACTATCAGCAGGAGCTAAGACCTACATATATTATTATTTTAGAAATTTTACTGTTAATTGACAAATTATAATTGTTTATGGTGTACAAAGTGATGTCATATGTATATTGTTTGAATGATTAAATCAAGCTAATTAACATATTCAGCACCTCAAATACTTAACAATTTTTATGCCAAGAACATTTGAAATGTACTCTCTTAGCAATTTAGAAATGTACAATACATTATTATCAATTATAGTCACTAGGAATGTAATAGATCTCAAAAAAGTGTATTCCTCCTGTTTATCTGAAACTGTGTACCCTTTGACCAACATCTCCCTATTCCCTTCATTTCTCGGCCTCTGGAAACCTTCATTCTATTCTTTGCTTCTGAGTTTGACTGTTTTAGATGCCCCATATAAGTGAGATGGATCATGTAGTATTTGTCCTTCTGCACTTTGCTTATTTCAGGTAACATAATGTCCTCCAGGTTCATATACATTGTTACAAGTAACAGGCTTTCCTTATTTTTTAAGGCTGAATACTATTCCATTATGTATACACAGCATATTTTATTTATCTGTTACTCTGCTGATGGACACTTAGGTTGATGCTAAGATCTATATTAGCATCAGGACTGAGGTTAAACCAATCAGTACAAGATAAATGGAGCCAGGGTGTTCGTCAGAGAAAAATAAGAGGCATTGGAACAATTCAAGCTGCCTCACCTTATATGATCAGAGCTACTTAGAAGATTCATGTGTTCTAATATATAGTGCTTATTCTGGACCAGACACTATTCTAAATACCTAACTAATTTTAATGAACTTAATCCTCCTAATAGTCCTATGAGGTGGAACTATTATTTGCTCGAATTCAGGCATAACAAAACGAAAACCCGGAGAGGTTTAATGACCCGTAACCCAGCCGTAACAGCAAAGCGGCGGAGTCAGGTCTTAAATTTGGGCAGTCTGGCTCTGGAGTCTCTGCTCTAAACCTCTTTATCATGATGTCTCCTTCTTGCACTGTTGCATCTTTTCACTCCACCTCCACTCTGAAGTTATCAATTCAATGGAGTTTGTAGAATTTTTTAAATGAGCTATTTGAGGTAATTGACTTAATAGAAAAAAAACGCTTACAAAGGAAAATAAAAACTTTAAAGAGCCACTGTGATCACTGAATTCTGTATACTCACCGCCACATTTGTCTCTTGTTCAGTTTCTGGCACGTAAGGGTAATGGTTATAAAACATATCGTTTCGCACCATCTTTTTCCTCATCCTGCAGGGCCCTTCTGTCATCTCCAGCATCCACTTGTCGAGGTGGGAGCCGATGGGAGGGCCCCACAGCCCCCGCTCCCGCAACAGCTCGCACTCGATCTGGCACCACTCTTCCGTCACGTACTTCAGGGCATTCTGCTGACGCTGATAGGAAAGAGTCCAGGTCGGTTTTCAAGCAAAAGCAGGAGTAACAGTAACAAGTCTACAAATCACTGAAAATCAAGTTATTATTTGGAAACAAACACAATCCACAACATTTCAGTTAACCCTATAAAAGTAAAATTACATTTGTTTATGGTTAAAGTAAGCGGGTTTGTTGTAGAAGGTGGACTTCTTAAAGCATCAAGTAAGTGACAGACATGTATAGGGTAGAGTGTGCAATATAGTGGAACAGAGAGTTGAAAGAAGTCTGTTTATCTGGCACAGGAAAGATGGTAATATTATGATGAAAATATATTGAAATGGTTAGCCCTATGTGCGCTAATAAATACATATGGTAATTTAAGGATACACCAAACTGGAAAATAGCTACCACAACATGCACGGGGGATAGTCTAGGAAATCAGATGAAGAAAAAGTGCCAAGAGGCTTGATTACTGGTGAACTAGGTAAACATTTCCAAAGATTTTAGATGAAGAATGTAAACATGCAGCACTAAGAGGAAACTTGACATTCTTACAAAAATCAAAGAGAAACCATTTTCTCCTGGCCACCGGGATAGATGCAAACCATTTTACTTAAAAGGAAATTATGTCACAGTACAAGTTCTTCTTATCTATCAAATGACAAATATGTAACATTTCAACAGTAGACAATGATAAATAACTTGCCCAATGATTCATGGAATGTAAGTATACACAATTTAAATCTAAAAATAAAGATTTCTAAAATATAACTGTCAGTAAAGATTACTGAGTAAATAATTAAAAATTTACCTATCACAGTAGTACTTATATGTTCTTTGGTTGGGGAAACTAAGACTCTAGTGTGATATCCATAAAATATTAGCAGTTAACCATTCAGAAACCTTTAATAGATCCAAAACAGTTAATCTGAGAATAAAATATTTAAGATAAGCTTTTCAGTAATTATGAATTTACCAAGAGAATTTCAATAAATTTATTTTTCACTGACATAATCACCAACCACTTGTAGGGTAGTAAAAAATAATTTCATTTAATCTTGTAATTTTTTACAATTTTAAGAGACTTCTCAGAGACTTGGATGCATGTTTTCACAATCTCCTTGTTAAAAGCCTGAAAAAGAAGGCTCATCCTTACATTTTTATTTTTATTAGGAACAAAGACATGTAACATGTCAGTAGTGAATGTCAACAGAATTCAGCTGGGCTCATTTTCAGTTAGTTGCTTTTTGAAATGCAGTTTGTTGACAGAAGATTAAAATTTTCCATCCTAAAATCAGTAGCCAAAGTATCTGATGGCAGGAATAATTAAAACCATCATCTGATGATGAATACAGTCCAGCAAGTACCTTAAAATGGGCAGAAAGATACCAGGACAAACAGAGAACTTTTACATACAAAAAATGTAAAACAAACCATTATGATGATTATAAATCCTTACCTCCTGATATTCTTTATATTGTGTATCTACTAAGTCGCGAACAACAGCAATGTGAGTAAACATCCACTGTGAAATCTCCTAACAATGGATGGAAAAAGAGTCTTAATATTTCATGGATTTCTGGAAAAAAATAGCTAATTACCCTTGAAATTAATGCTAAGTAATTGGTTAAAATTCTGCCAAAAGCACCAACACAGAAAACGAAAACAAAAAATTCGCAATGAATTCCATGCTTGTGTGATGGACACAGATCTGCATGCTCTCCTACCCCCCAACCCCCTTTAAGGAAGGGCTTTCTGCCCACGTTCCTGGGCTGCTGTCGACACCCTCAGGGATGGCCTTAGCTGCAGAAGGAAGATGGGGTGCCCCACATCCAATGATCTAGGGGTGAGAAGAATCACACATTTCAGCTTAATGGAGGTCAATTCTAAGAGGGTTTTCTATCCTCAAAGCTCCACTTAGTTTGGCTGAGGCTGTCACTAGACCAGCACTGCAGCCTGACTTTTCCCTATATCCAATCCTGCTTTCTTCTCCCTTCCACAGGTATTGATTCCAAGGGCACCCCCTAATATACATTATGCACACTGAACTCCATCTCAGAGTTTGCTTCCTAGAAAACCTAACCTGATGCATGAGAAGGCTGACACATACTATTTCTCTCAGACCCTTTCATAGCTGCCACTTAGATTCTGGGATGGTGAAGGAAGTAGGAGGAAGAAGTTAATGCTGGAGGCAGATGAGCTTTTAAAAAACCATCAATCATAGGTATATACAACAAGACTAAAAATTTAAAAAGGCTTGTTCGGCTATTGCCTTAAAATTTATATAATTATTAGTAATAACATTATTGAAAGCTGGGAAAATTGAGAGAAAATTATCCATAGTCTGATCATATATTAATCTCTAAATCTCATCTTATATCCAGTTATAAAATGTGTATAAGTAAATAGCACTAATAAATACTTTTATCATAAGAAAATGAGAGAAATTCCCATAGTCTGGATTACTTCTATCTTTATTCTAAAGCAAAAATACAGGAAAGTTTCATTTCCAATCAACTGCTTGTACATGTTAAGTATATTATATAAAATACTACAACTAAACCTTGAAATATAAATTTCTAATAATATCATCAATGAAACTAAAAAAGTACCTGGGTGGAAAGACTGTGTTTACTAAGACCACTTTCTTTTCGATTCCTTCTTGATCCTGTTAACTTGGAAAGACCAAAGCCGCTGCTGACACGGGATAATTTGGACTGTGTGGTGGGCACTAAAGCTTCTCCTCGACTTATGCATTTCTTTTCATGGGCTATGAAAAATTAAATTAGATTATTTTATAATTTCTCCATGTATTTATGAATCTTCCTTTTAAAACTTTCATATGTGGTTATAAACTACAACGCTGTAGTTAACAAAAGCAGCACATATTACAGATGCAGACATTACATTTAGATATCACAAATTTATTTATTGGTAATCTTGTTTAAGGATGATTGCTTGCAAATTACTGTATTACCTGAACTTATAGTTGGTTGAAACTTCATAGCTCTATAATAACATGCACATGTAACTATGAGTTTCTATATTAATAATTCATAATCACCTAATTAAAATCTTTGGTGTTGGGTATACTTCGCAACTCAGAAATGTTGTGGATTTTTAAAAGGTTATATAGCTTATACTCTGTGGATTATATAATGGTACCACAGAATCTACGGTAAAAAGCTATAATTTAATACATCAATATTACTGCAACAAAATGTATGAATATTCCCATACCAAGTAGGACAAAGAAAGATAAGTTAGGTTCTGCTATAAAGTCAGTTTTGGTACCAAATTAATGAAAAAAACAGAGCTTTTTGAATTTCTAAATTACAGTTAAGGGATTGTTGACCTGTAGCCAAGACAGTGACCATACTAGAGCTGCTAGCAATGTATTACATTCTGAATGCAAAAATGCCTAATGTATAACATACCTCAGATATAAAAAAAAAACTCAAAGAAAAGTAAGATCTCAATATAATCATTCTAGAATGGTTGTTATATTGATTTTCATTTCTACTGACTTTATAGTATCCTTTTGGGAATGCTGTAATCACATATTTAAAGTATACTCATATATGACAACCAAATGTAAATCTCCTGGTCATAATATCTCTATAGGCCTTACCCAAATGATTCTGCCAGCACTTCAGGGCAGCTTCTTCAATGAGTGGCCTTGCTGTAGCTATGTCCACGTGGCCCCTTTCATTCACAGGCAGAGTTACTTTGAAAAGCTCCTCTAAGACTTGTTTCTTACTATGTATCAGTTCAGTCCAAACTCTGTTGACAGCTTTTATGAGAAGCTGACGCCCTAGTAAACAAACAAACAAACAAGCAAGCTAATGATCAAAACAAGGCATAAAGTTAGTTTTTATTTTTCTTCATGTTTACACGTAGGAATTTTGACTATAATATTTAATTGTTTAAAAAAAAAAAAAGCTCATGTTGTATCTAGCCCAGTGAAAAGGTTAGACAACTCAAACTGTGGCTGCCTATTTAGAAAACATTAAAAATATCTTTATATTCATACAAAAGAACTACATTTTTATTTATAAAATTGGAAATTATATATATGTAATTATCTAACTTTTTCTAGATTAAAAACTTATCCCCCATTTAAAAGTAATTTTTAGATCTGAATGTTTAAGGTGAGTTCAAAACTAAGTTAGTATTCTTGAATATTTTGCACAAGAAAAGAAATATTTTGAGAAGATTTTTACTATGAAATTCATTCTTACTTTGGATTCCTTGTTTGTAAGCCTGACACCTCCTCCAGACCAGTCAGCCCTCAGCAATCACCTGAGGGCCTGTGATAATAAGCTCCGCTAGTCCCTCACCCCAGGGTTTCTGATTCAGTAGGTCAGAGTAGGGCAACAGAATCTGCTTTTCTACCAAGTTCCCAAATGATATTGATGTTGCTATTGTGAGGACCTTGCTATGAGAACCAATGCCAGTTCCTCAGGGGGTGAAAATAATAACCACATCCTTGGTGTTTAGGATTCAAAACATTTTGGTGAAAGAACAGAGAATAAATTCATGTTTAAATGAAGGAATGAAATTAAAACGAGTGCTGGGCTTCCTGACAATGAAACCATATGTAAAACTATTGCACAGTATTTCTGGGGAGAAAAACACTACCAGAGTGATTTCTCTTTATCACTAAACATGTGGAAGTAAGAAATCAATCCATACAAAGACTTCAATATGCAATGCTTACAGGATCAGTGGGAAAACCAGATTGAAAAAAGAGCTTGCAGTGAGCCGAGGTCTAGATCGCACCACTGCACTCCAGCCTGGGCTACAGAGCGAGACTCTGTCTCAAAAAAAAAAAAAAAAAAAGAGAGAGGGGCCGGGGGGCACAGTGGGCTCACAGCTGTAATCCCAGCACTTTGGAAGGTCGAGGCTGGTGGATCACTTGAGGTCAGGAGGTTGAGACCAGTCTGGCCAACATGGTGAAACCCTGTCTCTACTAAAAATACAAAAACAATTAGCCAGGCATGGTGATGCTCGCCTGCAGTCCCAGCAACTCAGGAGGCTGAGACATGAGAATCACTTGAACCCGAAAGGTAAAGGTTGTAGTGAGCTGAAATTGTGCCACTGCACTCCAGCCTGGGCGACTGAGCAAGATTTAAAAAAAAAAAAAAAAAAAAAAGAGAGAGAGAGTATAAAGAAGAATAAAAAATAGCACTACTGATAACCTGTCTCAAGCAATATTTGCCTACTCTGATGTGATATGCCTAGCATTACCATTGGGCAGTTCTCTTTATAGTTAATTCCAAGGTAGTATTTATACTTAAGCAAATGTAAATATTAATACCACCACCAAATCTCACAGTGTTACTAAGAAACAATGAGCTTAGCAACATTACTGGTTCATGTTTTACTCTTACTGGCATGAGGGGACTCTTTGTCTATGTATAGGTTGCTCTACTGGGAGAGTTGCTATCAATGCTGGCAGTTTCTGAAGCCAATTTGTTGGTTATGTCTTAAAAACTGGAGATAAAACAACCACAAAAATTTAAAAACATCCCAAGTTGAGGCAATTACCTTCACTAATATCTTGGCTGTAACTACCATCTGGTTCAATGTCAGAGGGGATCATAATGTGCCATGTGGTCATGCGGGCTTCTGCTTCCAGTCCAAATCCATCCACGTTGCTGAAAAATTCCAGTCAGTTTAAACTTTATGAAGGAAATGATTAGCTGAAGACTACAGTAACTAAGAATTACTCCACTTCCATTACCAGCAGACACTGAATGTCTACTCAGCAGATGCACAGAATAGAGCTCTAGTTTGCCAGGAAGATGCCATTTTTAAGAGGTGATCAAATAAATCCACTTGACTAAATGTAATTAGACTAATCGATAGCATCAAGATTATTACCTTAATATTTAATATGCCTTTTGATTATTGTGAATATTTTAACCTAACAATTACAAAATGTTCATTCAACTAACATTTTTCTAATATGCCTGTGTCCTCTCTCCAGTCTTATATCTCACTACTCTGCTCCTGTAGTGAAACAGTTGCAGTTCCCCTGAGGTGCCACTCTTTCTTCCCTCTGGGCATTCATACAGACTGTTCTTTCTTCCAGTAGCAGTTGCCTCCATTCTCTTGTCCTCCCCAACCAGGTCTCAAGCTGCAGCTCAGCAGATATTTCTTTCAGGTTAGGGGCCCCTCTTATGTGCCTCCAAAGCACTGGGTTGTTCCCAGCAGATCACTCAATACAGCTGACTGGTCTTGCTTAGCTGTTTCCCCTCAAGAAGGCTGCCACAGGGTCTATCTTACTTACATTTTGTACCACCCCCTACTTCAAGGCTTGTCCCCGGGAGACTCTAATGAAATATCTGTCAAAGCAATCAACTGGAAAATACTAATTTTACTCATTTAACACATAACACTGCATTGAGCTTTACTTTTTACTTCTCTTAGACTTCAATGGTAGATAATTTTGTTTGCTTTAAAAGCAAACTACCTTACATAAGTGACATATGGTGATAATGGAAAATTTTACAGGTGTAGAAAACTAAGTTAAAGGAAAAAAGATACCCATTATTTCACTGCAAAAATGCAACACTTGCCCTTTACCTTTTTGCATAAAGGTCTAAATAAAACAGAATAAGGGTAAAAGAAACGTTACTATCAAAAAAATGAAGAATTTTGTTGGAATAACATCAAAGCCAAATTTAACATGGCAAACTGAACCTAAAGGATTTACCTTCCAGCATGTAGATTGATCAAGCAGTGGGCCAGACAGCTAATGAATTCTTGGTCATGGTTCCCAGGTCCCAGGATCAAGTTTCTGTTTACAGTGAGGACCCTGAGTGAATCAAGCAGAGCTACTTGCTGAGGAACAGTTTTGTGTGCCCGTGAGAACTGGTACAAGATGGTCCTATTGAGGCAGTGATACACTGCATCCAGTGACAATCCCTGTGATCTTCTCTTTGACTAAAGACATGAAAGATATGTTTTTAGTGCAATAAACAAAAGTAAAACACCTGTTAATCATTCACACATGAACTTTTATTAGGTCTATTATATACCAGATGCCATGCTAAGTATAAAGGTGCTAAGTTAAAAGATACAAAGCTCTTGCTATTATGGATTTCAGAACCCATGAGTCACATCAATACCACTTAATGAATGATATGATGGCTACATAAAAAAAAGAGCTCCCAGGGAGGGGAGCCACTAACTTCTGTGGGCAGAGCAGTCTCCCTGAGAACATGAGGATGTGACATCTAGGGGGAGTCTCCTCACAAATATATTTTGTTAGGTAGGATAAATGATCACTATTCAAAAGTACTGAAAAAAATTAAGATGTTACTAAAATCATTTTTTTTGACATTCTAATTTCATCCCCTCGTTTGAGAATTTTTCTCTTTGGCTTAAATACAAATATATCCCTTTAAAAAGACTTAAGTGACATGAGAGCCTGTGCATCTGTGTACCATATGCTAATAAAACATGTAATAATTATTTCCTACTTTCTACATTAAGTATCAAATAAGATTAATCAATTGTGCCAAACCAGGCCAAACCCTTAATTAAAAGTACTGTGAACATGCACAAAAAATAACAACTTCAAGAGAATATAGACTACAAGGAACTTTGTAAAGATTTAACTGATAAGAGAATATTCTTTTAATATCTACTCTTCATGCTGTGTAAACCTTTACACATGGATGCAGTATGCAGTACAAACCTACCAAACTGTATTAAGGTATTTAAATCTATCCGGGTAGCAAAGAATAACACCTAGGCAACTTTACAAGGGACACATTGGCACCAGGCAATTGGTAATAGGGGAGGGGTTCAAAGTCTGCATGTCTATTCAGTTTTTTTTTTTTTTGAGACGGAGTCTCGCTCTGTCACCCAGGCTGGAGTGCAGTACTGTGATCTCGGCTCACTGCAACCTTCGCCTCCTAGGTTCAAGTGATTCTCCTGCCTCTGTTTCCCAAGTAGCTGGAATTACAGGCACACACCAACATGCCTGGCAAATTTTTGTATTTTTGGTAGAGACAGGGTCTCACCATGTTGGCCAGGCTGGTCTCTGACTCCTGACCTCAAGTGATCCGCCCGCCTTGGCCTTCGAAAGTGCTGATACTACGGGTGTGAGCCACTGCACCTGGCCTGTCTCCATTCACTTTTAATAAGCTTAGCTTTTTATTAAATGTTAACATTCATTATCTTATCAGTTACACTTCATTTCAACAATTTTGACACCATAGGCAAAGTTTTCAATAGGAACATGTACTCTACAACTGATAGTAACAATGGATTACCTGTGCAATTAGTTGAATTATAAAATCTATAAGAAGTTTAGATTCTTTGTTGAACATGCCTTGCCAAAGCTTGTCCACCACACGCTGTGTGAAATAAAACACATTGTTCACCAATACCTGGTAGCTTCCTCCACTGGTAATAGGCAGAGATGCGTCTTCCCCTAAATTCCAGTAGGAAAAAAATGTCTAAGAAAATTGATAGCTACCAACACAAGACCAGATCCTCAAAAAAATAAGGCTAAGGAAAAATAAGTGTATCTACAACATGTAGAAATATGACTACTAGCTTTTATGTACTACTTGAAGAAAATGACGTTCAATGGTCAGAAATCAGGATAAATAATTTCAGCAGGATAAAGTGTTATGGATTGAAACTACCTGTGGAGTCTCCTATTGCCTAAAGAGAGTCTGTGATAAACAAGCAGTTCCTCAACATAAACTGTCAGTCACAGGTGTTCTCCATTTGAGAGAAAACGGGCCAGTTTATTAGCTCTTAATTGATTTTGTGTAAGTAATGAAGGGTAAAACTGTAAAACAAAACTGTTTTAGAGTATAGCTCTAATAGCAGTGAAGTAACACAGACAGGAAAGAGCTTCAGGAAAATTGTGAAAAATAAAATATAATCAATGTTGAGGGGTGTGTTTAGCCCCTCCATCATTACCATTGGCTCTCTCTCTTTCTAAAGCTATCTGAGTGTTTTCAGTGTGTTTGCATATACATATTGCTTTCAGATTAATCCTCCTAGCTCCTCCTCCTAACCAGAATGCTTCCTCTAAGCCAGGGGTCCCCAACTCCCAGGCCATGGACCGGACCACCCAGCAGGTATGAGGCGGGTGTGCAAGCATTACCACTGGAGCTCCTTCTGCCAGATCAGCCACGGCATTAGATTCTCATTGGAGGGCAAGCCCTATTATAAACCGTGCATGCAAGGGATCCAGGGTTGCACAATCCTTCTGATAATCAAATGATAAATGTAATACTTGAATCATCACAAAACCATAATCCTCTCCCCTTGGTCTGTGGAAAAACTGTCTTCCATGAAACTGGTCCCCATTGCCAAAAAGTTTGGGGACCACTGCTTTAAGCCTTTCCTCCATAGAAATTCTGGAGGTTTGATTTTTATTATTCTCACCTAATGGTAATAATAATTTTTATTATTCTCACCTAATGTCACAGAATTTGATTTTTATTATTCTCACTTAATGCTAAATTGCCCCATTAATCAAAATTATTTGTGTTGTGTCTTTGTGTAGTATGACTGCTCTAAACTGATAAGAATAAGTACAAAAGTGTGACTTGACTTTGAGAGTGCATAGTTGCATTTTAAGACAATACTAAAGATTTCCTGGCAAATTTACTTCCGGAAAAAAATTGTACTTTAATAGCACAGAGGTTATATGATTAGTATTATTGCTAGAAACTCAAAAGTAGCATATATAGTATACTAACCCATTATGTTTCCTTCTCTTATAATTCTACTTTGTTTTATACACAAATGTTGGCTTCACTGTAAATGTATTAAGTTTTATATTTTTATTGTAGTTAGATATAGACACACAGAAAAAACACATTTCAATGTGTTTTGACTCTATGTCCTGGAAGCCATACTAAAAAGATAACATACATATACCTATGTCCCAACAATTCCACTCATAGGTATACAGTCAATAGATATGTGTAAGTATTATACACATATGTGGTCCATATGAACATGAATGTTTATAGCAGCTGTTAAAATTATCTTAAGATGAAAACTTTCATTTGTCTGTCAAGAGTAAAATGATAAATTGATATAATCACATGATGAAATACTATATATTAATGAAAACAATGGACTCCTGCTACATGCAACAAGATAAATCTCACAAATATAATGTTGAGTATGAGAGGCCAGACAAAAAAGGAAAGAAAAAAGCTGATATTAAAAAGTAGTTTTACTTGAGGCTTAGAGAGGAAAGTGATTATAGGTATTTTTATAAAATAAAAACACAGAATTACCTAATAACACATCAGCTGCAAGCAAATGGTCCATCACACTATCCAAAATGTAAGTTTGAAATTCTTTTTGCTGAGTTCTTGTAGACCTTTCAGGGGAAGCCTAATCAAGAAAATTTAGGATTAGAAACAGAACCAACAACAACAAAAATACGAGCTCAACCATATTTACATTACCTAATGTATTAAAAAGATTAAAAAATCCTACTGACAAATTTTTTAAAATGCCATGAGAGATGGTATACACGCTTACGGACTTTCACATATTTTCTAACTATAGAATTAAAAATAATTTAAAGTAAAGGTGAAACGTCATCTTCTTTTGAATCAAGTTCTTAAAACATAGTATTCTAAACATTACATTTATTATATGGTTACAGTTTATATTATATAACATATAATACATAAACAATATATATAGTATTGTTATATAAAAACTGTTATAACAGTTTATAACAATATAAACTTTAGCAATATAATAAATATTTGACTGTTATCGCACCTCACTTCCAAAAGAGATATGGCAGTTTATAATGAAATACAGATAAAATAAATAACAAATGAATTATAAAGCCATTAAAATAAAAAAACCTCCAAGAATCTAGTAATCACGAGGGCATGTCAATAGGGAGGGGAAATATATTTGCAACAAAAAAAAATTACGCACAAATTTCTGAGCTTCATAGGTGTCAAGAAAACAATGGTTTATAAAGCTTTCTATTGTCTATACAAAGAAACACATAGTGTCACAAGTGCCTACAGTCCTAGCTACTAGGGAGGCTGGGGTGGGAGGACTGCTTGAGTTTGAGTCAAGCCTGTGCAATATAGCAAGACCCTTTTATGAAAAAAAGTAAGAAGGAAAGAAAAACACAATAGATGGTCAGCAAAGACATATGTTTTCCTAAAATTGTTCTGAGAGGAATGTTCTCTGTGGGTTTTTGTGAGGACAGTGAACAACCCTATATAGGTGGTATCTTTGCTAAGTTTTACAATGTACAAAGATGATTCTGAAAATTATCTTATGTTAAAGTGTCGAGCACAAAGTTAAACTGTAGTCTACTGACAACAATTCTACCGGTAATTAGGGTACGACAATCCCGGTGCATAACTTTCCAGTATCTGATCTGGTGAGCAGCAAGGAACTGGGAACAGTGGGATGAGACGTAGGAAAGAGCCTTTTGTCACCCTCAAATGACAGTAGTTTCAGCCAGGTTTTTGATAGGAGTTGGATATTAAACAACTCAATAAATGTCATAACGTCCTTTCTTAAAAAGAGATCTGTATGTTTTAGATTCAGGCACAGTATTGAGTTTTTGCAAGTGAAATAGAAGAACCTACTTATTCTTGAACAGGGAGATCCGGGACTATATTTATGACCATGTTACAAAGGTGGGCTTTTAGAATGCTGTTCTATTTTCCCTTCTATTCTGATTTTCAAGGTGGTCCTGTTAAATGTTTTAAGAAAGTAGCTAGAATAAAAGTTCTATATTGAGAACAAGAACACTAACCTAAGTTCTCAAAAGCCAACCGCTAAACCAAAATTGTAAGGAAAATTGCTCCTTCTTCTGCATAAGACTACTTATTTTGTTTTAAAATGACAAAATATGGGTCTAGTAAGAATTAAAAGAATACCAGTACTTAGGAGTTTGGTTTGTCATTAAACTAATTTGGGAAAAAGTGAAGAACATCTCATGTTGTTTTTAATCTTGATAAATTTTCCTGTGTAGTTAACAGATTAATACAATAGCGAGCAGGAGACTTGTGACCAAGGCCTGTCTAGTCCTTTCAAGCTGATACTACATTGAGTGTCTTATCCCTATAAACTGAAGAGGATGTGGGGACTTTTAAGTGATTAACAGCAGACTGACAGTTACAGGAGGTTTTCCTTATAATTATATCAGAGACCATTTTATCCAATAGCTTGAGTCATCATAATTTGGTAAGCAATAAAGCTTTCCAGTCACAGAAGGCCATAAACATTTTGAAAAAAATGGTAATCTGGCTGGGCATGGAGGCTCATGCCTATAATCCCAGTACTTTGGGAGGCTAAGGTGGGTGGATCACTTGAGCCTATGAGTTTAAGATCAGCCTGGGGAACATGGCAAAACCCTGTCTCTACCAACAAAACAAAACAAAAAGTCTGGCACGGTGGTGTGTGCCGGTAGTCACAGCTACTTGGGAGGCTGAGATGGGAGGATTGATTGAGCTCAGCAGGTCAAGGATGCAGTGAGCCAGGACTGTGCCACTGTATTCCAGACTATGCAACAGAGCAAGACCCTGTCTCAAAAAAAGAAAGCTACTCTTTCAGGTTCATAATCAACTCAAGGTGGTTAATGAGATAAGTAGTAATGAGTAGGGCTTACCAGATCTTAACTAGAAAAAGTTTTGAAGTCTGTAAAACAAAGGGACTATTAAACATACAGAAGTGCTTGGTGAATGTAATTTATTTTTATTAAAATAATATTCTTTCTTATTCCAGAAGGATTTAAGACTGGCTTACTCATCAACAGGCATTTAATTTTCTGATTTGTCTCAATAAAACTGTTACACGCATGATGAGGACCCAGAATTTACACTTGTGACTGGTCCTGGTAGCCTTGTTTGATGTTCTTGCTGAGATGTATAGCAGTCTAACTTTTCAAGGACTTAACATTTTATGAAAGCATGCATTGTTGTCTCTGAGATGTTCTTTTTCTTTTTAAACAATTCACTGGACTACTGTTTTGTGCCAGACACAGGGCTTATATAGGGCTTATATATATACTTTATCTCATATAGTCAGGAAAATACCCTTGAAATAGATACTAATGATTTTAGAAATAAGTTAACTGAGGCTTCAAGAGAGTAAGTCACTTGGTCAAGTCACGTCTAGGATTCAAATCTCAGTTTCTGTGAAGCCAAAGCCCATGGCTTCACCAGTTACATCATACTCTCCCCACTCTACTAAAATCTCCTCATGAAAGTTAAAAGCACAAGAGCAAACCTGCAGAGTGTGGGCTACAATCTCTTCATCACTCTTTTAGATAAGACTGGTTGGCCCACCAGACAACCAGAATGAAGGCAGCCAGTCAACATATCCATCTTTAAACAATCAGAATCCTTTTCGAGGTCGTGGGGATACTACCCAGAATCTTTGTGTCCCACACACAGGCCAGACAGCCTGTACACGTCTGCTGCCCAGGGGTAAACAGCACAGTCACTATGGAAGGCAAGCCTTTGGAATTCTGTCCTGTTTCTGTAATGGGCTGGACGGCTTTAAAGATAGGATTTTGAGTCTCCTGATTCTGACTGTAGTCTGCCTGTTGACTGATTTTTCCTCTCTGAGTTATTCTGTGGTGCTCTCTTTGCCCACTTGGCCATTGTTTTTTGCTTGTATCCCTGTAGTTCCTCAGGGTGGGTTTCACTCTGATGTATGACAATGGGGAGCTCTTGCAGAAGACGGTTGGAATAGAGTACAGTGAACTTCTCAGACCACAGCCAGGTGCTTATGGTGTCAGAGAAGTGTTGGCCGTATCCCCTCCCAAATCTCATCTTGAATTGTAGCTCCCATAATCCCCACAAGTCATGGGAGGGACAGAGGAAGGTAATTAAATCATGGGGGTGGTTACTCTCATGCTGTTCTTGTGATACTGAGTGAGTTCTCATGAGACTTGATGGTTTTATAAGGGGGTATACCCCCACTTCACTCTGCACTTCTCCTTGCTGCCACAATGTGAAGATGGACGTGTTCGCTTCCCCTTCTGCCATGATTGTAAGTTTCCTGAGGCCTCCCCAGCCATGATGAATTATGAGTCAATTAAACCTCTTTCCTTTAAAAATTACCCAGTCTCGGGTATATCTTTATTAGCAGTGTGAAGTTGGACTAACACACACTGCAAGTCAGCACCCTCTCGGTTTCATTATCTTTACCTCCAGATATACACAAATCTGTTTGAGCTGTTCACATGCACTTTCTTCCCATTGCCACAGTATTTATTTGCAGCAAATAAGAAGTCTGGTGGTGACAGCAGAGGTTACTGATAAACAGGAGCTAGGAAAAGAGTCTCTAGGCACCCCTATAGAAGATGACACAGGCCACTTAGTCAATTTTTTGAGTATGTTTAAGTGTCGGGCACTGTGTTATGAGTATTAAATCTTATTTAGTTTTCACAATAATTCTCCGAGAGAGGTTCCACTTTTATGTCATTTTACAGATACGTAAATTGTATAGATGTGAAGATAAATGAACTTGGTCAAGGTCACACAGGTATATCCAGCACACATGTAATTCCTCAAAATACTTTTTGCTGGGTGATGTACATATATTTAACCCTCACAGTAATCTTGTAAGAGGGATGGTAAATAATATCATTCTCTAGAGAATGAATTTAGCTTAGGAAGATGAACATGCTTATACAATAAACAACAGGGCCAGAATTTAAACCCAGGCACTTCTTACTCTCAAACTTATGCTCTAGCTTTCTGCCACACCACACCACTTCCCTTGTATTTGGCCTCAGTCACACTAAAGCCAGTCTATATGAATGGGAATCTCCTATTTGCATGCTAATGAATTTTACTGCTAATGAAGATAATTTTACATGTTCTTTTGTAGATATAATCAAGTAAGTAGATACTTTAAAAATGAAATTCTAACACTCATAAGACTGAACATGCTCTGGTTCACGTTTACTGGACTCAGATGTTCAAGCCCCTTCCTTCACAAAGGTAAATGGTAAATATATAAGATAATTCTCTCTTTCTCTCTTTTTTTTTTTTTTTTTTGCACATAAAAGTCTGTGGATAAGGAGATTATTTCCTAGTCTTTTTTTTTTTTTTTTTTTTGAGACAGGGTCTCACTCTGACACCTAGGCTAGAATGCACTGGAATGCAGTAGTGTAATCATGGCTCACTGCAAATTTGAACTCCTGGGCTCAAGTGATCCTTCCACCTTAGCCTCCAGTAGGTAGGATACAGGCACGCACCACAACACTGGCTATGGCTAATTTTTTTGTAAAGATGGGATTTCACCTGTTGCCCAGGTTGGTCTCGAACTCTTGGCCTTAAGAAATCCTCCTGCTTTGACCTCCAAAAGAAAGGGTTGGGATTACAGGCATGAGCCACCATGCTCAACCTAATTTTCTTCTTGAATCTCTTCATGGATAAAGACTTCATAATCATTATTTTCAAAATCATAGGTTTATAATTAATTGTTACACCATTGGAAGACGTAGAATGTTAATATTTCATTAATATAAATTTTTTTTGTATATGTATTCTGCATATGTATATTAAAGATCCTCAAAATATTTAAAAGCAAATTTCTATGTTTTTTATTAGATAGTATCCTATCTTCCTGTTTGGGAATTTCCAGGGATGAATAGTTAAATGATTCAAAAATACAGTAAGCCTTACTTAATGTCATTGGCAGGTTCCTGGCAACTGCAACTTTAAGCGAAACAATGTACAGCAGGTCTTCAAATAACATTGTTTCCTTCAACATAGTTTTATTATAAGGTTGATGAGGAAAAAAATTTAGTTTTGTTACACATCATTTTGCTTAAAGCTGCAGCTACCAAGAACCTATCAATGACATTAAGCGAGGACTTACTGTACTGACAGAATACACCAAGTCTCTGTGCTAACTGTTGTGAGAGATGAAGGAATACATGAAAGTTGGTCTCTAAGCAGTTTATAATCTATCTGGAAACTTCAATCCTGACACCCCCTGCTTTTCCCTGAACTATAATTCTACTCCCTTGTATAACGAAGCACTATTCTACTATAGGGCAAATTCATGCCCACAACGAAGAGAACCTTACTTCAAGGTTCATACATGTTATTATATATCAAATTTTTCCTACTAAAAAAATATAGAAAACAAAAATAAAGGGCAATTATACAATTTATATATGGTTAATTAATTAGCTATTCAGGCTCCAGAAGCTTGAAAATGCTATCACTGGATATTTCCAGTCATTCCATATCTTTCATTCCTTTTTTGATCAGTTATGCTTTCTTGCACACTTCTCTTCTGGCCTTTATCCTATTATTTTCTGATAAACTATTTCACTTTTTCACAAAATGCTTCACATTTTTACCATACACAGTGAGGTACTGGTCATCTCTCTTCTTAAAGCTTTTTAAAGTTTCCAAAGGGGAGAAGTTCCATTGGGCCTGCTTTTTAATTCTACCACATGCATTAGTGAGGAAACCAATTATTCTCCTGCCATTATTAAACATTGTCATCCTGGTTAAATGCTTAGCATAACTGGTACCCTAATTACATTAGTGATTTTTAAAAAATTGACCAAATTGAGATATTTTCACATGAGTAAGATAAACATGTGGTTTTCAGGTTGCTATTTATAAGTTAACTGTACTAGCCACTAGAGGGCGCACAAAAAAAAACTCAGGTTCAGCTGTCAAACGGCTGAGAGAGAGTGGAAGTTCCTCAGAGAGAAAAGCAGTCTTCTCCACAGATGTACTCTTTCACAAAACATATTATTTTCAGAGCCCCTGGCATGGACTGTTTGACCTTATTTACATGAATTGGTCAAAAGACCATTAACGTATATGCAACTAATTATACGGTATTAAATTTTCTCTCTGTGATATCTTCAGGCTTTTCTAGGTAAACATTTTTTAATACTTTTCTGGGATAGCTAATTTCTAGAGCCAGCAGTGAGGTCACTTAAAAGCTTAGAGCCACTCTCATTTTCTGAAGCATCAGCTGATTCATATCAATTGTCAGGAGAATGGGCAGGCAGGCAACCTAGAAGTCTGCTGCCTTGGGGAATTTAACAAGTGCATCCTGGGCACCTATTCTGTACAATACACCATGTCTTATGCTGCACAGGACACTGACAACAGTAACACCTGGCAATGCAGGTAAGATAAATTGATGTAGGAAGTTATAAGGTAAGAAGACAATGTCACTAGGCACTGTTAATATTGGCACACTATGGCCTGTGGGCCAAATACAGCCTGTGCTGTTTCTGTAGATAAAGTTTTATCAGAACGCTGCCATGCTCATTCTCTTACGTACTGTCCATGGCTACTTTCTAGCTACAACAACGTAGCTGAACAGTTGTGACAGAGACAGTATGGCTCACAAGCTGAAAATATTTACTATTTGGCTTTTTACAGAAGTTTGCCAGCTCCTAGAGAAAGGATGATAAAGGACTGAATCAGAGACATCCTTGAGGGAAGGAAAAGAAGAACAAATTGATAGGGTCTAAAGCACATGTGGGATTAAGAACTTTGCACAGCCTATAACATGTTCTGCCTACATATAAACAAGAGGAATTAGAAATCTTTGGCATAGAACTTGCTAGGTTACTAATGTTCTAATTTAAAAAGTAATGCAAAAGAGATATAAATGCGTTTCTTTTTCTTTACCTCCAACAAAAGATCAATTAGTGGAGTTTGCTTGCTGGCAGG
Organism: Colobus angolensis palliatus; assembly: GCF_000951035.1. Classification (NCBI taxonomy): domain Eukaryota; kingdom Metazoa; phylum Chordata; class Mammalia; order Primates; family Cercopithecidae; genus Colobus; species Colobus angolensis. Next base: position 6,845,573 of record NW_012115156.1, read on the forward strand.
GGTGAGACAGAGGTTGTCTATGATTAAGACTCGCATGAAGTCAAAAACGAACTTTTTAGCCGGGTGATTGGTCAGATATGTCTTGGTGCCCACATTGCAGTACTCTGATTGGCTCCTGTTCATCCCTGTGTCTGCTGCAAATGCTTTAAACTCTTCTGCTGGAGATCCAACTTCATCATCAAGGTCAGTCACCTAGTAAAATCAAGTGGAAAGATATGGTAATCACATTAGACCCTGCCATTTCTACCTCTGTGTTTCCTAAAAATAAAACTGTAGCAGCAGCGTTTTCCACCTATTAAGCTGTTCAGCACATTATTTCACTCTGCTTTACTCGACCCTTCCTTTCAAGGTAGTAATCTGGCACCATATGTCATGGTTATGCAACATATGGTGTTTCTGACTGACCACTAACAACATATCACCTTCATGTTGAATTATATGTCTACTGCGGCTAACTGCACTTAAAATATATGGAATAAAATGAGGATAACTATGTTTCCATATTTGAACTCTACCCCTACTGTGAAGTCAAATGTCACAGAATTTCAGATAAAAATCTGGCATAACGGTAGCATGTAAGGGCTGATCCATTTTTTATAGGTTAAAAAAAAAAAATTTAAAAAAACCAACAATACTAGTACCAATTTTGAAACCAAGTGACAGGGAGAGAGAGACTAGCAAAGAAATTATAAGACGCTGATGGCCAGACGCAGTGGCTCACGCCTGTAATCCCAGTACTTTGGGAGGCCGACGCGGGCGGATCACCTGAGATCAGGAGTTCGAGACTAGCCTGGCCAACATGGCGAAACCCCATGTCTATTAAAAACGCAGAAAAATTGGCCCGGCATAGTGGTCCATGCCTGTAATCTCAGCTACTAAGGAGGCTGAGGCAGGAGAATCACTTGAATTTGGGACGCAGAGGTTGCAGTGAGCCGAGATCATGCCACCATTGCACTCCAGTTGGGATGACAAGAGTGAAACCCTGTCTCAAAAAAAAAAAAAAAAAAAGATGCTGACAAGGAAAAGACACTGATATATTATTCAAGGTCTTTTTTTTTTTTTTTTAAACCAAAAATAAGGATTCTAAACATTATAAACAAGCCAGGGTATTAAGGTCATGTGTCATATTTGCCCTTCTCCTAAAAATCCCCACCACTTTAAAATAAGTACTGTACCTTTATACATGGAGAAAAATTAGTATAAAGAAGGTCATCTACCCAAGGTTCTAGAGTACATGGTGGAAATAAGAAGAAAAATCATGAAAGTTTGAAGTACTATGGAGGAATAACTATCTTTTGGGTGTGTTTTATCTATTTATTTTTAAACCTGTTTTATGTTTACAGTTTATTAACTAATCAACATCAACGTGCAAAAGTGATAAGTACAAGCCCCTGCAATATGGTTTTGTGTAAACTACAGCAGTTCATTTGTTTTGAAGTTATCAGTATTTATGTCAACTGAACTATTAGTTACTGTAATGAACAGTATTTAGACTCTAGGTTATGAAACTATCCATCAAGGCCTCTGGAAAAATGTGGTTCAGTGAATTTCCATGTGAATATATTTTCAAAGCAGGAAACAAGGCAGCATATGAAGATGTGATATTGTACATGCTAACACAATTTTTGGGCTTATTTTAAAGGACAAAAGAGTATCTATACATACTATATGTGATTATAATCTAGTAGTTTTTAAGTTAGTACAAAATATGCAAAATAAAAGTTTAATGAAAAAAGAAAAGTCAGGCAGAAGAAAGGACCAACACTTGCTTTTAACCCTATAATTTATTTGTAAAAGTTAAATCCAGCAAATACTTACTTCCTAAAATAAAAAATAAATAAATTTGGTCAGACTAGAGTTATCTTAATGGAAAAGAACATTTTATAACTACACAGCTGGCATCATGTAAAATAAGAAATGAATCAACTACTTGAAAAGGGAAATTACTAACAAGGGACTTACAAGAATATAGTGAATGAGAAAAGGAAGTAGAGTTCACTGTGATTTTAGGAGAAAGCAGAAGGAAACTGTGGGGAGCTGGGGACACCAGACAATAATGCAAGAGGTGATGTATAAAGTTATGAAACTGTAACTTGTTCAGAAGCCTAAAAGATTGTCAAAAAAAATCTGCTAACCATTGAAACAGACTAATTCCAGTTCTGACATTTTCCTCCCCCTTTCCTACCATCTCTGAGTAAGGGCGAATATTGAAGGGGAAGACCGTGGCTGCTAATGCACACAGGAAGTCAGGGCTCATCCACATGGAGGCAAGGTCTGGGACATTGTGATACAAATATCTGAAGAACTGCATTAGGGTCACAGGATATTCTCGGAGCCAAGATCCCTCTTCTTCTGATTGCCAAGGCTGTTATGGGGACATGAGAGGAAACACTATGTTAGAGTAATTGACACTGCTATAAATTATTTTAAAAATCCACTACTCAGTATTCCTATGAAACTGGATATATTGATGGTCCAAAACTCTATAAAGCACACATATGAGCAAACACACATGCCAAGAAATTTAGACACTAGCTTAAAAGAAATCCCCTTAGAAACTGATGGGATCATTGTCTAATCGTTGGATTACTCACAGGTCTGCTAACCATTATCAATGGTTTTGATTATTCATTATTATTACCATGAGTGTTGGTAGTACCAAAGTAGCTGTATTACCATCCATGTTGCCCCATCGTGCATCACGCTAGGAAGTTAGGAGTAAGATAAAAGGAGGGGAAATAACTTCACCTTTCTGAGCCTCACTCTTAAGCATTATGCAATACAACAATGATGATGATTAAAGAAAAAACACGAATACTGTATATTTGAACAATGTATATCTTCTGATATCTGCCCAGAGAGTATCTTTTAAAAAACTTTTCTTATGTTTTTGTAGTTGTTTATGAATAGGCACCAAAATAAGACTACTAAAACATTCTAAATTAGTACATCTAATGGTAATGTTCTGTTCTTAGATGATACCACAATAGTTTTGACTGAAATTAGATTTGTCAGGTACATGCAATTCAAGGAGTCAAGTTAATATTTCCTGTTTCAACACAATCCTAAATTATACAAACAAATCTGGTCATTATTCACCGTATTCCTGTCAGATCGATAGGAACATCAATTTTGTCTTTTACTCTTTCAATTCTTCATCTCTAAGTTAGACATAATTAGAGCAGAAGAAAAGCAAAAATAAAATCAAATGAAACTTGTATTGTTAACATTTCTGACCTCTAAAAGAAAGTGACTTTAAAAGTTGAAATATTATGTAATATTGTAATTGTAATAACATACACTACAAATATATACTCATTATACATGTATTCATTATTATATATTTTATTACATTAATAATATAAGTTAATACTTACGAAGCACTTATTATGTATCAGGCATGTTTATAAGTGCTTTGTGTGTATACACTATCTTATTAATTCCTCACAAATACCCTAAGAGATGCATTCTATTATCGCCAGCATTTTAAACACCAGGAAACTGAGGCACATAACTGAGGATAACAGATCGGAAGTACCACAGGTGAGATTTTAACCCAGGTAGGGCTTCAGAGTCCATGGTCTTAACAACTACACAGTGTGTTCTCACATTAGACATAACCTTGTCTAACATAAGAGTCTGAAGTTCCAGAGATCATGCAGTAAATAAGTAGTTATGTTACCAAAAAATTCCTCTATTTACAAAAAAGGATCCCAGGTAGGAGGAACTCTCGATAGGCCTGGGTATCTGAGTGAACTTACTGAATTCAGCATGCTGCGGAGCATTCCCAATAATAAAAAAACAGCTTCTGTGCACACGTTATGGATAGAAGAGACCACAGTTCCGCTGGAGGCAGGAACTCCGAAGATAAATGTCCAGATGGAATCCAAGTCAAACTGCAGAGGTGAAAGTGAGCAAATATTAGCCACCACTAATTTTTCAGTACAGACCCTCATAAGTTCTAATAGTCTAAAATTTCTTTGAAACTAGTTTTTTGTTGTTTTTAAAAGTAACCAATGATATAGACATAAAGAACTAGTACCCTTCCATCCTACATTTTAAAACTCATTTTTATAGATATAAAAAAATTGATTACTATGTATTATTCTGCATCCTGCCTTAGGTACCTATGTTAAAAACACTGCTTTCTACTTTTTTCCTAAAGAATATAATTTAGCCAAGAGATAAAATTATAGAACCAATAAATTTAAGCAAGATCTTTTAAACAAAGCACATTAAGCTCACTTCTTTCCCATTCTCAGCAATATTTTAATTTTAGATTACTTACAGATAAGACCTGATAAAATAAAAATTGAGACTTATTAATAGCAGGTTTATAAATAAACTTTATGACTATGGTACCATGGATACTGAAAAACTGCATAACCAATACAACTGCGCTAAGCATGAATCTGTATCTTGATTTAATCTAAGGGCACAGACTCAAGTGTTTACACTTAAAAGATTTTGTCATCTACTAGAATTGATTTGAATAGCATTTGGCATTAGGATGGAAGCATAGTTGAATCTAAAAGCTAAATTCCTAAGTCTTTGCAGTACCACAAATATAAGCTATATATAGACATCTTTAATAGTCTTCAATTAGAAGTCAACTAAAGTCTTACTGTTTTCCTAATGTTGATAATATCTATCATTAAGTAATTTTTTTTTCCCTAATCAGAATTTGCACTGAGAATCGTGTCACACCCTCTTGAGGAGTGATATTTAATTTATGGTATATAAGCCACTCCTTTCATTTTTAATTCTGCAGAAATAAATCACGTAACAGGCCGGGCACAGTGGCTCATGCCTGTAATCCCAGCACTTTGGGAGGCTGAGGCAGGTGGATCACCTGAGGTCAGGAGTTCAAGACCAGCTAGGCCAACATGGTAAGACCCCGTCTCTACTAAAAATACAAAAATTAGCCCAATGGGGTGGTGCCTGACTGTAGTTTCAGCTACTCAAGAGGCTGAGGTGGGAGAATCGCTTGAACTCGGGAGGTGAAATTTTCAGTCAGCTGAGATCACGCCACTGCACGGGTGACAGAATAAGCCTGGGTGACAGAATAAGACTCTGTCTCACAAATAAAATAAAATAAAATAAATCATGTAACAAAAGAGTTCTTTAGATCACCATTAAATACCATACAGAGTCTTTATGCATATATAATACACAGAGTAATCATATAGGAAAAAAATGTAAATAGGACAAAGGACTTTTTGGGAAAATTTTCTGTGGTATTTTCAAATTTTTCTGTCCCAAATCAAACCTTAAATGTGGGGAAAGTGATGGAATTGACAGTTGGTTTTACAGTGATTATCCATTATCCTACGGTGATTCTTTGGAATACATAATTTCACGCGCCCCTTGCTAGATAATTCCTACCTGGCAACCCTGCTTACTCCGGCAGCTGATGACAGGCACACTGACCTGCAGGTTCTCAGGCAGCTCACTAACTGGCTGCTGCAGAAACAATGCCATGAGGAGAAAATAGAGGGCAGGGACATTAGTGTGTTTAGGAAGGAATGACTGAAGGACTGGAAAACCAGGAAAATGACAAGCATCTCGGTTAATCTCCCTGACTGTCGATCTCCCACCAGCACTTCTGCCCACATTGAATCCTAAGAGAAGAGGAAATACAACAGGAAGTGCAAAATTAGCAACTGATAAACATGCTGCATTAACAAAGGAGAAAGCAATTCAGTATGTGTTAACATTTCTATCCAGAACATTCATATTACTATTGGCAATTAAGTATTCAATTGCTGAATTAATCTTCAGTCAAGTTTTACTTTACCATTTGTTTGACTTGAGCAAGCCTGTCTATTAGGATACAGGTTTTGAAACACAGTTGAGACAATAAGATACAAGGAGTTTGAAAATCCTTCTTAAGGTGCTATAAGTTCTACTTATTAAATGAAAGACCTCAGAGGAGCTATAGTGTTCTTGGTTTGTAGTTCCCTAAGAAAAAAGTGAAATCCAAAATACAGCCAAAATTTAGAATGCTACAAAAACGTAACTTAAAAATATCCTTGTTATAATACATTTTTATTTTTTTGAGACACAGTTTTGCAATGTTGCCCAGGCTGGAGTGCAATGCCATGATCTTGGCTCACTAAATCTCCACCTCCTGGGTTCAAAGCAATCCTCCTGCCTCAGCCTCCTGAGTAGCTGGGACTACAAGCATGAGCTACCATCACCAGCTAATTTTTTAACTTGTTATAACATAGTTAATATATTTCATTTGTCCTGAAAATCATGAAAAACTAGCTAACCTTAAATTACTTATGAATTTAGAGATAAGACCAAATGAGTAAGTAAAACAATCTTTACTCACAACATCATCTGTAATCTGTTGGAAAGCTGCTGGGCAGTGGGATGGCAAATCCAAGCCTGTTGTGGCTGCAGCTATCCACTGGCTGAGCTTAACATCCAGAATTCCCTCTAGAAACCCAGCTTTTAAAGGAGATGGCCAGTTCTTACTAATATAGCTTATGGCAGCAGTGTTTCTATCAATCTTGTTTCCTCTGTTTTATAATGAAATTCAGGATATACCCTAAACATCTGGTTCACCTCACACCTAGGGAGTACTCATTACACAGTGAATGTTGGTCAGATTTTCAACAGAAACTTGTGAATAGCAACCAATAGATGAAGAATTGATTTCGGTCTGAAGCAATTTGTATTTCAAATAGATATTTGCATTTGTTATTTATTCTTTAAGAGATGAGGGTTCACTCTGTTGCCCAGGCTGGAGTATAGTGGCGTGATCGTAGCTCACTTAACCTCAAACTCCTGGACTCAAAGGATCCTCCCGTCTCAGCCTCACCAGCAGCTAGGACTACAGGGACATGCGACCATGCCTGGCTGATTAAAAAAATTTTTTTGTAGAGACAGGGTCTTGCTATGTTGCTCAGGCTGGTCTCAAACTCCTAGCTTCAGGTGATCCTCCCGCCTTGGCCTCCCAAAGCACTAAGATTACAGGCATGAGCCACTGCACTCAGCATAGATAGACATATTTTTTTCAACTTCTTTTTTTCTGGAATGCTGCAAAGTACATATTACAACTACTGTTTTACATAATAAAGGAAAATTTTATGTCTACGTTGCTTTTAAAATATTTCATCCTAACCAATTCCTCAGTGTGACATGAATTAACTTCCAAAGTATGCTCTTCTAGTTAATAAAAAATTATATAGCAATTCAACAAGCTCTTTCCTGTATCATTCCTTAATCACAATGAATATGTGAGGTAGAAATTACTATTAGCATTTTTACAACAGAGAAAACAGGATTTGTTCAAAGTCACAATGTGGCATAAGTGGCAGTACTATGCTATGAAAACGAATTTCTCCATTTTAGAGTCTCTAAAATTATTATTTTCTTTGCCCTTATTAATGAAACTGCCACATTTCTGAAAGATTGGCTTAATTAGAAGATCATGCTGATTTTTCTTTATAGTAAATTCTAAATAAAATTATAAGAATAAACGATGTTTTGAGCTCTAAGAAATCAAAAGACATCTCAGCTACTCAGGAGGCTGAGATGGGAGGATTGCTTGAGCCCAGGAGTTTAAGTCTAGCCTGGACCACATAACAAGATCCAATCTCTAAAACATGAAAAAATTTTAAAAAATGAAAAAGAAACCAAAAGACATGAAGTGGTATTTTATACATTAAATAGGGAAATAGATTTTGATTACACTGCAAGTCCTAAAAAAAAAAAAGACAAAACTGGCATTATCATTTTCCTCTCTGAAGTCTCACATTATTTTTCCCTATAATTAATCTTAAGGAATATTTAATATACTACAATTAAGCATTAATTTAGATACAAGTTTCAGCTACATGAAAGATTTTTATGGCAGCCATAAAAAAAAATGAGTTCATGTCCTTTGCAGGGACATGGACAAAGCTGGAAACCATCATCCTCAGCAAAGTAACACAGGAACAGAAAACCAAACACCGCACATTCTCACTCATAAGTGGGAGCTGAACACTGAGAACACATGGACACAGGGAGGTGAATATCACATACTGGGTCTGTCGTGGGGTGGGGGTTAAGGGGAGGGAGAGCATTAGGACAAATATCTAATGCATGTGGGGCTTAAAACCTAGATGACGGGTTGATAGGTGCAGCAAACCACCATGGCACATACATATATATATGTAACAAACCTGCGTGTTCTGCACATGTATCCCAGAACTTAAAGTAAAATAAAAAAATGTATTTTTATAAAGAAAAATTTGACGAAAACCAATAAATGTGAATAAAAAAGTAAAAAAAAAATAGGTTGCTATTCCGTCAAGGAGAAATGAGCTTATATGTATACCTGTTTATATACACAAAAATGTGTATGTGTCAGATAGATAGTCAGGGAAAATTAAGTTAAGCGGGGTCAAATTGAAATTAAATTTAAATTGAATACCTAGATTTCTTCTTTGAAATAGGAGCAGCATATGCATGCTCACGCAAGTACCAATGAAGGACCAAAAGATTCTAATGCATGAAATCAGGTAGGTCAGATACAGTGAAAGTGATGCAGGACAGAAAAAGCACAGGACTAAGAAAAGACAGATTCTTAGACAGTATTACTGCCTCGCAAACTAACCTTATGTAGTTAACAGTCTTAATTTCCTAATTAGAGAAATTAATCCTTACTTTGTATTATTTAGGCTTATTTTCTAGAAAATAAAACTTATACGCGATCAAATATATGTCTGTCTCCAGAATCTTGAAGGACAAATGAGATTATATATGTGAAATAATTTTTCAAACCACAAAGTACTATTATAAATCTCAGGCGTGATTACTCCTGCTGCTGTTGGTGTTCCAAATAACCATTGCTGTCAATTAGCATTTAAACCTTGCATATTCAACAGAACTCACATTCAATTGTGCCTTTCATTATTTATTCTCCAGTAGGTATTATTAAGGCCAATAAACGAAACTTCTTACTACTAAAGTGTTCAAAACAATTATATCTGTAGATTAAATCCTTCCCCAGAGTTCATGTAAAATAGTGATATATTTTTTGAGCACAAAAGTACCTATGATGATCATTTAAACTGTATATTATAAACCAGACAATTTTCTTTAGAAATGATTTCACGGTGACATGGAAATGATATTACTTTTCCTTTATCACATACAAAGTTTCTTCAGACCTTCTTCATATATGAAATAACAATACGATAGTACTATGTTGAAAGATCTGTCTTCCTATGGCCGGGCACGGTGGCTCATGCCTGTAATCCTAGCACTTTAGGAGGCAGAGGCGGGTAGATCACGAGGTCAGGAGATCGAGACCATTCTGGCTAACATGGTGAAACCCTGTCTCTACTAAAAAAAAAAAAAAAAAAAAATTAGTCAGGCATGGTGGCAGGTGCCTGTAGTCCCAGCTACTCAGGAGGCTGAGGCAGAAGAATGGCACAAACCCGGGAGGTGGAGCTTGCAGTGAGCCAAGATTGCACCACTGCACTCCAGCCTGGGTGACAGAGCGAGACTCTGTCTCAAAATAAAAAAAAAAAAAAAAAAAAGATCTGTCTCCTATCACTTGCTTTCATGTTTGAATTAGTAGTACAGGCAGCACCTAGACACTGATACTTAAACTTGTTTTCTATAAATAAATTACATATTAAATTCTAATCCCTAGTTTTCCCATTGGACCAAGGTAAACAGATATTCTCAATATAAGCTTGTTAAGATCAGACATACAAAAATTAGACACGATTTACAAGGTAATGTTACATGACAAATGTATATCTAAAATTATTTAAGAACTGAATGACTTTGCCTTTCAATAAAAACACTACCTTCAAATATATACTTTCCAAAGTAACATTACTAATATAAATGGAAACATATGAGTTCAAATAAATCTAGCATAGGAAACTGCAATTTTCTAACAGTAGGTAAATGCTCAGTTGTAGGCTGAAAATAGCTATGGTACCAGTGAGCTTATATCCTTGTGTGGCAATATAACATAAATGTTAAAAGCATAGGCTTTGGAACTGAATAAAATGAATTTGGTTTTCTAATCTGTAAAATAGATATGATAGTATTTGTACCTCACAGACTGATGAAAGGTTATTACCTGGCAAGTGTTTAGGAACTGGCACACAGTAAGTACTCAAAATAAATATTTCTTATTATTATTAATTTAGTTCTACTGATAATTTGCTAATTATTTACTTACAGATCAGTAAGGCCTATATTACAAAAAGATCCTGAAGAATTCCCTGAGTTTTCAAATCTTAGTGTCTTATCTGTCTTCAGTTTGATTTGCCACTTAAAAGGCCTAATTTGAAATCTTCTAAGATCTTCATTCTATCATTAATTAAAATTAATATCTCCTTAATGGTGATCAAACTGCAGAGGATAAGTTTACATAAAATTTAAAAATAAAACAAAACACACCAGCTCATTTTCAAGCAGCTGACTAGAAAAGTCTCATACCTAATACAGTTCCAATCTTATTAGTTAGGACAGAATCTGTCTGTTCAAGCCATCCTCCACCACTGAGTCCTTCTTTAAACTTGATAAGAATAGACTGATTACTTAGTAGGACAACAAGAATCCTCATGGCTGCTGTAACTGTGGTGGAATGTAAGTGTTCCTCCATAAACATCATGATCCAGTCAAAACCCAGTGTCTTCACCAGTTCTTCACAAGCTCTATTCAAAGAGAGATGGATTTAAAAAACAAAAAACAAAATTACTTTCAGAAATTAGGATTTCAAATCAAAAAGGAAAAAGAAGACCGAGTTTCATTCTTGAGATACTATAAACTTCAGGGTTAAAAAAATCTATTTAAAGTCAATGGCAATTCCTTCTTTTGCCTAACATGAATTAACTAGTAGTAGCAACTGGTATAATAACTTTTAAAAATATTTACTTACTGCAAATTAATGCTTGTCTTTTCTTTAGATGTATAAATTAGTTTTAGCAAGATATCCAGAAGTCTATTCCTCAAAAGTATAAGATTAGCAGATACAAGACCTCCAAACTCCTCTTCAGTTCCTTAAATAAAAATAAATACATTAAATCTCCCTAGTAGATAAGTTAAAAGAAAATATACAACATAGGTCTTGGAAAGTTTACTGAAAAATATATCTCTCAGAAAACATTTTCTCCAGGACTGCTTTTCACCAACATGGACAAGAAAAAGGGTCAGTTAAATATTTCTCTGTAGAACTCTGAAAATTGTTCATTTACATTTGACATTTCCTAAACTAGTGATAATAAGGCTGTGAGATCTTTTTTAATATTCCCCTTGCCTTCCCAATAGGGGGAAAGTCATCAAATGAGGACCATGTGAATAAAAATAATAATCACCACTGACTCTCAACCTCTCAAATTCTTAAATTTTAGTTTCTTTTTTGAAAGATACAGTTAAATCTACCAGATTTAAAAATTGAAAATAGAAAGCAAAGACTTATTCAGTAAATGTAATAACATAAAGAAAAGTTAGAACTGAATAGCGCAGAAGAAAGGCAAAGGCACACAAACACATAAAAGAGAAATTAGAAAAGAAAGGAAGTAACGGAGCTCAGACGTTCTCAGATAGTACTGCAAGTACACAGAATTGGGCATCGACAACCCAGCGTTCTAGGCCCAGCTCTACTCCAGCAGAGCTATGTGTTACTGAGTCACAGACCTCACAGAGCCACACCTTTTAATGCACTTTGCAGATACTGCCTTTCTTACAAATTAAAGGGTTGTGGCAACTATACATACAGCGAGTCCAATCAGGCCATTTTTTTTCAAAAGCATGTGCTCACTTCATGTCTCTTATTTTGGTAATTCTTACAATGTTTCAAACTTTTTCATTATTATAATATCTGTTACAGTGATCTGTGATCTTTGATGTTGCTATCATAATTGTTTACAAGTGCCACAAACTGTACTCTTATAAGACAGTGAACTTAATAAAAAATGTGTGTTTTGACAGCTCCAACTGGCCATTTCCCCATCTCTCTCATTCTTCTCAGGCTTCCCTATTCCCTGAGACATAATAGTATCGAAATTAGACTAATTAATAACCCTACAATGGCACCTAGATGTTCAAGTGAAAGGAAGAGTCATGTATCTCTCACTTTAAATCAAAAGCAAGAAATGATTAAGTTTCAGAGAGGAAGGCATGTTGAAAGATGACACAAGCTCAAAGCTGGCCTCTTGTGCTAAAAAGTTAGCTAAGTTGTGAATACAAAGAAAAAACTCTTGAAGAAAACTGAAAGTGCTACTCCAGTGAACACACGATGATTTAAAAAAAAAAAAAAAAAAGTGAAACAGCCGATTGCTGATAGAAAGTTTTACCGGTCTAGATAGAAGACTAAATCATCTACAACAGTCCCTTAAGCTAAAACATAATCTTGAGCAAAGCCTGAACTCTCTTCAACTCTATGAAGGCTGAGAGAGCTGAGAAAGCTGCAGAAGCAAATTTGGGGGCCAGGTGCACAGGCTCATGACTGTAACAAAACATGAGGGAGGCTGAGGTGGGAGAATCTCTTGAGTCCAGGAGTTCGGGACCAACCTGGGCAACACAGTTGGACCCCGTCTCTAAAAAAATGAAGAAATGAACTGGGCATGCTAGCACACACCTATAGTTCCAGGCACTCAAAAGGCTAATGTGTGAGGATCGCTGCAGCCCAGGAGGTCGAGGCTGCAGTGAGCCATGATTGTGCCACTGCACTCCAGCATGGGTGACAAAGTGAGACCCTGTCTCAAAAACAAACAGACAAAAAGAAAAAACAAAGAAAAGGTGGAACTAGAAGAGGTTTAACGAAAGAAGCCATCTCCCTAACAAATGTGAAAGATGAAGCAGCAAGTGCTGATATAGAAGCTGCAGGAAGTTATACAGAAGATGTAGTAAGATAATTAATGAACATGACTACACTAAACAGCAGATTTCTCCAACAGTCTTCTCAACAGATTTTTTCCAACAGCTTCCTATTGGAAGAAGATGCCATAGCTAGAAGGGAGAAGTCAATGTCTGGCTTTAAAGCTCCAAAGAACAGAGCTGACTCTTGTTAGAGGCTAATGCACCTGGTGACTTTAAGTGGAAGCCAATGCTCATTCATCATCTTGAAAATCCTAGGGCCCTAAGAATAAAGCTCAGTCTACTCTGCCTGTGCTCGCTAAATGAAATAACAGAGTCTGGATGACAGCATATCTGCTTACAGTATGATTTACTGAATATTTTAAGCCCACTGTTTGGACCTACTGCTCAGAAATAAAGGTTCCTTTCAAAATACTACCAGCTCATTGACAATGCACCTAGCCATCCAAGAGCTCTGATGGAGATGCACAAAAAAGTTAATGTTGCTTTCATGCCTGCTAATACAATATCCATTCTGCAGCCCATGAATCAAGCAGTAATTCTGACTTCAAATTAATTTCAAAGTTTTATTATTCAAGAAATACATTTCTTAAGGCTCTAGCTGCCATAGACAGTGATTTATCGGATGGATCTGGGCAAAGTAAAGTAAATCTTTTGGATAAAATTCACCATTTTAGATGCCATTAAGAATATTCATGATTCATGGGAAGAGGTCAAAATATAAACATTAACAGGAGTTTGGAAGAAGTTGATTCCAACCCTTATGGATGACTTTGAGGGGTTCAAGACTTCAGTGGAAGAAGTAACTGCAGATGTGGTAGAAACAGCAAGAGAACTAGAATAAGATGTGAAGCCTAAAGATGTGACTGAATTACTGCATTCTCATGACATAACTTTAACAGATGAGGAGCTGCTTCTTATGGATGAGCAAAGAAAGTGGTTTCTTGAGATGGAATCTACTTCTGGTCAAAATGCTTTGAACATTGTTCAAATAACAACAAATGACTTAGAATATTACATAAACTTAATTGATATAGCAGTGACAGTTTTTGAAACGATTGACTCCCATTTTTAAAGAAGTTCTACCATAGGTAAAATGCCATCAAACAGTACTGCATGCTACACAGAAAACTTCTGTGAAAGGAAGAGTCCATTGTTATAACAAACTATGTTGTCTTTTTTTGCTTTTATTATTATTTTTAATTGACATATAATTGTATACATTCATGGGGAACAGTATGATATTTTAATACATGTGTACCATGTGTAATGACCAAAGCAGAATAATTAGCCTGTCCATCACCTGAAACCATTGTTGTCTTATTTTAAGAAATTGCCACAGCCACCTCAACCTTCAGCAACCACCACCCTGGTCAATCAGCAGCCAACAATATCAAGACAACACCCTCCGTCAGCAAAAATTACGATTTGTTGAAGGCTCAGATGATTGTTAGCATTTTTTAGCAATAAAAAACTTTTAAGTTGAGTTATATACATTTTTTTAAGAAACAATGCTACTGCACATATAGCAGACTACAGTATAGTGTAAGCATAACTTTTATAGCGCTGGGAAGCCAAAAAATTTATGTGACTCACTTTATTGTGATGTTAGCTTCATTTGCAGTGGTGTGGAACTAAGCCTGCAATATTTCTAAGTTATTCCTATACTTTCCTTCTTTCTAGAACTAAGGTTCAGGCTAAAGTTTCAGGGTTACATATTTCTACTTGTTTGGGGCAATGTACCTTTAAATTGCCCTTTAAAATGCTAACTTAGTACCTTAATCATTATGGGTACTTCAAGCTACCAAAAAGAACCCAAGATCCTCCCTCTTTTAAGAAGACAGAGACTGGTAATTGTCTTATCAGAAGAATATCACAAAACTTACATTACTCTAAGAGCTACTTCCTTTAAATTTTTCTACAATAAAGTAATAATCTACCCAGAAATTTAAAATTTTATCTTTTATGTCTCCTTTTCTTACTGCCAGTTTTCATTTTTTAGAACATTATATTATACTCAATAAAGTCTTCAGTGCATATCAAATAAATAACAAATGTCATATACTAACAAGACTAGCAATTTGCTTCTGACTTTATTATTTCAAACGACAATAAGCTGATGATGACAATATCAGTCTAATCAACTTGGCATATCGAAAGAAAAATTTACTGATTTATACATCCCTACTTCAATGTTCTATATGAAAGAAAAATTTACAACACTACTATGGTTATTGAATTCAATGGACAACAAATAAATATGGAAATCAGAGAAATATTTTTCCCACTTTTTTTTTGTCTGTTTTTGGAGACAGAATCTCACTCTGTCACCCAGGTTGAAGTGCAGTGATGCAATTACAGTTCACTACAGCCTCAACCTCCTCAGGCTCAAGTGATCCTCCCACTGTAGACTTCTGAGTAGCTGGGCCTACAGATGCACACCAACATGCCTGGTTAATTTTTGTGTTTTTTGTAGAGATGGAGCTTTGCCATGTTGCCCAGGCTGGTCTTGAATTCCTAGATTCAAGCAATTTACCTGCTTCAGCCTCCCAAAGTGTTGGGATTACAGGTGTGAGTCACCACGCTCAGCCCACATATTTTGTATACTTGAAATAAATATTTCAGCAATCTTTAAAGTACTTTCACTACCTAACCATAATTAGTCAGCCTATATTAATTTAGAACTTAGAAATAATCTTTGTATTTGGTAGGAAAATGTAGTAGTTAAAAGCTTAGAATGCTGGTTTGGACTACCTGAGTTTCCATATAGTCAATGGTATGATATTGGATAAGTTTCTTTTACTTGTATCTTTTTGGGCTGTAGTTTCCTCCCTTGTATAATTGGAATAATAGTACCTATTTCATACGGTTATTACAAAATTATATAGAGCACTTAGTAAGTATTGAATAAGTGTTATTCATTGATCTGATCTTTATACTTCTCATCCACTGCTAATTTGCTTCATCAGAGAAATATCAACATCATTCTAAATGAATTGGCAGTAGGTAACAGTCAGGGGTCCTGAACCTGTCACTAACATACTGTGTGATCTGCAGCAAGTCACTTAGGTTTTCAAATCTCTCCATCTCTCCTTTGAAAACTGTAACCACACCACTTTCTCTTACTCATGAAGCACAGGAGAGGCTGTGCTCGGGAAGGAAAGACAACATGGAGAACCCCTTTGGGAGGAAGTGATACTACAACAGTTCCTCTCTACCCTCCAGGTAGATGGGGTTGTATGGATTTAAATGAAATAATCTATATGATACGATTTGGGAATAATGTAATAGGGTAATAATGTAAATAAGGCTGAACAAACATAAGATTCTGAGAATTTAATTCCAGAGGTCAACCTAAAAAAAGGTCCTTTCAATACATTCCAAGCAACTCTCCTGTCCCAGCATATACAACAGGAAAAACATATGGGAACAGAGCAGGGAATATGTATATATACCAAATGAGGAAAGGTTTCCAAAATACATGCTTGACATGGACCCAGGAACTTACAACTTATGAAATTATTTTTATATTATACTTATATAAAATGATTCTAGTAATGTTTTTTTTCTCAGTGACTACTAAATATTTAACAGGGAAGTGAAAATAACAGTAATATAGATATATGGATATAATTTAGTTTGACAAGTATCATGTTTCTGAAGAGATATACATACATTAAAAAAATCAAACAATGTTCAAATTACACAGGAAGAATTTGCTATTTAAAGAAACATTGCTATGAATACTCTAAAAATAGGAAACATTTTATTTTTAAAGTGAAATTCACACCCTATTAAATTTTGTAGGCAATACTGTAATACTGCATATTGTATAGGCTTGATATATGAAAAATACATCAAAGAAAGGCCAAAAAATGTAACATAAGGAGAAAAGTTATACATATATTATACATAATCACATATAATTCAGCTCTAATTTGGGCCAGAAGAAAAAAAGGCATAATATTTAATTGACCACTATCTTCTCCAAGCTCCAGAATCAACTTACCAGTGTCAAGCTTCTCTTCATTATTTATTTCCATTACTACAAATTTCTCACAAACTGCAAAGGTTGGCAAAGTGGAAGAAATAAACTGGCCAAATCTTTAAACAAAGGAAAATAAGATTATGGATTTTCTTTTTCCTCTTCCCAAAACAACAAAGTACAAAGAAACAAAATACAAAGAAATAAAACCAAAATAGAACTTCTTATCTTAACTAGCCTTTTAAGGACCATGAGGTGATAATATTTAGTTTGCTTCCTCTTGGACCATCCCAAGTAACATTGCATAAAATAATGCTTTTAAAATATGGGGAAAATACAGTTCTTTGAAATATGAATTCTTTAATGCACTAACATGCAAATGGTTTCAAAAATCAAACAACATGATCCATATTCGAATGTCCTAACATTAACTGGATGGATCCACTGTAGCCTAGTGGTTAAGAACTTGGATTTACATATATGATCAAATTCCTGGAGTAGGGGGAACAGAAGAAGAAAAAACACCCTGGCTATATCACATTCTAATTACGTGGGCTTTGTTTCTTCATTTATAAAGTAGGGAAAAAAACAAAAACTTTTACAGGTTTAAGTAATAATTTTAGCAAAGTGACCATTACAATGCTAGGAACTGCTTTATATATACATTCTTGACATAATGATAATTATAATTCTCCAAAATAATTCTTAAGCTGAAGTTTTAAATTTGCCACCAGGTTTTTTTGTTTGTCTGTTTGAGATGGAGTCTCGCTCTTGTCGCCCAGGCTAGAGTGCAGTGGCGTCATCTTGGCTCACCGCAACCTCCACTTCCCAGGTTCAAGTGATTCTCCTACCTCAGCCTCCCGAGTAGCTGGGATTACAGATGCCCACCACCACGCCTGGCTAATTGTTCATATTTTTAGTAGAGATGGGGTTTCACCATGTTGTTCAGGATGATCTTGAACTTCTGACCTCATGATCCGCCCACCTTGGCCTCCCAAAGTGCTAGGATTATAGGCGTGAGCCACCACGCCTGCCCCACCAGGTTTAAAAATATGTTTTGAAGGCAAATTAACACAAAAGTGAGTGATTTACAAACTGTACAGATTAGAGGTTAGTCTATGAGAATAACTGAATAAATGAGTGTGATTTTACCTGAGATACTTGGTAGATCACATGAACAGTAGTGACCATGTCCAGTTTAAGCAATTCTCTACTTGAAAAATAGTCAATTGTGCAGTTTGTTTTGCTTGTTTTCCTTCTATAATCCCCAAATTTTCCAAAATGGGGGTTATCATGTGAACATAAGAACACTTCTACAGACATGCCATCAATATGCCTTAAACCACATTTTGCATTGTCTGCAAAATAATACTTATATCATATTAAAAAGTGTGGATATGCAACAGATTTAAAATACCATAATCTGTTTGAATGAAAGATAATAAAAAATAGAGGTGGCTCACCCACTATTTTGGAGTGTATATGCATGCTTGTTGTGCACATACACTTAAAAATTAGCAGGGCTTGGGAAATAGGATTGGGAACCAAGAATTCCTGTACTGAATACATTATATCCAGGCCAATTTCACTGGGCTAATTCCTATATCTTTTCTCACCAATATTCTATTATTCACTAGTGGCAACAATTAGCTTTGCTCCATCAAGGCAAGACATTGTCTCACTCATGTTTTCCATGCATCATATATATTTTGAATAGTATTAACATTACAGGTATTACTACACAGTCATAAAAACCAACTACATTCATCTCACCCATCTTAACCTCATTGGTACTTTTAGTTAATAAAAAGACAAAGACAAAGAAGATTTCCTACCTGAGCAGATCATTGCTGTTGGGAAAACCTTGCAGTAAGAAGCTCAGCACATTACTAATAGCAGCAATAGTAGGCTGGGATAAAGACATGTCTCGAAGAGTCAGGAGCAGCTTTGGGATTAACTGGAATTCTCTCATTAATTTGGCATTCTTTGAAGCTTCACTATAAGAGAAAGAAGATTGTATACACTGTACTATCACCTGTTCTATAGCTGAATAACTAACTACATGGGTATTAATTAATACCTGGACTCTGTGAGCAGTTCAATAAAGTGTTCAAATAAGGAAAGATGAAGTTCATATGGTGCATGGAGCCAGACCTATAATAAATAAAAACAGTAGTATATTTAAGGTTAAAAAAAATACCCAAATGCCAAATCAACAAACAATACAGCACATGGAACTTATTTCACTTTTATAATTATTATTTAATGAAGCTCTATAAAACCACTTATATAAATTGGCCAAAAAAATGACCAAAATGATGAAATTATCACACTTTTAAAAAGCTATTACAAATATCCTCATTACACTAAAGAGTGTAATGAAAAACATGAACATGATAGGGAGCCAAATGAAAGACAATCAAAGCCCCCAAACAAACCTCTAGACATGACAAATAAAATAGTTAAAATGAAAAATATACTGGATGGCATTAATAGCAGATGAGATACTTCAGAAAAACTATTCAATAAACTTGAAGACATAACAACGGAAATTATTCAGAATGAAGCATAAGAAAAAAATACTAAAGAGAAATGACCAGATTTAGTGTATGAGTGATTTGAGACAGTATCAAGCAATCTAAGATATGTGTAATTGGTGTCCAGAAAAGGGAAGGGAGTAGCAGGAAAAATCATTGAAGAAATAATGGCTAAAAAATTCAAATGTGATGAAAATGACAAACTCACAGATCAATAAACCCAAGCAGAAGAAACATAAAGTGGACAAAAGGGACAATGAAATGAATGACATCTTTAACGTGTGAAAACAATAAAAACAGGCAACTAGAATTCTATTCCATGCAAAAATGTCCTTCAGAAAGGAAGAAAGAAATGGAAGACTCTTCCAGATGACGGAATTCACTGCCAATATTTCTGTAATACAGAAATGTTAAAAAAAAATCTCCAGGCAGAAAAATTACACAAGATGGAAATTTAGATTTACGCAATGGAATAAAGAAAGCTATAAATACTATATATGTGGTCAAATAGAAAATAATTGCAAAATGTCTTTTGAAAATAACTGATCATTTAAAGCAAAAATAATACAAACTATTGTAGGGATTATAAATATATAGAAGTAAATGTATACAACAATAGCATAAAAATGGAAAGGGAGAAATGAAAGTCTCTTATTGCAAAGTATTTATAAGGTATAATATTCTTCAAAGATAGACTGAACTGTTTTAGATGCACACAATAAATTCTAAAACAATCACAAAAAATTGTTTATGGCACTGCAATTATTTTAGTTATATTTGTCAAATGACTATTTTAAAAATTTGGTAAATTAGGTATTTATAGACGACTTGTGGTTTGGAGTAATTAGGGATGCTCTAAGAGGCCGTAAAGTCAGCAATGTACTATAAAATAAAGCCAAAATTTATTAAGCAACTAAATTTCTGATGTTTGTATATTGAGTTTTAATCAGAAATCTGAAACTGAAGATAATCCTTGATTTAAATGTGTCAGTTACCAGGTGAAAACAAAGTTAGGCTGGATTAGGTAGATCTTCTTAGTGATCCCATAATCCCTTCTGTCTACCATCTCTGGCCTTTCACTAGTTTTAAATTATCTATTTCTTTGTCTTTTTCTTCTAATGGACTAAATGCCTTGAGTCGTGGACTCTTGCCTTTTCTTTTCAAATCCTTCATAACTAATACAGTGCTTGCCTCAAAAATATTCAGCAAGTGCTTTCTAAAAGAATAAGAGGTTTGGATATCAGAACTTTGAATACTAGGCTGAGAAATGTGTACTTTATAGTGTAGAAAAAGAAAATCAGTGCAAGTCCTTGAATAAATGACAAGATTATGCCTTTGAAAGAATGAGGTCCCAAGGGTATGTAGGACAGCCTGAGCAAAGGGAAAAAAGAAGTGATAGTTATCCTAGTATGAATAGGAGAAGAATTGAGTAGGGCTTGAATTAAGATATAGCAGTAGAAGCAGAAAAGGCAGATTATGAAATGTGAAAGTAGAACCTATATGACAATATCAGACTGTTTACAGACAGGGAAGAAGGAAGCTGATGTTTTCAATTTCAAGCCTTGGTGACTAGGGGAATGGTGGTGTTATTAACATAAACAGAGAAGTTAGAAGGAAGAACTAATTCGAGGAGGGACGCTAAGTTCAGTTAAGGTGCTGGTGGGACACAAAAATGGAAGTGTTGAGCAAGAATTAGAAATAAGTCTGGAATTCAGATGCCAAGGTTAGAGATTTAGATTTGAGGATCAACTCCACAGAGATGAGACTGTCAGCCTAGGTAGGAGTTTAAAGGAAGGAAAACAACAAATACAGGAAAATGTAAAAAAGTAAAGATGGACATCTTTACAAAAAATAATGAAAACATCACTGCAAGAAAATAATAGAAAAAAATAGAAAGATATAAGAACCAGGATATTAACACCTGAGAGCTAGCAAAAGAAGTATAACTTGAAAGAATATGAGGGAAACAAACAACAGCCAGTGTTACTGAGAGTTGGGGATACTGAAAACTGAGTACAGACCATAGATTTTTATTTAGAGGGAAGCTTCTAGTAAGCTTTGAAAATACAATGTCAGTAAAGCAATTAGGGCACACCGTTTGTGAGGGATTCAATAACTGACAAAACAGACCTTACAGTAGTTGTGAGGAAGAACGGTTAGGGCCTAGACACAAGAGTTTGCAAATACTAAGTGCCAGGCACTATTCTGGGTGGTAGGAACACAAAGACAAAGAAGATAAACACGATCTCTGCAATCATAAAGCCCATAGATCCTGCACTTTCAAAGGGATATATTATATAAATTTAGTATATAGTAACTAATATGCAAAGTGCTGTAAACAAGAAATTAAACGGAAAAAGGATATGAGTGATTAAGTGCTGCCTTGAGAGAACAGAGTATAAGCTGTTACAGTAATAAGCCAGTAGAAATGAAAATGCCTTTGAAAGAATGAGGTCCCAAGGGTATGCAGGACAGCCTGAGCAAACAGGAAAAAGAAGTGATAGTTATCCTAGCATGAATAGGAGAAAAATTCATTAGGGCTTGAGTTAGGATATAGCAGTAGAAGCAGAAAAGGTAGACTATGAAATGCGAACATAAAATGGATGATATTTTACCATGCAGTTGTAACCAAAATTAGACGTCTAGATCCTATTTATCAAGAAAAAGTTTCTATCAGAATCGCCTGATGAAAATATGTTTGACTCACGTAATGCCACTGCCAGCAGCAGATTAGCTGGTCAGGGATACGCACCATACTATTTCACTTCTAGAATATTTGCAAAATGGAATATCCTTGGAGGAAAGGAATCCCAGCATTATTCTACTTTTTATCTTTTACTAAATGATATTAACATGAATGTCACAAAATTACAGGACTTTAAACACATTTTAGAGAGAAAATAGTTTATAATCATATGGAGTAAGAAATGCATTCATTGATTATATATTATTATGCTTATATACATACTTCAAAATCACAAAGGAGGTCCTGGAAAGCAGTCGAATTTGGAATAATGGAGGTCTCATGTCCACTATCAACAGTTCCCACCAAAGAAAAAGTTAGATGGAGGATGTGGCTGTTAAGAAGGGAACGTTTCTTCTTAAGCAACATTGCCAGCAACTACAAGAAAGTAATACCACATGCCTGTTGATAAATCATCATGTATATTCTTTACACACACACCCCAACCCCCCACACACATGCACAGAATCCTATGTAGATGATTCCTGAGATTTCAAAGTTACCTTCTAAATTTTTATTATGGCAATATAACATTAGGTAAAATCTGAAAAACAAAGGGATCCTAACACTATTATTAAAATATCCACTTTTACATTTACCCTTTCAATTCTAATATAAGTATGTAAATAATTACCAACATGTGCATACAATTGTATGTGTAATGAAAACATCACAGTAAGAAAATAAAATTGTATGCACATGATGGTAACTACTTAACTATACATCTTTTTCTGTATATAAACTTTTTTTTGCAATATAGTTTTCATAATTACAATTTTAAAAGGTTGAATGATAGTCTATGGAATGTTTAGAGTATAATTAGTCATTCTCTCATTACTGGTATATCTAAATTGCTCTATTTTTTCATGATAAACAATGCTGCAATGGTCATTTTGAAAGTTTTGTAAATGAAAACACTTATTGAAATAGTATAATTAAATCTATACAACACAGTAAACAGTATATTCATTATCAATAAACTAATGGCTAAACTTGCAGAAGGCATTTGTACTTCATGTATGATAGGAGGTTTTAATCTTCCTTCAAATATTTGTTCCCCTTCTTACAAGTGATTTTTTTGTCTAATTCTGTTACAGACTGTGGATACATAAATGCTGCATTTTTTTTTTTTTAGGTCTTGCTCTGTTGCCCAGGCTGGAGTGCAATGGCGCAATCTTGGCTTACTGCAGCCTCCGCCTTCTGGGTTCAAGCAATTCTCCTGCTTCAGCCTCCGGAGAGTAGCTGGGATTACAGGCACATGCCCCCACACCTGGCTAATTTTTGTATTTTTACTTTTCAGGAATAGCAATGGTACACTTATTATTGTAGTGGCTTTCACATCTCCTGAGTAAGTAACAGAGACAAAAGATGGTAGGGTGTGAGGTAGAGGGGAGACAAGGAGCAGGGAGAGCCCTGAATCTTCTATGGATTTGGCAATCTTTTGAGAAAGGGGGAATAGGACCCCATTTCATTTCATTCCCATTTCCACAGAGAAAAACAACATTCAAACCAGCAAACCTTTGTTCTGAAAATATATTCAATGTATTAAAGCTATATTGAAATAATGTTGCCTAACTCAAGTGTTTAGTAAGATTTGATAAGATAGAAGAAAGAGGATAAAGCAAATTAAAGAAACAATACAACTTTCATTGAACATATATCAGTTTTCATAAAACTACTGGCTCTTTAAGTTTACTTGGACAACGTAATTCTTCTAGAGTTGGAAACAACATGAAAGATAATAAAAAGCAGGGTATTTTAGGTGCCAGGTGAAGTAAAGGCAAAGTTTTACAGTTACAAACCTGGTAGCCCTTGATTCTTTCCATTTCTTTGCTGGCTAGTGGGTTACTCTTGACCACACAAACCAGGGCCTTGACTGCTGCATATAACCCTTCCACATCAGAGGCCATGGCCACCAGGCCCAGGATGGCTGCAGCTCCACCAATGTACTGCAAAGTAGTGGCAACAGGCTTAGGGACAAATGTTCTTACTCCTGATTAAAAGATAGTGAAAAATAATTAAGATAAATTCCCTATGTGAACAAGAACTGTATACATTATTTTGAAAAGTTTTTAATTAGTAATGTTTTATTTTAAAAATATCTTCTGTCTATAATGCAAATTCTAGGGAAAGCATTAAAGGTAGGATTTGGGACAAGGCAATAAAGGCTGGCTGGGCACGGTGGCTCACACCGGTAACCACAACACTTTGGGAAGCTGAGGCAAGTGGGGCACAAGGTCAGGAGTTTGAGACCAGCCTGAACAACATGGTGAAACCCTGTCTCTACTAAAAATACAAAAATCAGCCGGGTGTGGTGGCACGTGCCTGTAATCCCAGCTACACAGGAGGCTGAGGCAGGAGACTCACTTGAACCTAGGAGTTGGAGGTTGCAGTGAGCCGAGATCGTGCCACTGCATTCCAGCCTGGGCGATAGAGGGAGACTCCATCTAAAGTAATAATAATAATAATAATAATAATAATAATAGAAAAAAGAAAAAAGCTAATCTACATACTTTTAGAGAAGACTGGGTGTAGAGGAGTGAGCAGAGAAGAGCAGGGCTTTTCAGCAAGCACAAATGTTTCTACTGTGTAGCTTTGGGCTGTACTCAAAAGTGCAGTGGTCTTGAGAATGAATTTCTGAGTCAGTGAGAGTGCCTTACTAGAATCTGCTGGGGAATAACCTTGGGGACAATAAAAATCACTTTAACTCTGTGAACTGGGGAACAGCTTGGAGAAGTCATCCTGGTGGGGATGATGTACTTCCTATAGATAAACCAAGCAAAGCACATTACTGACCATTACCCAAAGCTTCTCTTGGTTAAGTAATCTGAGTAATAGTACACCAGTGACTTTAGGAGAGTGTAAGTTTATAGAAACACAGTCCTGGAACTGCGTGTCAATTAAAAAAAAATCACACCTACATTCCTAACATTTTAAAGAGGCATTATTTGAATGTCACTTGCCTGCTGACCAAGATAGAGATTTTAAAAAATAAAACTAACATGCATATTATATTTCTATGTGCTCTGCAGTATTCACAATACTTTCTTTCCTTCTTTCCCATTTTTTTTTTTTTTTAGGCAGGGTCTCGTTGTCACCCAGGCTGGAGTGCAGTGGCTCAATCACAGCTCATTGCAGCCTCCTGGGCTCAAACAATCTTCCTGTCTAGGCCTCCCAATGTGCTGGGATTACATGGTGTGAGCCACCATGCCCAGCCCACAATACCTTCATATATTACAGTGCTGGATTTTGAAAACTAGCTCTAAGGTAATTAGGGCCAGGATTACTAGCTTATAGACAAGAAAACTGAAGTTCATAGAGCTTAACTGTATGGCATAATATCACACAGTGACACAACAGGGGCTGGAACCTAAGTCTCTGAACTCTTTATTTACTGCTCACTGCTCTTTCCACTATACCACAGGTCTGCTATACTTTTGAAAAGGACATACCACAGTGGTCAATAAGCATTTTTTGAATAAAAGAACACTACCATATGCTTTAAAGAAAATTTTCTTCAATGCGATATTATCAAAAAAGAAAAACAAAGATTTATGCAATTCACTGGGACAATAAAATTTGCCAATGACTGATAAACATGTTGGATTCTGACCAGCACAACACTAACTTTTTATTAATCTAAAAAGGAACCAGTATTATATATTGATTTGCACATTAAAAGGCACAATCACTGGTTCTGAATTTGAATGGCCTGATTGGTTTATGTCTCAAGATCCTATCTAACAAAAAAACAAAAACAAAAACAACGTTTTAAGCAGACATGTACAAGGCTCTGTAGAATGTCCACTCTCAACTTTCATTATAGCTTGAGTCATAGTGTTTATCTCAGAAGCTCTTAGTTCTAGCTCATTTCTAAATTAACAAAACTCATGAACTATATACCAAATCATGAAACAATCAATAATAGTTCTGAATTTTGATACCTGTCACTAAATGTAATTTGAAACTTACCTAAAAATTACATGAAATTATATAGTCAGTGCTGATTATTACTGACAAGAAGGAAACAGTGGGATTTTTTTTTTTTTTTACTTTAAGTTCTGGGATATTCTGGGATACATGCACAGAACGTGCAGGTTTGCTACATACATAAATGTGTGCCATGGTGGTTTGCTGCGCCTATCAACCTGTCACCTAGGTATTAAGCCCCACATGCATTAGGCATTTGTATTGATGCTCTCCCTTCCCTCGACCCACTTCCCCTGACAGGTCTTGGTATGTGATGTTCCCCTCCCTGTGTCCGTGTGTTCAGCTCCCACCTATGAGTGAGAATATGCGACGTCTGGTTTTCTGTTCTTGTGTTAGTTTGCTGAGGATGATGATTTCCAGCTTTATCCATGTCCCTGCAAAGGACATAATCTCATTCCTTTTTATGGTTGTACAGTATTCCATGGTGGATATGTAAAAGTTAGTGGGATTTTATGAAAGGTTATTAATTTTAAGTTGACTGGAATTTGAGACTGTTATATTTAATCTCTGAATACTGCACGTACACTATAGGTCAGGGCTGTACAATATGAAATTAAATACTGCCCCTCAAGTGAGGAAAGTGAATGCAAACTTGATGGCAAACAAAGAAGTTCGAAACAACAAAGACAAGTCCACTCACCCAAGTATCCAATCAGAGCGGCCCCAATTGTCCGTGCAGATCCATTAAGATGTCCTGCTGAATTGTGTATCAACTTTACAGGAGTGGCATTCTCATGTGAGGAAATGCCTAACTGAAAAATAGGAAAGGAAAATAATGTAATTATATAAGAACAGTTTCAATGTTTTGATCGGAAAAAAAACTGAACACATGAATGGTAACATATCTTTTCTTTCCTCCCTTATCAGAATACCGAAAAATGGCATTTAGGTCCAGCCTGATGGCTCATCCCTATAATCCTAACACTTTGTAAGACAGAGGCAAGGGAATTGCTCGAGTTCAGGAGTTTGAGACCAGCCTGGGCAACATGGCGAGACCCCCAACTCTACTAAAACGCAAAAAATTAGCCAGGCCTGGTGGTGCATTACTTAGGAGGCAGAGGTAGGAGAAACACTTGAGCCTGGGAGGTCAAGGATGCAGTCAACAGAGATCGTGCCACTGGCACTCCACACTCCAGCCTGGGTGTGTTTATTTTTGGAAATATACAAACGATTCCAAAGTGTGGAAACTCATAGGAGGTAAGTTAAACACAATTTACTGAGATAAAGATGGCGAGAGGATTTTGAGACACAGCTTCAGGGGTCTTTCTGAATGAAGTTCTTTGGTAGTTTAAAGGTTGTTATCACTAACTGCCTCACAATATTTCAGATCAGTGGACATATGAGCTTTATTCCATATCCAAGTAAACGTAAGTTATCCAAGAGTTTATAGATAAAATTGCCTACATAAAGGAATCTTACATTTTAGTACATGCACACATAACACAAGATCTATTTTCAAGTCAAATATAACTTTAATTCTGTTGTTCACTATAGAGTTATGTACAGTTTATGTTCCTTAGATATGTACATGTCAATATATGTATGTATGTATACACACACACACACAGACACATACACAAAAAGCTCTCCGTAAGAGTTGTCAATACTTACAGTTCCTGGTCTCCTGATTTCCTTCCCCTTGGACTTTGCCTCCGGTAATCAGCCAAAATGGCTTGTCACACTCACTGACTCATAGTCAGTCCTCACTTCTCATCTTACTGTGACCACTTGAGACATTTCCACAGTGAATCCTTGATCTTACAACATTAGGCCCTCCTGGTTTTTCCCCCTTCTCACTGATTGCTACTTCTCAGTCTTTTCTGGTTCTTCTTGATGTCCCCAACTCCGTAACACTGGAATGTCCCAGGTTTCAGTCTTTAAAACTTTCCATTTCCCTATCTACGTCTATGCTTTGGTGAATACATGTAGACTCATGGCTTTAAACATCACCTGTATAAATGAACTCCAGATTCATATTTTCAGTGGCCTTGAAATCTCTACTGAGATGTCTAATACACTTCTCAAACTTCTAAAACAGAATTCTCAATATTCCTCCCAACTCTACCCTTTGTGTAGTTTTCACTAATCACAAAATTTGACTCCATTTTCCAGCTGTTCAAGCAAAAAACCTGGACTCCTTAACTCTCTCACCTTTCACACTCATTCCACATTCTATCACCCAAAACTGCTAGGTCTACTTTTAAAATATACCTTGAGCCTGGTGGGGTGGCTCACACCTGTAATCCCAGCACTCTGGGAGGCTGAGGCAGGCAGATCACCTGAGGTTAGGAGTTCGAGACCAGCCTGGCCAACATGGTGAAACCCTGTCTCTAATAAAAATACAAAAATCAGCTGGATGTGGCATGCCTATAATCCCAGCTACTCAGGAGGCTGAGACAGGAGAATCACTTGAACCCGGGAGACGGAGGTTGTAGTGAGCTGAGATGACACCATTGCACTCTAGCCTGGGTGACAAGAATGAAACTCCGTCTCAAAAAAAAAAAAATGTGTATATATGTATATATACACATATACAAGGTGTGTGTATATATATATATATACACACCTTGAATCTGATCACTTCTTATCACCACCACTGCTATTGCCCAAGTTAAAACCACCATCATCTCCCATAGGAATTATTTATCATATTGGCCTCATAACTTGTCTCCCTACTACTACCTTTGTTTCTCTTCAGTCTATTCTCAATAGAAGTCATAGTGATAAAATGTAAGTTACAACATTTCCCTCCTATGTCTGAAACTCTATAATGCCTCCCATCTTTCTCCATCAAAGCCAATGTCTTTACAATTGCCCCATGAATCCTAAACAACCTGGGACCCATCACCATTCTGGGCTCCTCTCCTACTGCCTGCGCCCTCTCTAATTTTATTCCAGCCACATGTCTCCATGGCAAGCAAGCATACAGTACTTTTCTCAGGGCCTTTGCACTTGTATTCCTGGAATACAAAACACTCCCATACCCACAGATATATCCCATGCTCCCTATTCCTATGGCTTGTTACCTCATCCCTGTCAAGTCTTTGCTCAAAGTTCACCTTCTCAGTAACGTCTCCTTGGACCACCATATTTAAAACTTGAAACTTCTCTCTTTCCCCTTCCCTGCTTTATTTTACTGCATAGCACTCATCACCTTCTAACATACTTTACGATTAGGTTATTTCTTTAGGTATTATCATCTGTCTTTTCCACTAGAATGCAGGAAACATAAGAGCAGAAATTTTCTTTTTATCCACTGCTATGTCCTGAACTGAATGTCACCTGGCACATAATAGGTATTCATTAAAAAGCTGAGTTGTAGCCTTAAAAACAGTAATTGTTTTCATTAGTTTTCTAAAGTTAAATTTCTTAATTGACAATATAAATAAAAAATTAATATGAATTATGTACTCATAACAGAAACTGTCACTTTTCCAAATTAAGTTACATATCTACATGTGTTTTGGCCTGTATTTGAAGTCAATTAACCAAACACAAACAACACATGAAAGGCATGATTTTTAGCAATCACTCATAATTGAGTAGTATCCATATGAGACTCTGAGATATGTTCCCAGTGAAAATCAGCCATAGTACACCAAGAAATTATCCTGCCTACCTGCTTAGCAATGGCTTTGCTATCCAATTTGTTATACACTTTCCGGATTCTTGCCACTGTTAGAGAAGACACAGAGAGTGCATAGAGGCCAAACGACACCTTCTCCTCTGGTACTAATGACACAGGGGATGGCACTACCCCTTCGGATTTTGCATCTTTACCTTCAAAAGAAGAATAATTCTTTTCAAAATCATCAGTAGTTCTCATCTTAAAATAAGTTTTTTATTCTTATTATCCTTTTTAAATAAGGAGGCTTGAAAGTCTTAAAGTAGAATAAGAGAGGTAAACTTAAAAACTATTTTACTTCTCAGCTCTTCATTTATTTCTTTAATTAAAAAAAGGAAAAAGAAATCTAGCCATAGAGTTCTACATTCTAAGTGCTACTCTTAAAACATGTTTAAAATATAGCACAATGTAAAGGAAGAAAAATTTTAATGTTATCTGATGAATTGTAAAACATGTCCTCCTAGATTCAAAGGAAAACGGAATGAAGATGAATAAAATGCCTATCAGCCATGTAGCACTATGTCCCCTCCCCTAAAAAAGCACTCAGATATGCCTGCCTGTATTCTTCGAGACAACAAAGCAGAAGAGTTATTAATAAAGGCACGTGTTTTAAAGCCACATGGCCTGAGTTTGAATCTTGCTTTATCACTTAAAAGCTGTGCGACCTATGTTTTTGTGCCTCAGTTTCCTCTTCTGTGAAATGGAAATACTGACAGTACCTAACTCACAGTGTTTTGAGGTGAATAAATACATATGAAGGGCTCAGAACAGCTACATCCTTCATTTGTATTGACTTATTTAGCACACAGTAAGAGACCAAGAAGTATTAGCTTTTATTAGATACCATCTAAATTAAGAATGAGTGAAAAGATAAATTACTAAATGATAGGATTATGACCATTTACAATATACTTGTCCTAATTCTTCTGAGATTCTTGGTGGAATCAGAACAAGGGAGTGGAAGACATCATTTGCAAGAAGTACTAGCAAGGAATTGCCAGCTTAATATCAGTTCCTCTGAGTCTAAATTTCATTTGGGAGAAAGGATAACAAAAAGTAGGCTTGGAGTAAAGAAGTGAGGAAAAATAATGTTAAATGATCTAATCTAGAGAATATATGTGTGTGTATTGAACCTATCTGTTCTTCCTTTAACAGGAGTGGCTATACTTTAAACTGCTTCATGTAATAGGAGAAATCACAGAAAGAGAAGAGTGTCACACAGTTAGACTCCTAGAGGGCATATACTTATATCTTGGAGCCAGTAAGAGAAACTGGATAATAAACGATCAGGCATAAAGACAAAGAATCCAGAAAGTGCAGTATGATCAGTGGAGGAAAATATTTTAAAGAGGAGTGAGTATCCTGCTGAAGAAGGTTAGAGAAGGAGAAGGCGCTTTTCCTAGATAAACAGTATGCATAGCCTCATACACACACATGCATCTATATTGCTGGAGTTAAATTTCACACAACTTCAGGAACTAAAAATAAGTTACTCACATGGCATACATACAGCCTGAAAGCTTCCAACATAATTTGGTCCAAGTTCATAAATGGTAGTAACATTTGAAGAAGGTAAAACTTCTTCTAGAAAATGTGTGGGTCCCAGGCGCCAAACCAATGAAGCAATTTGGCGTTGGGCAGGTGGAGTACCAGTGTAGGCATAGACCGTGCTCACCACTGGTGGATTTGCTGAACCTGAACCCCCTGGAGTACTGTGAACATAATGAAGCTGTAAGGAAGACAAAAGCAAATGTGTGAGATGTGAACACTTTCCCCAGGAAAATAACTACTTTGGCATATATATTTTCATTATCCTAAGGTCACACAACTTTACAAATGCACAAAAACATCTGGAGTTGAGAAACAGGAAGGGCAAGGCATGATACTGGGATCTGTAACTGAGGACCAGGTATAGTAGCTAAAACTTTTATCCAACTCTCTAACACAGATAAACTCTTTAATGCTAGAAATGGCAACAAGCAATTATAGGGATACTGTCAATGGCTGGTTTGCATATCAAGTTAATGATGCTTCTTTGAAATTTCTGTGATGATATAAAGAGAGCTTTCCACTACAGAATTAAAGTAGTCTTGAAATTAGGTATGTTACCTTCAATGTGAGTCTGTTAGCTAAAATTACTGATGAAAATTGTTTTATAGAGATAAATTATTATAATAAATACATAATTAAGTACAGTATAAGAGACAAAGAACTTAAGCTGCTTTTTCTTGCTGAAGCAGCTTAATAGGATGAAGGACATTTCCATTAATTGCTGTGTCATAATAACATCTCAGCTTCAGATCCTATTAATTTATTCTGTATATTAAACAGCAGTTCTTGGTGATGTTAATAGCACAATTGTGAAGACCAACATGTGAGCTACAGTTGATTTCACACTACTGTGACTATTGACAGGGACAGTGACGACGATGATGTAAATAAATCAATAATAAATTTCCTATTGCACAACTCTACAAGCTGAGGCCATTTTTATTTTTAATGACACTAAAATGAATGAAGGAGCAATGTACTAGAGAATCTACAAACTCATTTCAAATGTAATCATGTATACAAATAAATCAACGACTATTCCACAAGGTGCATTTTAGGGTTTATCATATTGAAATACAATGCCACAATAAAATATCATCATCATCAAGGAAGGAAATATATTCAAAGATGCTGCTGGTTTCAGTGTTTTTTAAACTTTAATTCACACACAAGGACAAACTTTGTCTTTTTTTCTTTCAAATGATCGCTCTAAAATGGATACCTGCCTATAATCCCAGCATTTTGGGAGGCTGAGGTGGGAGGATCACCTGAGGTCAGGAGTTCAAGACCAGCCTGGCCAACATGGTGAAACCCCATCTCTACTAAAAATACAAAAATTAGCCAGGCATCATGGCACGCACCTGTAGTCCCAGCTACTTGGGAGGCTGAGGCAGGAGAATTGTTCAAACCCAGGAGGTGGAGGTTGCGGTGGGCTGAGATCATGCCACTGCACTCCAGCCTGGGCGACAGAGCGAGACACCGTCTTAAAAAATATATATATATATACTAACTTTTAGAAGGTCAAGAATTTTCAGAGTTTGCCAGCTGAGTTCTGTGCAAAGTAACAAGCAGTATTTATTCTCATTCAGAAAAAGGGAGTTTCACCTGTTTCTTTACACGATAATCAACTCTCTTTTTTCTCTTCTAAATAGTATCACAATCTACAGTAATGTTTAAGTAGTCATTCATTCAAGAAACAATGAACTGAATACCTACTATCATTATCAGGGACTAATCTGGGTGATCAGAAAACAACAAAAAAAAGAAATTCTAGCTCTAAAGAATATAAGTCTTCTGGACTAAACTACAGCAACAGCAATGAAGTGACAAAATAGTGTGTTCACCGTTATTTAGGAATCCTTCAACTGGTTCCTCTATTATGAAAAAGCACCTAGCAAATTGGCTTAAGCTCTTGTATATTCAGCAACTTCTTTAGTACCTATAAGCCCTCATTTCTATTCTTCTCTAATAAAATGGTAAGAATTGGCTACATGAGTCTAACATATTATTCAAATGGGTACTGAACATCAACTTAAAATTAAGAAAGTAATTATAAAAACATCACTGTAACACACACACACACACACACACACACACACACACACACCCCAAACTACTACCTTATAAAGCAGGTAGATTTACAAGTGCACATACTCTTACCTTTACAGTGTTAACAAGCTGTCCATCAATATAGAGGGCTGCAGTACTGTTTTTCAACATGCCTTTGCTCATTACCAAGACCAAATGATGCCACTGTCCCTCAATGATAAGCTCTCCACATCGAAAGCGAGCACAGCATGGGAGAATTTCATAAAATGAAGACTCTTCACTAAAATCATCAACTGAAATAAAGGGGGGAAGACATAAAAAACTTTTTCCAACACCATCCCTATTCAAATTATTCATATCTAGATCAGCATGTTTTAACAAAACAAAATAATGATGCAGACTGATTTGAGTAATAATACAATTCTGGAAAAAAAATGATAATGTGGGCTGGGTGCGGTAGCTCACGCCTGTAATGTCAGCACTTTGGGAGGCTGAGGTGGGCGGATCACCTGAGGTCAGGAGTTCGAGACCAGCCTGACCAACATGGTGAAACCCCATCTCTACTAAAAATACAAAAATTAGCCAGGCATGGTGGTGTGCATCTGTAGTCCCAGCTACTCGGGAGACTGAGCCAGGAGAAACGCTTGAACCTCAGAGGCAGAGGTTGCAGTGAACTGAGATTGCACTATCGTACTCCAGCCTGGGTGACAGAACGAAACTCCATCTCAAAAAAATAAATAAATAAAAATAAAGAGATAATTCATACAATACCCTTACCAGCAGTAAGAAGTGAAACCTAGAATGTATTTTTGCTCTCTTCTGCTCAGGAAATATAGGTATAATCAAAGTTACAATGAAAAGTTAGCTAACGAAGTAAAAAATACATAAGAATAAAGAGACAATAATATTATGATAAACACTAAAAAGAGACTAGTTGACACCCAAAACAAAAATAAACAAGTGGGACTATCTCAAACGGAAAAGCTTTTGAATAGTAAAGGAAACACCAGAGTGAAAAGGCAATCTATGGAATGGGAGAAAAATATTTGCTAACTATGTATTTCATAAGGGATTAATGTCAAAAGTACCTAAGAAATTACTAGACCTCAATAGTAAAGAAACTAATAATCAATTAAAACTGAGCTAAGAACTTGAACAGACATTTCTCCAAAGAAGGCACATAAATGGCAGACAGGTATATGAAAAATGCTCAATGTAACTAATCATCAGGGAAATCCAAATCATAAGCACAATGGCGTATCACCTCACACATGTCAGAATGGCTATTATCAAAAAAACAAAACACAAGTGTTGGCAAGAATGTGGAGAAATTGGAACCCTTGTGCACTGTTGGTGAGAATGTAAAATGCTGCAGCTGCTATGGAAAACAGTACAGAGGTTCCTCAAAACACTGAAAATAGAACTAACATATAATCCAGCAATACCATATCTGGGTACTTATCTAAATCACTGAAATCAGGACTTCAGAGAGGTATCAGTACTGCCCTGGACAGATGAGTAGATAAAGAAAATGCAGTATATGCATACAATGGAATAACATTTAGCCTTACAGAAGAAAATTCTGCAATATCTGACAACATACATGAAGCTTAATGATATTATGCTAAATGAAACAGCCAGTCATAGAAAGACATATATTGCATGACTCCATTTATATGAGGTATTTAAAATAGCCAAATGTAGAGAAACAATGAATGAAATGTTGGTTGCCAAGGGCTTGAGGGAGGGCAAATGGGGAGTTACTAATCAAATGGCGCTAAGTTTCAGTGAAGCAAGAGAAAAAAAGCTTGAGATTTGCTCTACAGCACTGTAAGTATAGTCAACAATAACACGCTGTAACTTTTTGACATTGATTTGGTTACAGTATGGGTTAGAAAAAGAACCAAGAAAAATGTAAAGTTTATTCTTGCTATATGCTATGCTTGATGATACAAGATGACAACTATCTATTATTAGATAGTGGCCATACTGTCCATAATAAAAGGTAGTAAGAAGGAGATGATTTACAGCATAGACTAGGTATTTGTTGATTCAAGTTTCCTGCTTTATCAGACAACTTTGCTTCATGTATATAAACATATTCTGATTTGCTACCATTCTACAATTACTTCCTGACTCCAATCTGGCTCCTCTTTGCTATCCTGTATGTTACCAGACCATGCTAAGAAATAATGGTTTCGTATTAATTTAATTTTAATGTTAAGCTAAATAAAAATTAGTTTACCTTTTATCAGTACTTAACAAGTGGCAAGACAGCAGTGGAAAACCAGATTTTAAATACTCATTTAAAAAAAAATTAAGAAAAGGGCTAACCTGTAACCACATAATTTAAAGCAGATCCGTTATTTTTCACTGCATGTACAAACAAGTAAACATACTGAAAGTAAAATTTATGTGACATGAAGAAGAAAATGCAAATAAAATACTGATTTCTAATTTTGGAATATTAAAATATCTGCACATACTTAAATACCAAGATTATATTTTAGAATGGCGATTCAGAATGCATGTCTGTTGATAAGACTGTTACACAGGCAAAAATCTTATCCATGAGGTTACTTGATATAGGAACTGAATAAACTAGGCAGAAAGCAGAGTCCTAAAGCCTTGAAAGGTGTAGGGTTATGGTCCAATGGAGGTGAAAGTAAATATGAACATATGGGTGAAACAAGGAACTTGTCCCTCTTCCTTCCCTGGTTCGTAGACTGTAAGTCTTCTCAAGTATCGAAGAAGATACTCCTTATAAACGTTTGTTGAGAGTTTCACTTTCTGACTTAGGTTTGAACTAAGTCATTTCCAGCAGAGTGGTATGTCAGGATATCTCAGTGAGCCAACTGGCTTATGACAACTCTTAATTTCCTAGGCATCGTAATGGGTTATAGCTGTTGGGAGAATGAATCCTGGCAATACTAACGCATATGTTACCGTCATTTCTAATCATATATGGACTACAGCAACCTGGCAAATTACATTTAGTAATAAAAATGAGATAAGAGTTAGAAAATATTTTCCTAGTTTACAGATTTATCTCCAGATCCACTCCTTAACTTTTCCATTAAATTCTAGGGTGTCTTCGAATTCCCCATTATTATTCACTTTTCTCATTGTTTCCTTCTCAGGCCATTCATTTCCTCTATTCATGCATTTATATGTTTACATAATATCTGCATGCCTAATACATTCTAGGTACTGTGTTAGACAGGGCAGCCTAGATGACAAAGATTAATAATTTTGTTTGTGGGAGGTTCAAATAGCATAAGCAGACAAAAACAAATTAAAAATTAAAATCTATGAAGTCTAGATAAGAGATGAAGACTATTAAACAAGTGCTATGGAAGTAGGCACAGGGAGGAAGGGAAGATTTGAGAAATATTAGGGAGGAGTATTACAGTAAGACTTAGTGGAAGGGGTGGTATTTTCAAGTTGACTCAAAGTCTCTAGCTGGGCTAACTGGCAGTGGTTGTGTCATTCATCAACACAGGAAAATATAAGGAGATGTAGGTTTTTTGTTTTTATTTGAAACGGGGTCTCTCTCCTAGGCTGAGTGTCATGGCACCTTCACAGCTCACTACAACCTCAAACTCATGGGCTTCACCAATCCTACCACCTCAGCCTCCTAAAGGAGATATAGGTTTTATAAAGAAGGAATATTAGAATCTGAGATGTTTATTGGAATACTGTTCATGTGGAGGTGTTTAATATGCAGCTGGAAATATGAGGACCTAGCTTGGGACATAGACAAATGAAAAAAAAGCCTTGACTTCACAGTCCTTGAGATAAAAAGACTTAAAGCAATACTAGTTCACGATGTTTTTCCCATGAAGAGCTGGTCAAGTACAAAGATGAAAGGTGAAACACTGGGGAACACTACTTCTGAGGGGCAGATAGAAGAGAAAGTTCAAGATGGAAGGAACTTGCAAAACAAAGATCAGAGAAATAGTGAGTATTCCAGAATGCAAGATTGGAGGTAATTTTAATTAGGACGAATTAGTCAACGAGACCAAATGCTACTAAGGGACAAATAAAGCATTATAATAAGAATTTTAAAGTACTAACTATATTGATGCCTAGTTCTGTGCTAGGTACCATGAGGAATACTAAGTCAAGAAACCTTACAATCTTTAAAGACTGACATTCATATTAAATTAATATGTATTGAACACCAACCACATGTCAATTAATATGTGATATTATTTTACTTAGTTAAAAGAACAAAATTAGATGACAAAAAAATCACATTTATACAAAATGCTTTGAGTTTGCCTTGTAAGTTGGATTCCTAGGTATTTTATTCTCTTTGAAGCAATTGTGAATGGAAGTTCATTCATGATTTGGCTATCTGTTTGTCTGTTACTGGTGTATAAGAATGCTTGCGATTTTTGCACATTAATTTTGTATCCTGAGACTTTGCTGAAGTTGCTTATCAGCTTAAGGAGATTTTGGGCTGAGACAATGGGGTTTTCTAAATATACAATCATGTCATCTGCAAACAGGGACAATTTGACTTCTTCTTTTCCCAACTGAATACCCTTGATTTCTTTCTCTTGCCTGATTGCCCTGGCCAGAACTTCCAACACTATGTTGAATAGGAGTGGTGAGAGAGGGCATCCCTGTCTTGTGCCAGTTTTCAAAGGGAATTTTTCCAGTTTTTGCCCATTCAGTATGATATTAGCTGTGGGTTTGTCATAAATAGCTCTTATTATTTTGAGGTACGCTCCATCAATACCGAATTTATTGAGCGTTTTTAGCATGAAGGGCTGTTGAATTTTGTCAAAAGCCTTTTCTGCATCTATTGAGATAATCATGTGGTTCTTGTCTTTGGTTCTGTTTATATGCTGGATTACGTTTATTGATTTGCGAATGTTGAACCAGCCTTGCATCCCAGGGATGAAGCCCACTTGATCATGGTGGATAAGCTTTTTGATGTGCTGCTGAATCCGGTTTGCCAGTATTTTATGGAGGATTTTTGCATCGATGTTCATCAGGGATATTGGTCTAAAATTCTCTTTTTTTGTTGTGTCTCTGCCAGGCTTTGGTATCAGGATGATGAGTCTGGAGATCTACTGTACAGCACTGTAAAGTCATGGCATGTTGGAGAAAACTAGGGATTTCGAGTTATAAAATAGTATATAGTATGCATTACATCTTGAAGGTAAGTGATGGATAAGGTAATTGAAATGTTATTGTGTCTAGCACAGTGTGGCACATATGGCAGGCAGGTGCTCAATGAATATTAATTAGTTAAGCAGAATTCACAGCCAATGATAATCCTTACCAAAATACATCAAACAAGCAACCTGCTTTCCTAGGAAAAGCTGTGA
This sequence comes from Colobus angolensis palliatus, assembly GCF_000951035.1. Classification (NCBI taxonomy): domain Eukaryota; kingdom Metazoa; phylum Chordata; class Mammalia; order Primates; family Cercopithecidae; genus Colobus; species Colobus angolensis. Next base: position 6,884,235 of record NW_012115156.1, read on the forward strand.
TTTCTTGGCAAGTAGAGATAAGTTCTTATTAGGTACTCACTCCCTCCACTGTTTTGTAAGTCTCTTTTGAAAGTGCCTTAAAATTCACTGGTAAGCAATATTCAATGTTTCATATAACTTGTTCTATGCTATAATAATTTAAGCTGAAAAGTTATTACAGTTGGACTTTTAAAATAAATACAAAAATGAAGTTTTAATACTTTTATAATCAAAAGAAGAAACCAGAAAAAACAAATACTAACCATAATTTTGGAGGAGTTCCTCTTTGGTGGAAACAATAAGAGATCGGTCTTTTGCTGATAGAACTATGGCAAGGCACACGTAATGTTGCTCGGAAGAATTTGCTCGGCGTACAACAGTAAGAAGTCTGACAGGGTGGTTATTTGGAGGAGAACTAAAATGTTCAATACAAAACCAGCTAGAGTAACTTAAGCCAGAGGGAGGAGGAAAGAATCTTTCACCTACAGTAAAAATTAAAAAAAAAAGTTTGTGTGGATTAATATGTATATTTTTAAAAAGATGCCAACAAAAGCATGTTAACTCTAAAATAAATATAATGTACTGGAAAAAAATTATCATAAGCAGAAAGAAAATATTACTTACCAGAACCAATGCCACTGACCACAGCTCCATCAATAAGACCTGTCGTGACGGTATTAGTTGTAGGAGCATTATGAGGGGCCAAACTGGGCAGAAACAGACAGCTATTAAAGAAAAGACAACATACATATTAGAGATCAATGACTCCTTCTCTTAACACTGTGCACTGTGCACTTACCACAGTGAAATAACTGCCAGTGTTTAATGTTGACTAGAGAAAATATCATGAAATAAATCTAGATGCCTCGCAAAGCCCTTCCCTTCTTTTAATCATGTAAGGGTATCAAAAGACATAATTTTAAAATCTCCCAAAATAACATTTTTAATTTAAATTTAAAAAAATTAAGATACAAAATGAATATGGCAACATACTCTAATGTATAAACCCAATCAAGACATTAGAACAATTTCATCACTGAAGGAAAACTCCCACGTGCCCCTTTCTGTCACTCTTGTTACCACTGATTGCTTCTGACTATTCCCAACCATGTTTTAATCTATTGTTTGATAATGACCTATGATAATATTCTTAAAACACAGAGGTTTCAATCCATATAAGAATCCCACAAACAACAACTAGTATAGACAAAAATTATGAATTAACACTCTAAGGCTGGGCACAGTGGCTCACGCCTATAATCCCAGCACGTTGGGAGGCTGAAGTGGGCAGATCACTGGAGGTCGGGAGTTCGAGACCAGCCTGGCCACTATGGCGAAACCCCATCTCTACTAAAAATACAAAAATTAGCTGGACATGGTGGAGTGCACTTGTAATCCCAGCTACTTGGGAGGCTGAGGCAGGAGAAGAGTGTGAACCTGGGAGACAGAGGTTGCAGTGAGCCAAGATCACGCCATTGCACTCCAGCCTGGGCGACAGGGCAAGACTCTGTCTCAAAAGGAAAAAAAAAAGAAAAAAACTCTAATAGCTAACAGATCTAGCTATTAGATATATTAGCATTTGTGTCTATTTTAAGGCTGTTGGACTTCATGAACTCTTTTAGATTCTTTAGAGATTCATTATTGCCGTTTCTGCTACTATAATTTTGCTGCCACTTGAAATAATTTACTCATTTGAAGTGACAGTCCTTGAATATTTATAATGTATAAATTATTATGCTAGGTAATTTGAAGGATAGATGATGATAAAACCCAAAGACTTTTCAATTTAATTTTAATTTATATATTATCTATACATTTATATTTATTACATCAGATGTTGGCGGACTTTTTCTGGAAAGGTCCAAATCATAAATATTTTATGCTTTGTGAACCATCATGACTACTCCATCATGACTGTCTCCATCATGACTACTCCACTCTGACACTCTAGCACAAAAGCAACCATAGGAAATATAAACGACTGTGGCTGTGTTCCAATAAAACTTCATTTACAAAAAAAAAAAAATTTGCCAAAGTTTTACTAACAAAACAGATTTGGCCTATAGGCCTAAGATTTTGGGTTCCTATGTCATATCAATTTATTTAGTGTAACAAACAAAAATAATTAAATGTAGTAATCTTAAAATATCATGCTCAAAAAACTCAATAATTAAAAAATATTAAGTATGGTAAAATATATTTTAATTAAGTATATTTAAAACCAAAGATCTATTTGTAAAGGCAAGTATGAGGCATAAAATAATAAAGCTTGGCTTCCTTGCAAATTTCTTACCCAAACCCTTCAAGCGATGTGTCAAATTCAACAAAAGCTGGAGTAACTGATGACCCATGAAGTCTGATGTCATGTGGGGTTGTCATGGAGACCAGACACTTTACCCTGGTCAGGGGTACAGTACTTCCTTCCGCAGATTTTACCAGGCTCTTGCTTATCCGGTAATGGTTATCTTCATGTAAGCTAAAAACATTATCAGTACCCAGACCTTCCAGAGATGTGATCATACTACCTGTAAGTCAAGGAAATCTCTTGGGAAAATGTCATATGGAATTTTAAAATAACTTTACAAGGCTGATTTATTTGTAAATACCACTTCAGTTTCAATACACAATAATTTTCTTTTTAAGGGCCAAGATCATTATCCAGTTTTAATGTACTTAGTTTATTTTTAAACTTAATAGCATGCATTTCCTTTTTTACTAAAGCAATATGCACATTGCAGAAATGTTGGAAACTAAGAGTATAAATAAAAATAAACATCTCAAATAATTGTCATCAAAGCCACTGATACAATGTAATTTAATTATAAATCTCAGTTAATAGTTTACAAATCAGGTAATACTTTTATTTCACAAAACTATGATTTATTAATTCTCTTTGAGGGAAAAGTAAACAATTTTAGAGCACTAAAATGAAAAGACACAGGTCATCTTTATTATAAAACAAATTAGAGATAAATGGCAGAAACTTGCTTCTCCCATTTTCTCCCCATTATTAATTATTTCCTTACAATTATTAGAACGAAATGTGCGATCATAAAAGTACTTGAATTGAAAGATTTCCATATTTATAAAAAGGGTAACAATTTCAAGAATAAAAAGACAAATTCTAAACAGATTGTCATTATCTCTCCAGGGACACATTACAAACGTAATGAAGGAAATATTCTCTCTCAAAATAAACTACATGAGTGTAGGAAACTGTTTTCCTTCTAAATGTGCTGGATATTCAGGCAACTATAAAAATATTTCAAATATTCTCTTAGGGAAAGGAACTATTTTTGTTTCTACTATTAGCAAAGGAAATTACAACTCAATTCTAACTAACTGTGTAAAGTACAAAAATAATAACAAAAAAATCACAATAACAAAATGTGCATCCAGGAGCTGTATATTAGTTAACATGAAAAACTGCAATCATTTCTGTTCTCTAATACAACAGTGTTAGAACTCAGAATATCTTAAAGTTTCTGAAACACAAACACAGTATTTGCTAATCACTGATAATAATTTGTATGAGGAAAAATTAAGACTCAAATAATGGGTGAAGTTTGTTTAACCTGACCTCAGAACTGTCACCTGAAAAATGAAGGGGCTGAAATATATGATCACTACTTCCTCCCAAAGTGGCCATCTATCCCTTTTTTCTCAGCCTATCACTAGCCACTTGGCTTCGTTTCTTTCCCTATCCAATCTATAAGCAGGATTAATGTATCAGTTCAACTACTTTTATCAGTATTTTTAATTTCCTATCCTCCATGTGTTCCTCCAGTAGCTGTCCTGCAAATCCACAGCCTGTCAACAATAATCAACCATTCTTCAGTCCAGGCAGCAAAGGCTACTCGCGGAAGGCAAGAAATTATGAATCCTCTGAGAAAGAGGTATCTCCTTTCCAAGCCAAGGGTTGTTCCGCCCATAATTTTTATCCCTTCTGGATCCTTCAAACACCAATGATTCCCTCCTCACTTCAACTGCCTCCTTCCTCAATCAACCCAATTTTTTGTTTCTCTACTTAAACAATAAACCCTTCTCTTTCTTTGCTTTCACAAACTTCTTGAAATAATATTCAGTCCCCACATGATTTTCATTCATAAAATAAATCAAAAAAGGGAATTTCAAAAGTCAACTTACTTCTCATCTCTGGTTCATAACTCAGTGAACTTGGTTTGTGGACCCTATATTGTTTTAGCAGTTTTTTGTCCCAGGCACCACAATTTAAAGGACTTGCCAAACGTAAAAACTCCCTAAGAAAGAGACAAAGCAAAGTTATTCCTTGACTGAGAATGTTATATAATTCATAAATGAAATATTCAGAAAATGAATTTAATAAATTCCAACAGACTAATTACAATGCAAAAAAATGCAAAGTATAATAAAACAATATAGTGTTAGTTTTACATTTAATCACCATATAGCTATGTATCTGCCACTTTTTTTAAAATTTGCTTTTTAGACAGTTACTCCTTGAGAATATTATAATTCATAAACCAAACATTTTCAAATAAGGAATTTAATAAATTCCAACAGACTAATCATAATACAAAAAATGCAAGTATAATAAAACATATACAGTGTTAGTTTTACATTTAATCACCATATAACTATATATCTGTTACACATTTTTATAAATTCATTTTTTTAGAAGTTAATAATATTTAAGAAGAATCTCAACTCAAATATTTCTAAAACCAAACTCATCACCTTATATTCAAACCCAGGGCTTTTCTTATGTTCTGCATCTCACTGAAATGTGTTTTTGTTCCTTCTCCTTTCTTTAACTTTCCATATTCAGAAAATTAGAAAATCCTGCTATTTCTATGCATAAAAATATGGAATCTGCTCTCTTCTCTCATTATTGCTGTTATCACCCAGACCACGTTATTTTACTATTTCTAAAACAGAGTCTTAATTACCTCCTGTGACACCAATGTTGCCCCAACTCAATCCATTCTTCACTACAGTCAGTATCTCAAAGAACTTAAATCTACACGGTGTCACTCTATTGCTTAAGACTCTTCCGTGGCTGTCCATTTCTCGTAGTTGAAAACACAAAACAGCTAGCATTCAGTACTATACATCAGATGATTTCTACTGTACTCTCTAGCTTCACTGCTCCCATCTTTCCCCCAATCATAAACTCCACTAAAGACATACGTAAAACTTCTGACTGCCTAAGAAAGCTGTACTCCTTCTCTACCCTGGAAGAAAGACATATTTGTCTTTCTTGTTGGGGAAAGAATTCTTGCCCTTACTTTTTCACCTGATTAACTCTCTTCTATACTTTACACTTTTTTATTTATCATAATTTTTTTTTTGCAAAAAAATATTGCAGCTCAATTTTGTGTGTGTGTGTGAGACAGGCTCTTGCTCTGTCACCCAGACTGGAGTGCAGTGGCGTGATCACAGCTCACTGCAATCTCAAACTCTTGGGCCCAAGAAATCCCTCGGCCTCAGTCTCCCAAGTAACAAAGACTATAGGCACACACCACCATGCTAGTTTAAATAAATAAATAAATAAATATATGTATATATATATATTTTTTGTAGAAACAGCGTGTCACTATGTCATTCAGAGGCTTATTTCAAACTCCTGACCTCAAGTAATCCTCCTGCGTTGGCCTTCCAAAGTGTTGGGATTACAGGCATGAGCCACACTGCCCGGCCTCATACTTCATTTCATTAACTGTCATTTACTCCAGGAAGCCTGCTTTGACTAACACTTCCAAAAGTCTCCGCCCCTATATAAACTCTGTAACACTGCTATTACAAACTCAATAAACAGTATTTTCATTTCCTGCTTATCTGCATGTATTCTTTACTAGACTATACATTTTTTTTTATTTTTTTAGACGGAGTCTTGCTCTGTCGCCCAGGCTGGAGTGCAGTGGCCGGATCTCAGCT
>NW_012115156.1:6890179-6915313 GCF_000951035.1 Colobus angolensis palliatus
CTCTGTCGCCCAGGTTGGAGTGCAATGGTGTGATCTCGGCTCTCGGCTCACTGCAACCTCCGCCTCCCGGGTTCAAGCAATTCTCCTGCCTCAGTCTGCTGAGGAGCTGGGACTACAGGCGCCCGCCACCTCGCCTGGCTAGTTTTTTTTTTTTTTTTTGTATTTTTTAGTAGAGATGGGGTTTCACCGTGTTAGCCAGGATGGTCTTGATCTTGTGACCTCGTGATCCGCCCGTCTTGGCCTCCCAAAGTGCTGGGATTAGACCATACATTTTTTAAGAGCATGAACCTTCCATATCCTGTCATTTACAACATCATGTTAAAAAAGAAAAAAGTAGAATACTACTCTAAATTTCCAATTCCCTATAGCAGGAAACAAAAAAGGCTTACAAGTTAGGTTTGCCAGTTTTTCATGTAGAAAATTAGACACAATTAGTTTATAATCTATGGCTTTTAAGTAGCAAAGTACTTGTACCACCATTTGACTTTTTTTTTGTGAGAACTCACTCACTGTGAAAACTGAACATACCCAATGGTTGACTTTCATTGCTTATTCTATTTATCTAACTATGCAATACAAGTTATCTGGTAAAACAGTAGCACTAGGTATGGGACGTTTCTCTCTCTCTCTCTCTCTGTGTTTCTCTACTTTTTAAGTAGCAGATTACCAAAAAGGATCAGGGGAAAATCTCAATGGTATTTTCAAAACTTTAGGACGGTGAGTACAACTACAAGATAATGGATGAAGTGAGTAGGTCCATCTCACTCATCTTGGCATTATAAAGGCTGTGAACACTGCCTGATACAACACCATTTAACAAATGTTTACAGCATAAAAGTTTCTTAATCCACAGTTTGGAGTCAGTTTTAAAAACTTACAAATAAATTTCAACCATTTTTAAGAAAGCTCGTGAAAGTTTTATAATATAAAAAGTTCTGTAATAGCACTGTTACAGAGTTTATACACAGGCAGCCTACCCAGACTTTTGGAAGGGTGGCTCAAAGCAGGAGGCTTCCTGGAGGAAATGACAGATATATATGAATCATTCAGGAAATACACATATGTAAGTATATATTTCTTGAATGATTCACAAACTGTGATACATCCATAATATGGAACATTATTTAGTAACAAACAGAAAAAACTACTGATACATGTAACAACTTGTGTGCAGTTCAAGAGCAATATGATTAGTGAAGAGACAATCTCAAAAGATCACATACTATATAACTTCATTTATGTAACATTCTCAAAATCAGTGGTACCCAACCTTTTTGGCATCAGGGACCGGTTTTGTGGGAGACAATTTTTTCATGGATGGGTTGTAGGGGATGGTTTCAGGATGAAACTGTTCCACCTCCGATCATCAGGTATTAGATTAGTTAGATTCTCATAAGGAGTGCCCAAACTAGATTCCCTGCATGCACAGTTCATAATAGGGTTCACGCTCCTATGAGCATCTAATGCCACTGCTGATTTGACAGTAGGCGGAGCACAGGTGGTAATGCTGGCTCACCCACAGCTTACCTCCTGCTGTGCAGCCCAGTTCCTAATAGGACATGGACCAGTACTGGTCCACAGTTCAGGGGTTTGAGATCCCTGTTCATAATAACAGCCTCCCAAGTTCTAGCACCGCGCCCGGCTGAAGCATACTTTTTTTTTTTTTTTTTGAGACAGAGTCTTGCTCTGTCGCCCAGGTTGGAGTGCAATGGTGTGATCTCGGCTCTCGGCTCACTGAAGATGGAGAACAGATCAGTGATTTCCATGGGCTAACGATGTTGGGGTTAGGGGAGTGCGTATGACAATAAAGGTAGCACTAGAGATATCTTTGTGACATCGTAATTGTGTGGTGATTACATGAATCTACATGTGATACAATAACAGATAATTGTATGTGCACATAAATATCATCATACGAATATCAATTTTTTGGTTCGGATACTGTAGTATAGTTATGTAAGGTGTAACTACTAGAGGAAAATGGGCAAAGTGCACAGGAAAACTCTTGGATCTATATTCACAACTTATGGTGAATCTATTATTATTTCAAAATTAAAAAGTTAAAAAGTATTTCTTTAAAAACTTCTTACATATGAAAAGTTATTAAATATAAAGTAAATGCATGATTTTATTTTTAAAGGAAAGGGAGAGCTTGCTAGATTCAAATGAAAGAAATAACTGATGGACAGAAACACTAAATGATTACTAATAACTACATTTATTTGTTTCTAAGTGCTATATTTTGAGTATTTTGTCCATTTTTGTTATATTTTGCCCATAGATAATGGAATATATGTCCATTAAGGCAGGAACTCTGGAATCATAAGGACTCTAGAAACTGACATTACTAATTGTGGATTATTTCAGTATGAAAGAGAACTCACCTCAACACCATGGGTTCCAGGGCCTGAGAGGCTAATCGTTCAAACATGCGCTGCAGGGGCGGGTGCAGTGAGTGGTCCTCATCAGCCAGTGCAGCACTACACCTCTGCAGCAGTCGTGCATGAAGACCAGCTTCACACATGACTTGCTGGTTCCTTTCTGTGTGCACCAGGGATTGTAAAATATTTGCCACGGCAAGTTGAAGATCCAAAGCATGCTAAAATCAACAAAGAAATCCACACAGTCAGGTCATTTTTAGTGAGAAAGGTGACAATTTTTTTCGCATACTTTTTTTTTTTTTTTGAAACGGAGTTTTGCTCTTGTTGCCCAGGCTGGAGTGCAATGGCTCGGTCTCGGCTCACTGCAACCTCTGGCTTGCAGGTTCAAGTGATTATCCTGCCTCAGCCTCCCAAGTAACTGGGATGACAGGCGCCCATCACCATGCCCAGCTCATTGTTATATTTTTAGTAGAGACGGGGTTTCACCATGTTGGCCAGGCTGGTCTCAAACTCCTGAACTCAGGCGATCTACCTGCCTCAGCCTCCCAAGTTCTAGCACCGCGCCCGGCAGAAGCATACTTTTTTTTTTTTTTTTTTTGAGACAGAGTCTTGCCTCTGTCGCCCAGGTTGGAGTGCAATGGTGTGATCTCGGCTCTCGGCTCACTGCAACCTCCGCCTCCCGGGTTCAAGCAATTCTCCTGCCTCAGTCTGCTGAGGAGCTGGGACTACAGGCGCCCGCCACCACGCCAGGCTAATTTTTTGTATTTTTAGTAGAGGCAGGGTTTCACCGTGTTAGCCAGGATGGTCTCGATCTCCTGACCTCGTGATCCACCTGCCTTGGCCTCCCAAAGTGTTGGGATTACAGGTGTGAGCCACCATGCCTGGCCAGAAGCATACCTTTTAACATGAAGTCTCCATATGCTTCCAAATACATTCAGATAAATTAAGTAACTGGCTTAGAGCAATATAGCAATTCCAGAACAGGTTAGGCAAACATGTCCTATTTTAATTTTGCGAGAAATACAGGCAGCTGGACTCTATTCTCTTTGGACTTTTGTATTACATGACTATATGACTAAAAGTAGTTCTATTTTTATAGAAATAGCAGGGACAAAGTTTTCTTAATGGTGGGCAGATAACTAGTGTAAAGGAAAGCCTATTGTTTACATCTGTGACACTTTAGGCTTTAGAGACCATATAACATTTTAATAAAAATCACCACCCAAACTCCAATTCACCCAAACTCTTGAGTGCAACAAGTCAAAACAGACAAATAGCCTCAATGAAGTATCTTCAGTCATTTTTCCTTCTGTATTATTCATTAGCAATGTCCACTGCTGAGCAGGATTTACAAGGAGAAACAGAATTATTCTAGTATCAGAAGAAACCACCTTGGTTGCCTTTTTAACGAATGAATTGGATTCTAAAACATATATATCTACCATTCATCATGAAAGGTAACACGCAAATTAAAAAATCCTTTTTCTTTTCCAGCTACTTTAGTATGTAATACTAACTTTCTTCCTCAACCCCCTAGCTTATATAATTGCACTCACGTCCTTTCATTCATTTCATTACAGATGGGAAGGAACTAACATATACAAGCTTACTTCTGGTTGTGTCACTGACCCAACGGAGGCCAGTAGGTCCAGCATGGCAAGCATGGCTCCAGGATGAATGATGACTGCATCAGAAGTCTGGAGAGATGAAGTTGCCACATGTAGTTTCAGGTCAGCAACATTTTTAGGAGGGTAAACAGGGGGAGTTGAAACAGAATGATATACATGCCTATAAAAAAAGAAAGGGTAAATTTGATATTGAATTCCAATCACATTCTCTTCCTCTTTGGTTACTTTCATCCACTGATAACCAAAAAGCCTTGTTAGAAAACAACTTAAGGTTGGGATAGAAAAAAAAGGAATATATTATCAACTCGAGTTGATATGTGTATGTGTCTGCATGTGTGTGGGTGGATGTGTGCAGACCATGTAACTATCCATTATTCATAGTCTTTATATGATTTTTACTTTTACTGATTTACTATATGGATTGTTTGATTAAAAAATGACACCTGTACCAGAAGATGTAAAGAATAGGTACAATCATAGTGATTCAAAGCTCTAGGAAGATGACAATTCCAATAATATGTGATGAGAGATCAAGTTAAATTAATTCCCTCAATGAGATTTTATCTTTTGAAATTACCTATGTGTTTTAACCTTTTCTTAGTGCATGAGTAACACTAACTGGGTCAACTGAGTCAGGGTTGTCTCAGAGGCTAGGCTCTCGAAGAACAAATATATTTGGCATTGTGGGAGTTTTCCTTTAGCTTATTTGGAACTACTTTCATTTTCTGCATTTATCCTCACTACCACTGAAAATATTCATTGCAACTTTCAAAAACTTGAAGACAATTTACAGAACAAGTTTCTATGAATTAGAAAGCCCAGCCATGTCCTGAATGTACGCATTTCTTCTCATCAATGATCTCTACTTTCTATTTCATACTACTCATCTACAATTCATGAATTTTGCACATTTTGCATCTTGGCACTAAGAAACAGATGCTTGTGGCTTCAGCCTATGGGAACTCTTTGTTCCAATGAGTTGGTCTCAGCATAATTTGCCTAATGCTGAGCTCTGTCACAGAGAGCAATGCAGTTTTAGCTCTCTGGGACAAGAGCAGCTTGGGAAACAGATGCTTTATGTCAGTGATTTAGTAGCAAAGAATTGGCACTGCCATGGTTTAAAAAAAAATACCGTTCTCTTTTTAACAGGGATTCTAGGAAAATGTTCAGCTTTACTTATAAAAAGGCACATAGGCTCTCCTAGTTTATTTAAAAGTCAGCATGTCCTTTACCCATTCATGTTTTCACTCCCTGTATTCTGCTATTTTTCACTCAAAAAGATTTAATTTCTAAATTTACTAAGAAAAATATTTCAAAATGTGTATTACCAACAGTTATCCTACTCCTATGTTGCTCCCTTTATTCTTTTAAGTATTTCGATCCATCTAGAAAAAAGATTCATAATTTACCTACCATGTATCAGAAATAACCACTGAATTCCAAAATTTCATTAAAAATGTTTTCATTGCATACACACACATATGCATAGATTCTAATTGTCTATTTTAGTTATAGGCCTTCCAAAATCATTTCTAAATGGACAGATTTGATGAGATTTGGATTTAAATTACTGATACACTAAGGAAGAAATCTTTATATCTTTGGACACTGAACTCTTTACTAACACAGGTTGAGTATCCCTAATCCAAAAATCTGAAATCTGAAATGCTCAAAATCCAAAACTTTTTAAGCACCCACATGATGCCACAAGTAGAAAATTTCACATCTGACCTTATATGATGGATCAGAGTCAAAACACAGTCAAAACTTTGTTTCACGTACAAAATTATTAAAAATATTACATAAATTATCTTCTGGCTACTTGTATAAGATGTATATGAAACATAAATAAATTCTGTGTCTGGACTTGGGTCCCATAGATATCTCATTATATATATTTCAAATATTACAAAATCTAAAAAGCTGGAAATCAAAACAATTCTGGTACCAAGTATTTTGAACAAGAAATACTCAACCTGTATACAATTATTACAGTAGTACTTTTTTTAATTTAAGAAAAGAATATTCTGAAAAAGGAATTACATTCATTGTTTTCAAACCAGAAAAATATTGCAAACATTGCTGATGTCTAAAACACGGTATTTATTAACTAAAATTAGGTGTATTACAACAGGTATTATACAAAATTAATTCTGATTAAGGTATCACCACAGGTATCACTTTTTAAATTCTGGAATTATGGTAAGCTCATTAAACGGTTAATTCCCAAGCAAGAACTAAACATTTCCAAAGATATGATAAAATTACATTTCATAATCTGGTTGCTATTTAATATTTCAACCTAAATTCTCATATATATTTAAGATTCATCCACCTCTTTGGGGAATACATAATATTTAAATCTAAATCTGCTTTGCTTAACTTATCAGGTGTGTAGAGGCACTAAGTAATGGATCCCATGTTTGAAGGATGAGAAGTACTTGTCACCTTTTGCTCCACTGCAGTCATATTCTGTAGAGTTCTGATTATTATTTTGTATTCACTTCTTCTAACTCTGATTGAACACTGTTCAGCTATAATTCTGTTCTATTATTCCTTCTGAATAATGAACAATGAAAAAGGTTATGAGTTTTAGTTTTCCAAATATAAAGTCAGCTAGTTCATTTTCCCCCAATTCTTAAAATAATTAGAAAAAAAATCTCCTGGATACTACATGTCAGACAAGTATCACAAGTTCAAAACGTCCTTAGCATCTGAGAGTGTTCCACAAGCCATAAAAACACAGTTAAATTTTGGTTTATCCCTTTGCCAACAAAACCAATATGTTTTGCTACAAGAAAAAGATGTCTATAAGCTGATGTAATTTGTTGAGAGTTTCCAGAAATAGTGTGACTTAAATTCTAATTTCAAGTTACTAGACTTGAATTTGTGAAGTAAAAACATTATATTCTTTACTAGCTTATGATTCTTACCGCTGAGCAAAATGTTTGCAAGCTGAATAGAATGGCAACCTGAAAACGTCAACAATGATCTTCGTATTAGCATGAACAGGATCAGGGGCTTTCTGTCCTTGAGGGAATGTCAACTTGTAAGGCTCATGGAGAATTCACACGGATTAGGGCTCAATCAACTAGCTTTACTGATTTAGTGACAGTTTTTCCTTAAGTCAAAGATCTGGTATCTCTACATGGAGGTACACTGTAAATGACGACAATATGTTTTTGATTTAAGGCCATTAGTAATTCTTTAAGAATAAAAATAAAATGCTGTTTTCTCTTTGTTAAATTACCATTTAAATAAATAGAAAGTTCTGATGTATTTTTGGAAATGGAGTCTCGCTCTGTAGTCCAGGCTGGAGTGCAGTGGAGTGATCTCACTGCAAACTCCACCTCCTGTGTTCATGCAGTTCTCCTGACTCAGCTCCCGAGTAGCTGGGATTACAGGCTCACACTGCCATGCTGGTCTTTTTTTTTTTTTCTTCTTTTTGTATTTTAGTAGAGAAGGGGTTTCATCGTGTTGCCAGGCTGGTCTTGAACTCCTGACCTCAGGCAATCCGCCCGCCTCAGCCTCCCAAAATGTTAGGATTACAGGCATGAGCCACTGCAACTGGCCCTGATGTATTTTTTTAAGTATCCTTTTAATCTGTGTATTTCCATTTTGTGGTATTTGGTTAACACTTAAAAAGGACTAAATGTTTTTAAACAGCAAATTTTAAGGCATTACTCACTATGATATAATCACCATATTTTTAAATTGTGATTTTTAGTAATTTAAACTATTTACTAATTGAATTTATTTCTCTAACATTTAGTAATTTCTAGGGCTCATGAGCAAACACAAATTTTCAAACACACATTATTTTTTATCTCGATCATTTTAGCAACAGAAAAACACATGGTATCAACTTGAATTTACCTAGTTTATCATTCTTTGAATTAGGAAGAGCTCTTTTTTTAAAAAAGAAATTGCAGTTTTTAAGCACAAATATACTGAACAATCCTATATTCATTTAAGACTATTCTGAACCATACCATGGTTTGCTGTGCAAAGTAAGCTATACATGTAAATTTAAGAGAAAAAGGAAATTGCATCTTTTCATATGTTATATTACTATGCAAATATGTTGAAATACAGAATCCATAACAAATCCATAACAAATACTTTTGATGTACTAACTCCAACTGTTTTCAAATTTCAAAATCTGAACAATAGTAGTAAGATTAAAACAACATTATAGCAGCACCTTGGGATTCATTTTTTAAAAGCTGCAATGAAAGAATATTAATGTAAGAGTTAAGGACTTATTTTTGGTTATGAGGAAAACAGGAGAAGGAATGAAGTATTTGGGGCCAACTGCAGACCATGATCATTTGATGGTTGGGCTGCAAATGTAATCTTACGTGGATCTTAACTATACTTCCGTAAATCAACTGCAGTTTTTAAAAATTTGAGTAGAAGTTTTTTAAAGGTAGTTTCGGAAAAACCAACTAGATCAGCTTAGAGATTTACAAAGAACTGATCAAAGTATTGGGGTGGGTTTTTTATTAACTTTTTCAAAGTTTAGCTGTGAGCATTTTTCATAACAGCAACATACTTCAATTGGTTGAATCTGATGGAGAAAATACACATTTCCTTCCAATGCTATGAAATTCATTTTGGAATAACAGTAAAAACCAAAGAATGATCCCAACGTTTAAAGTAAAAAATAATAATTAAAAAAAAGAAAAATAAAAAAAGTGGAAAAGTACTCTACTTAGAGACATTAAGTCCACTTTTCTAACTTATTTTTAATAAAAGACATGCTTTTTCTATAACCAAAATGTGTAGTTTAGTATAAAAAAGTTGGATGACAAAATTATATGTCCTTCATAGTTTCATAGCATCAACACATTTTACTCTCATGTATATAAGAAAAATTGGTATTTTTAAAACCTAAAAACTCCCCCCAAACCCCAAAAGTTAAAAAAAAAAACAAAACTGAAATCACAAAACACAATCACCATGTTAACATAAATAAGCACAGAAAAAAAGAAACCCCACACAAATAGAGACTGACTTCTCTTATATGATCAGTACCTTTTCCTGGACAAAGCTGGTGTACCCCAAGGAGAGGGGAGAGAAGACTCACTTGTCAGGCAAGGAGGGATCTGTTCTGCACGACTACAGACACAAAACAGACAGGGTGGTTTAGAGAGGTTAGAAGAAGAGAACACCAGGTTGGCAGTTGGTTAGTTTCACAAGAAATGCCAGTAAAAGTTTAATAAGGAACATCCTCCATATTCAGCAGGAACAAGGAACAAGACTACAACACATGCACTGAATGAAACAGAAAAGCATGCTCACGGCAGATGCTTATTCCATTCATGTTAACATTTAACACATCTGTTAAACAGGGTGCTCTAAGCCCTATTTTTGACAGTGACTAAAAATGACATATTCTAAGTAGGATAAGACGAAATCAAGGGAAAAGAGGTTGAATCTGAATACACAAATTTATATAGCTCATTCCTAGAACACTACACTGTCCTGTGTTTCCTATAAGTTAACTATATACGTGCATTTTATTTCGAGATAGGGAAAAGCAGAAGTTTAAAGGAAAAAATTTTTTATAATTTTTGTCATAGTTGTTTAGATTTTTAAATGTAAATACTGAGGACTAAGAAATCTTGTTAAGAAGGAAGAAATATCTCAGTTGATACTTCAAAGCAGATATTCCACAGAAAAGGATACAAAACCTATTATAAGCTCTGTCCAGTGGAGTTACATGGTCTGTTTATGAGGGCAGTTCATTTATTTTATGTAGTAAAACTATGGTAACTGCTAAAAGCAATAACGCTTGGGGCATAAATTAGAAGTATTATTTTCAAAGTGACATCTTCATTGAAAACACAGTTGAAGCACTGAAAGTAAGTGATCTACATGAAGTGGCTCTCCTACAATCTCCGAGAACCCTATATTTCCCCATCGTAGAATTTGTCACACTATATGTAATTGTTTATTTATGTGTCTATATTTTAGCTAAAAGATAACAAGGACTAAGACAGCCCTGTACAGAGCTGAATCAATGCCTAGCACAGTGACTTGGCATGCAGCAGGTTTTGTTAAGTACTTATTTCATCAAGGAATGAGTAAATACTGAATCTGATGGCCTCTTGAACTTGATGGTTCAAGACACTGACATCTCTCTTTGGGAACTGTATCATTTTTTGAGGAGTACAAAATGTGGAGAATGATGGAGTATGTGTCTGTAAATAAGAATAATCGTAATGATGTTCTGTTGATAACACATCAGTAAGTCCAGATGTACCTTTTAAGGCTAAAAAGAGAAAAGATAATAGTAAACATGATCATTAAAGGAAACTTCATAGAAACTGTTCCAATAACTGCAATGAGAACTAACTGAACCTGAATTTACCAACAGCACATAGGCTTCCATGCTAAAAAAACAATACCAGAGCAAGAGTAATATTCAAAAATAAAGTGATACACCTCAAACAAACAGGAGAAAAAGACTCATCTACTTTCATATTCTTTTGGATTAACTCATAATTCAAGTCTTAACGTTGAAGTCATGCTTAGTATACACCCTTTAATTCAGAGGACAGAGCAGAGTCATACCTGTCAAAAGAATCTGTGGCTACTTTGTAAAGATAAATAAAAAGTTTACTGCAGTGCCGTAACGTGGGTGACACTGATTCTATTGAGACTACATCTTCCTCTAAAAGTCTTTGAAATGGCTGTGTATTTGAGGGGAAGACATTCATGGCGCTTATTTTTCTTAGGTCTGAGAAGCAGCCAAGAAATCGAACAGCATCTGCCAACTTCTCATACTGAATCTCTGTTTTGAAGAAATGAGAGTTGGCTGGCTCATAGCGCATTGCTGCAGTCAACGTGCAGAACACAGTGTGAAGAAGTTCAAACACTTGATTCTGGTTCACTTTCTCCCAGCCATTCTTGGGTGGACAGCTCAAAGATCTTTCCATAGCAACGAGCAAGGATGTAATGTACACAAATCCTCCAACTTTCCTAAAAACTGTTCTTGAACGATGGCTTTCTCGAAGGACTGACAGGAGGGCCTACAGGAGACAAAAGAAAAAAAAAAATGAAAATACACGTAATTAAAAAAACAAACCACTAGCATGTATATGGAGGTTGTACATTCTGTGAATCTGACATGCTTTTATAATTTACCCAATAAACGGTCCTACAAAGCATATCAAATATTTTGCTAATTTAAAAATGTCACATTAAATGCTGAAGGTAATTTTAGGAAACACTATATTTCTTTGATAGAATAAAGCTATATCCAAATATTGGTTGAAAAGCTTTTCCAGAGTCTTTAATTGATTATGACATCAATGAATTCAGTGACTTTACAAAGTAAGTAAAATACATCTTCTAGTCTAGTTTTACACAATCATGAAAACTTATGACTGTGTGTATAGAAACTGATTAATTCTAGAAGGGATCAGAGAGATGGTCAGGGCAGCCAAGATCTGAGGTCTTTTGTCTCATATAAAGTGACCACAGTCATTCTTTAGAAAGAAGATTCACTTTAGAAGACTTATTAAACATTCTCTTTTCCAAAATGAACTGAAGCCTGAGGGCTGAAAGTATGATCTTTCCCAAAACAGTTGTAAGCTTTAAGAAAGAAAACCTGAAGTACATAAGTAAATCAAACATTTACTTTCTGAACTGTCATAATTTTAACTTAGCTTATGTTTTTTTTTTTTAAACAAAAACAAAAACAGAGTCATGCTCTATCACCCAACTTGGAGTCTTGGGGTGCGATCTTGACTCATTGCAACCTCCACTTTCTGGGTTCAAGCAATTCTCCTGCCTCAGCCTCCTGAGTAGCTGGGATTACAGGCATGCACCACCATGCCCAGTTAATTTTTTGTATTTTTAGTAGAGATGTGATTTCACCATATTGGTCACGCTAGTCTTAAACTCCTGGCCTCAAGTGATCCACCCACCTCTGCCTCCCAAAGTGCTGGGATTACAGGTGTGAGCCACTGCCCTGGCCAGCTTATGATTTTAAAAAACACATTACAAAATCACCTAATATTTTATCAGGCACTTGCTATGTACTAGGTATTCTAGGTACTTTAATGCACTATCTTATTTAATCCTTTCAACAATCCTGTGTGTAAGGTACTATTATTATTTCACTTTATAGATAAGGAATTGAGGCCCAATGTGGTAAAACAACTCTCCAAAGACTATACAACTTATATAATAATAAAGGTAGAATTTAAACCTAGGCAGTCTAATTACCCTACTCCTGCACTTAATCATGACATTATGCCCCAAACAGCAATCTGAAATCTTTTTTATGGATATAGTGGACTCCTCTGCCGTCTGTTTCATTAATTGTAGCACAATGGGTATCTACTATTACTTAAGATATAATTTCTAATCTGCTCAATCATTGCATTTGAAAAAAGTCATTTTATTAAAAGATCTCACACATTTCTAATGGTATCTGAAGAATGAAAAGGCTACATACAGGTTGAGTATCCATTATTTAAAGTGTTTGGGACCAGAAAAGTTTCAGATTTCAGAATATTTGCACATATACAGTAAGTTACCTTGGGGATGAGACCCAAATCTAAACATAAAATTCATGTATGTTTCATATATACCTTATACACATAGCCTGAAGGTAATTTTATACAGTATTTTAAATAATTTTGTTCATGCAACTTATCATCACATGAGGTCAGGTGTGGAATTTTCCACTTGTCAGCACTCAAAAAGATTGTAGCATTTTGAATTTCAGGTTTTTGGATGAGGGATGTTCAACCTGTATTAATATGTTAGTCACCTTTTGACATATACTGCTTCAGAAGTTATGAAGATTTCATTGTTCATATATATGCCTTAATATTTTAAAAGACAGAAAATATGCAATATGTATGTAAATAAAATATAAAAACAATGTACTCCTTCCAACAGTCTTTAATCAATAAATTTCCATTTTAGTATCTGGTAACAATATAGTTTCCCTATCTTGTCAAATTTAATAAACTGTATTAATACTTAAAATATCTCATATTAACAAAAGACCTTTTAACCAACACACACACACATATGCGTGGGCGCGCACACACACACTCCTTATAACATAGCCTGAAGATGGCTGAACTCAGAATGCTTGGGGTCATATTCTGACTCCAACATTAAAAAGCATTTAACCATCCCAGTTACTTTACCTTTCTGTGTCACAGTTTCCACTTATGTAAAATGGAAACAACAATAACTAGCCTCAAAGGAAATACATGTAAAAACACTTAGAGAAGTGCCTGGCATATAAGCCTATCACTGTCATCAATTTTCAAAAACATACTGGGGGAAAAATATGACAAGTATTATTTTATAGATGAGGAGGGGTGAGTTCAAAGTTAAAGTAACATGTACAAAATGCTATCACTGGTTAGAATTATGACTGAGGTTAGAAAAACTGCTGCTTATGAATCTTTAGTCCAATAATTTATATTATGTACTTCTCGACAGGCCCACCTCCTACTTCCTCAAAATTAGTATCTGTTGGCGCTCTGACATTATCCCAGCACAATCTCAGTATTTGAAAAATTTCAAATACCATGAATAATGTAACTTCCCACTTACATCAACAAATGATAATGAGTAGCAAACACCAAAGTTGCAATGAGATCTGGAGGCTGCTTGGTTAATAAGACAAAATCAGCTATATATTATTTATATTTGCATAAATACAATTAATACAATTCAAATTTGTGCATCAGGAGAATTTCCATGACACGTCATGAAATGTCAGGTTTGTGTATAAATAATTACAAATTAAATTACATAGGTTTGTGGTATATGTCAGTTGAATGGAGGAACTAAGAGGCAATTCTGAATGAAGTAAAAATGGAAATTGAAACTGAGAACCCAAATTTTCCCTAATGGCACTCAACACTACTTTATCCCTTCAAAGCAGAATGCCAGAGCTAGCTCATACCGGCTCTCAAGAGGTCAAGTACCGTATTTTCAGGAATTTTGTAAGTTAGTTGTTAAACGTACAATCATAATTTAAAATTAAGTAATAAATTTACAACTAAATATTTTAAAGACAAAAGTAATACTCAAAACTCATCAGTTTCTAATTATTTTCTGAGTTTTACTATTATCTATGCTTTTGCATATCTGCATGAGGAAATGCTATATAATGGTGTACTACTGTGCATCTCTTTCCAGTCCACATTCAGTGGCACATTAGTTGATTGAATAGTCCACAATGCGAGTATTTATACCCTGGAAATCAGTAAATGCAAAATATCACGACCCTCTCCTGCCCTCTTCCAGCCTGAGAATCAGTTACTAACATTAACCAGAGCACTGCCTCAAAATTACGGGTCAGTCAACTACTTCTTGTTGGCTTACCAATATTTTACAAATCCAATTAATAAGGTACCAAAAGAGGAGAAAATGGTATGTTAAAAAAAGTTGGCAACCTTAGCATCTTTTGAAACCATCTATATTCTCCCAACAATTCCTTCAAATATAAAATGTTCTTCAAATATTGACATTCTTGTGGATATCCTTTTCGTCTAAGAGATAAATCGTGGTGAGATTAATCTAGCTTTTAAGATACATATTCAAAATTGTCATTATATACCATCAAAACATGATGAAATATATGACAGCATAAAGAAAGAAATGCTATTTTTTCATTACCAATGAAACATTTAATTGAATAAAAGTAAAAGAAAATAGAAGTAATAACTCCTGTAATGCCTGGCTGAAATGGGCATGTAGGAAACTAGTATATGCCACCCCAAAATATGCCACTATGGCATAAGGATTATTTTCAGTTGAAGGCAACTGAGAAGAAGTAGATATAAGAAAACTCTCTGCCATTCCCTATTTGATGAAGTCAGACCCTTCTCAGCCTGGAGACAGCAAATAAATGCACAAAACAAACTACCAACTATTCTTTATCTACCATTTATTTGCCTTCCCACAATTTGCTATCCCTAGAGTCCTTTCTCTTTATGTTATCATTTCTCTAAAAATGTACTGTTCTTTGTGGAGAATGCTACGCAGTGGTCCCCCTTCTCTGCAGTTTTCCTTTCCTTCATTTTAGTTACCTGTGCTCAAACTTGGCCTGAAAATATTGAATGAAAACAACAATTCAAAAGTCTTAAATTGTGTATCGTTCAGAGTAACATGATGAACTCTCACACTGCCCCACACCACTGTGACTCATCCCTGTGTCCAGTGTACATATGCTGTATAAGCCACCTGCCCGTTAGTCACTGAGCACAGTCTCGGTTATCAGAGCAACTGTGGAGGTTTCCCAGTGCTTGTGTTCAAGTAACCCTTATTGTACTTAATAGTGGCACGAAAGCACAAGAGTACTGACATTGGCATATTGTTATAATTATTCTATCTTATTATTGGTTATTGTTGTTAATCTCTTACTGTGCCTAATTTATAAATTACAAATTATCACAGGTATAAACATAGTATATATAGGGTTCCATACTATCTGCAGTTTCAGACATTTCTGGGGGTCTTGGAATGTATTTCCCTGAAGATATGGGGGGACTACCATATAAAATGGAGTTCTAAGCCACCTCTTTGAGAATTAGTCATCTTTCCCTGGTTGTCTCCCATGCACATATGAGGTACACATGTTAATCAACTTCTGCTTGTTTTTCTCTTGTTAATTTGTCTTTTGTAACACCAGTCTGTCCTAGCTAAGAACTCAGCAGGTAGAGGAAAAATAATGTTTTCCTCATCCACAGGTGAGAGTACTAGTAGAAGAAGTCAGAGGAGAGGGAGATCGGGTCACAAGGGCCTTGGAAGCAAAGTTAAACACACTGGTTTGTCTGTTATTATTTTAATGTCATTTTAGACTTGAAGAAAAACTGCATAATCAGTTGAAAGAATTCACAGATATCCTTCATTCGAATTCTTGAAAAATTA
The DNA here is from genome assembly GCF_000951035.1 of Colobus angolensis palliatus. NCBI lineage: Eukaryota > Metazoa > Chordata > Mammalia > Primates > Cercopithecidae > Colobus > Colobus angolensis. The sequence goes on from NW_012115156.1 coordinate 6,906,105, forward strand.
CCATATTACTTAATTTCTGTCTCTCCACTTCCCTTTTCCCCTAAAAGCTTCAGTGTGTTTTTCAAAAAATAGAATTATCTTGCTACTCACAGTACAATGCTCAAAATCAGAAAATTAACGTTGAAATAATGCAATTATTTTATCTACAGACCTTGTGTTTTTTCCAAATCCCAATACTATCCTCCATAACAAAGGAAAATTCAAGTTCATGTACTACATTCAGTAGTCACTTCAACCTCTTTACTTTTTGGAACAGTTCCTAAGTCATTTTTCATTTCATTTCATTTTTTTTAAGAGTTTAGGCCAGTTATTTCATAGAATGTTCTCCTATTAGTATTTGTCTGATGTTTTCTAATAATCAGATTCATATTATATACTTTTGGGAGGAAAAACTACAAAAAAGAGCTGCATTTTTCTCTGTGCTTCATATCAGGAGGTGTATGCTGTTCATTTGTCCATCACTGGCAAAGTTAATGCTGATCATTTAGTTAAGGTAGGGTCCACTGTAAAGCTGGTATTTTAGCACTCGAAATTAAGAATTATCTTTTGAGGACACAATTTAAGACTACACAAAAATCCTTTCATTTCTAAAACTTTCATCTATTGTCTTTAGTAGCCAGTGATGAATTTTACCTGAATCAATTATTACTATGATAGTTCATAAATGGTGATTTTCTTTGACTTTTGACTACAAATAAGAGCTTTTCCTTTTGTCTCATTTATTTGTTTGATTGTACTTACTTAATTGCTGATTTTCTTTGATCTCTTCTTTACTTTTTAAAGGCTAACTGAAATGTCTTAGGCTTATTTTGTTTCTCTCTCTGCCCTAGTCCTGGAATCAAGCATTTCACCAAGGAGGCCTGAATCCTTATAATGGAAAATTGTATTTAGAAACCTTGTGTCAATCAATAAATTCAAGAACATAAATTTTAATGGACTTCTCTCACTTTACTCAGATATTATTTAAATACAAGAGCAGGTTTTTAAAACAACTATTATTCACAGCACATAAGTTAAAAGCACAGCTTTATAAAGAGACTACATGGGTTCAGATCAAGGCTCCTCTACCTACTAGGCATATACAACTTGGGAAAATTTTTTAACCAGTCTGTGTTTCAGTTTGTAATATGTAAAGCAGGGACACTAATAGTATTTATTTTTATCATAAGGATTAAATAAGTAGATGCACATAAATGCATACAATAGTACTAATAGAAAGCAGTCAATAAATGTTAGCTACTATTATATCTGGAACTTGGAATTTTTAAAAATATATCATTTAATATTTAATGGTCTTTACTTTTCCGTTACACCTTACTTGCATTACTAAATTCACTTCTAAATGAAAGTGAAACATTCAATTATAGTTTGATTCTAAAAATTTCTTACGTATCATTTCTTACAGTATCAATGATTTCAGTAATATGAGAGAATGTGAGTGTATAAGTCTGTATAAAACAATGGTGCTGTGGAAATAAAATGGGTATTGAAATCTGGGGGTCAGTTCTACTAACTAAAAGTCACTTACGTAAACAATATACGTTACATATTTCTTTAAACCTAAGTTTTCTCATCTGCAAAACAGGGGGCTACTTACTTTACAATATTGCTAAGGAGTAAATGATAAAAGCATATGTAAAACTTCTGGTATATTGTTTGATATCTACTAGGATATCCATTACTTACATACATACATATATGCATGCATGTGTATATAATGTCAAATCTAGCATTTCATTTCACAGATGCATAACACTATGAGTGAATTCAATTGAACAGAAAATACATATATTTAGTATTTATTAAGATCCTATACTTCACTAATATTTAATTTAAGAGTTCCAATAAGTCAAGATAACTACTGCAAAGGTTTATCAGCAGTAAGTTAAATATATACTGAAAGACACAAATGACTGGAGTTTTTCCAAATTCCTAATGTGCATAAAGTTGTGAGGTTTTTTGGGTAATTTGGATTTTTTAAATTTCCCTGCCTCTAACTTAAATATAGATCATTTTAAAATAACCACAGATTTTATTTTTATTTTATTTTATTTTATTTTATTTTTTTGAGACGGAGTCTCGCCCTGTCGCCCAGGCTGGAGTACAGTGGCGCGATCTCGGCTCACTGCAAGCTCCGCCTCCCGGGTTACGCCATTCTCCTGCCTCAGCCTCCCAAGTAACTGGGACTACAGGCGCCCACCACATCGCCCGGCTAGTTTTTTTGTATTTTTTTTTAGTAGAGATGGAGTTTCACCGTGTTAGCCAGGATGGTCTCGATCTCCTGACCTTGTGATCCGCCCGTCTCGGCCTCCCAAAGTGCTGGGATTACAGGCTTGAGCCACCGCGCGCGGCCAACCACACAGATTTTAGTAGTAAAAGAGTGGAAACACATTTATCAAACTTACCCTTAAAATATCAGTCTTCAACTGCAATTCCGTCGGTGGGGCTGAATGCATTAGCCCCAGGAGAGTGCCCATGTCATCATCCCCATTTGGAGAGAGCACCAGCTGCTGGATAGTCATCAGGGCATGCTGCCGGCATTGAGGGTACTTTACTATATTATGTGCACATCTTGCACCTCCAAATTCTCGAAAAATTCCTTGAAGGAAGGAGAAAAAGTCCAACAATGGCTACTTTAAAATATTCTGAGACAAGTCAGATAAATTAACATTCAATTAATTTTTGTAAAGTAACTCAAAATAATGTAAATAAAACCTACCCAACAATTTCATCTTTTAAATTACAATACAAATTTGCACAGCAGGTTGTCAGCAAAGGTATACGCAAATTTTCTCTACATTTTCTTAATGCAAGATTAATGCCGTGATGTGTTCACCATGCCCAAGCTCTCAAAATCTAGGATATTCAGAAGTCTCTTAGGTAAACCCCAGGAGACTCTATATTGTAATCAACTTATGTAAAAGGCTTTCAGAGGAACAACAGCCTAAATAAAGGAGATTTAAATGAACATAGCTTCCAAAATAGTAGCAAGAAAGAAATGGAATAAGTTATTCCACCATGGGAAAAATTACAAGGGACTAACATGTTTTGTTGCATAGGTAGAGCATAAGAACAAAAAGTGACACATTCTGCAACAGAAAGCATGTGTCATTGTTACTGCTCCAAAGCCTTTACACAGATTGACTTAATACTCATCCCCTACCATATAGAAGTAAGGCAGTCAAAGTCACATAGCTAGTAAGCAACAGAAAAGGATGTATGCCTACACAGCCCAGCTCTGTAAGCCTGTGATCCTGCTCACAAGTTATACTGTTCTCACATCAAATATTAGTACCATCCTCCAGTATTAAAAAAATGGGCCCAGTGAATGAAATGACTAACTAGTATTTCCTCTAAGTAATTCTTCTATCACTTATGTTTTTAGGACATCTTGTTTATATCTCTATTATGGTTTATAACAAACAGTCTTACTATTATTGTTTATATTTGGTCTTTCATGACTACTGGATTTTCTCCTGTGTTTCAATAAACGTTCACTGAAACAGTGTATTCTGCTATAGCAGCCACTGCCCTCTCTGCTTAGTGGCTTTCTATTTGCTAAATTCATAAAAATTATATGATCATGAAGTTAGTCTAAGCCATGTGCTTGAGATTCAGCACATGGAATTTGTGACACCCTTTCATTACCTGAAGGCCTGTTTAGTTACCTCCCGGTTGTCAGCAAGGACCCACTAGATAATCATAATGGCTAATATTATTTAATACTTAAACTGTGAGTAAAGCACTGTTTTAAATGCCTAACATCACAGAGCTAGTAATCTCTTTCCTATTAGGAAGAGAAAAACTGAAAAGAATTGTAAGAAAGTGTTTGGCACTTTGGGAGATATACTAAGTGACTTTTAGTCACACAGAGTAAGCTCTCCAATTGTCCCATCTCTTCCTGTGCAACTTCTAGGTCTACTCAAGGAAAGTTAATTTGCAAAGCAAATTCCTGTTAGTGTATCTTTATTATGTTTCTGAGTACCTCAGTTAACTAAACCTAGTTAGTGGAAATAAGATTATGCATTATGCCATAGACAAAATGTTACTACAGTATCCATTTAAAGTCATCATACTCATTGTTTCAATTACCTGTTAAATTCATTCAAGTCTTGGCATTTGCCAAAGTTGTATTAAACTAATTACTTTTATAATTATGTGTCTACATTTTCTTCACTAGATTCTAATTCCCGGGGAGCAAAAACGATCTTACCTTGGCATCTAGGTGTTATATTAACACCTAGCTAGCATGGTATCTGGGATACACAATATTTTAAACATGATGAATGCTGAATTTCTCTGCATTCAGGCAAACAGTCATGCAAGTGCATGGGGTTCATTCATCCATGGCTTTCCATAACACTTAAAATATAATTCAAGCTCCTTACCATGGTCTAAAAAGCTCCCTATGATTTGGGCCCACCCTACTAACCTGAACTCATTTTCCCCTCATTATTCCTTTGAAGGTGTACTGACCTTATTACCTGAGAGTTGTTTGATGTAAATTAAAATCTCAAGTAATCTTTTTTAAAATGCAAGAGTGATATTTTATAAATATAGTTGGCCTGTTAATGACAGGTAGAAAAGGATAAAAGAGAAATTGAGACTAAAATTAAACAAAATATTTAGTAAAGTTAATTAACCTTGGAGAGGTTACGTTTTATTAGAGAATCATTTTTCAGTATTTTCTGAAGGTTGTAACACTGTAAGACTCTAACTTGTAGTACTAAAAATATTTTTTAAATCACTGTGTAAAGAAAATATTTTAGAAAAAAATTAAATAGCAACTTACTTGAATAAAAGTGTACCAGTAAAAAATTAGAAGAATACTTTAAACACAAGATACTATAAAAAGCAATTTAAACATCATTTTGAAACAGTAACAATGTTATACGTTTTGTCATCAAGGTACTCCTGATGGTCAAAAGTAAAGTACTGAATTTTTAGGAACATGATGGGTACCAAACTGAATCAACAGTTTTGTCTCTTAAGTGACAGGAAGATTTCAGAAGCAAGAATCACTACAGAAGATGTAACCAGTGGTAATCTTCCAAAATATTTGCTTATAGCTTTTTAAATTACCTGCATTTGTGTTTGATCCTTGAAGAAGCACTGTCAAGGTCTCCATAACCAATAAAGCCAGGTGTTTTTGGTCTTCAACTGAACTATTATTTCTTGAGTCCCCTAAAAAAGGGTCAAAGGTCCAAATTACAAAAGTGATAAGCTTATTTTTTCTTGATTCAGTTTTATTGTAATAATTTCTTTATTCCTTCAGTATTCACTTTTACCCTTAATATGACACATATAATATAATCTTTAAAATGATGCACGTGTCCAACATTTGGCAAAAGTAGGCTCAAAATCAACATTAACAGATTTTATTTCAGTATGTTTGCAAGTGGCAGTTATCTAATAAATATTAAAAATGAAAATACAAAGGTTAAATATATCATCTTCACAGAGGGTTTTCCTAATAAAGGATGTCAATAGAGAATGCTAGATTTTGATTCACTAAGGAGAGAAAAGGTCATGAATAAAGCTACCTATTCAACCTGTATTAATTCACATTTAATACTTATTAACTACCAGACACTATTGTACTTTTATCAGATTTATCAGAGGTACCCATTGAAAATACATTGTGTATATAACATCATTAAATATACTTATTTTCTCTATACAATAAAAACACATTGAAGTAATTATACATGTAACTATATTTATTAGTTGTAATTAATAAATCTGATTATTTTCAGAAGCTTTTAAAACTCGCTCTTAGAAGCAGAAGGCAGTAGATACTAGTCATGAGGATCATACATGGTTTTCCTTGGTTTTTACCTTCCTTTAAACTCTCTCCAATACACTGACAGAATTCTAGCTTCCTCCTCCCCAATTCCCTAACAGAGGTTGAATGAACCTGTAAATTTTGGAAAACACAGTTCACTAATATGTCACAATATTAGGAAGTCATTGAAATCAATAACCAAAGAATGGGAACAAGAACAAAAAACTCTGCTTTGAACCCCTTTTCAAACAAAAATAAAATTACAGACAATACTTTACCTTGCTCATTTTGTGCCTGAGCTGGATCCTTCAACAGGGCAGCATATTTATGCAAAAGGTTTACCATGACCTCCAAAAGGCCAACCTCCCTGAACACATCTTTAAATATGTAGTCATGTCTTGTAAACTTAAGAAGTGTTTTCATTGCAATAATGCTACAGTGATAAGAAGAGCTAGATTTTAAGAGGATACTGACACTAATAAGTTCTTTACAAGGAATATAATTTAAGCTAAAAACAACAAACTCCAGCATCTCAAAGTACTTGTTTTGTACTTCTGGGAGTTTAGAAATCTTCTCTGCAAACTGTGACAATGTGTGCTGTGACTCTAGGATGAAGTAATTGGCATTGTCAGCCATGTAGATATTTGTGATAGCATCAAGGATGATTTGGGCAAGGAAGCTGGTTTTTGCTTTTAAAAATGCATTCTGAAGAACTGCAAAGGCCTGGATGTTTCTCACACTGTGACCTAAAACAGAGAAGAAAAACATAAAAGTAGGTACTATGTGATATTTTAATGATGGCAAACTAGTCTGTTTAAACACATCACGAATTATAACATTTATCAATTATTTACTAAGAACATAACCCTGTTTTCACAAAAGGTCTTATTTTTCTTCATCAAGCTCAAATCATTTAATTAAAAATAACACTGATTAAAATTTTAATGCATTATGATGAACATTTCAATTCATTAATAGTGTATGTTGAAAAGTTAGACTGTTTTAGAGGGAATAAAAGCATATTATAAACATCCATGCTTCAGAGTTTGGAAATGTGTGGTAGTGTAGTATTTTATTATCTATGAGATTGATTTTGACTATAAGGACAGCTGTCTCTCAGTTTAAAAAGACTTTGAGGTTTAAGAAGTTACAGGCCTGAGAACATCAATAAAGAAGTAGGAAAATAGGAGGGGAAAAATTTTCTAAAACCCAGTTTTTCTTTATAATTAGAACACTATGATTTTTATAAATTTTAAGCTGGAAGTTTGTTTCGTTTTCTAGCTAAAAGTACAATTTACTCATATACACATTTGTTAAAGCAGTTTATGGCCAGCCATTCAAACATAACAAATGGAAAAAAAAAATCTTTATACATGGCTCTGGTGAGGCAAATTAGTGACAATAATTATAAAGAAATTAAGACAGAAAGTTCTATTTGAAGTACATGAAAATAAGCAGCTTGCTTCTAAAAGTAGTCCCCAGAACAATAGCTATTAGGAGTATGTGGCATTTCCAAGTATGACCAAAAAATTAACAAAGTGCCTTACAGAATAAGCTGGATTTTAGAAAGAGAATAAACCAGAGAACTACCAAAATTCTTAAATGGAGTAGAAAGAACGCTCAGGGCTGGAGGCAGTAGCTCACGCCAGTAGTCCCAGCACTTTGGGAAGATTGCCTGAGGCCAGGAGTTCTAGACTAGCCTGGCTAACATAGCAAGAACACCTCCATTTCTACAGGAGATTAAAAAAAAAAAATTAGCTGGGGATGGTGGCATGTGCCTGTAGTTCTAGCTACTCGGGAGGCTGAAGCAGGAGGACTGCTTGAGCCCAGGAGTTTGAGGTTGCAGTGAGCTATGATCACACCACTGCACCTTAGCCTGAGTGACAGAAAGCAATCCTGTCTGTAAAACAAACAAACAAACAAAAAAGAATGCTCAGAAATCCTGACTTGGACATTTCTTAAAAACACAGGGAATTTAAAAAATCTCCAGCCTATATATGATTTCAATTTTCTGATTTCTTATTTATAACATATATGGCAAATACCAAAAGTTTATCTTTGTTTCCTGTGTCTATTAGTCTATCTAAGTTTGTTTTTCGGTTACCTACAGAATATAAAAAGTAAAGATGCCTGGAAAAGAATAATTGACATCTCAGCAGCTTTTAAAAAAAAAAAATCAGTTCACAGTATTATTAATTTGTATGGAAAATCAAAAGACTTAAGCCAATGATTCTGAGAAGAACAAAACTGGACAACTTACGTGTCCTGATTTTAGGCTTATTATAAAGCTACAGCAATCAAAACTGTGGTACTGGCTTAAGGATAGACACATGGATCAATCAAACAAAATTCAGAAAGTGTCTCAGATATATATAGTCATATATGATATTTTCAACAAAGGTCTTGGAACATTCAGATATCCGTATTAAAAAAAGAAACCAGTACTTTCTACCCTCTATAATAACTTAAAATGTACTATAGACCTTAATTTAAGAGTTAAAATATGAAACATGGATAAAGAAAAAAATAGAAAAATATATTAGAGATCTTCATGAATCTGAGTAAAGATTTCTTCTATAGGAGAAAAACAATCACAAAATATTCTTGAAATGAAAAACTGGACTTCATCAAAATTTAAAACTTGCATTTCTCAAAAGATGCATTAAAAAAAAACCCCAGCAAGTCAAGACGAAGAGAACACACTTCCAAAATACATATTAAGGGATAAAGAACTTATACAGAATATCTAAAGAACTCTTGTAACTCCAATAAAACAACCCTATCAAACAATGGGCACAGAGATCTGAACCAAAGTAGAGAAACAGATGGTGACAAAGCACATGAAAAATGTAAAACTTCATTAGTCAATTAGAAAAACGAAAATTAAAATAACAATTAGACATTATTACATACTTAGTAGAAGTCTAAAATTAAAAGGACTAACAATACCAAGTGTTACTGACAATGTCAAGTAACTGGAACTGACATTACTGATATGAATGCAAAAATGAGACAGCCACTTCAGAAAATACTCTGGCAGCTTCTCATAAAGTTAAACATACATTTACCATATGGTCTAGCACTTTCACTGCTCTGTATTTAAATAAAAGAAATGAAAACGTATGTCCACAGAAAGATTTGTTTTATATAAATGTCCACTGTTGCTTTATTCCTGATAGTCAAATAAATGTCCATCAACTGGTGAAGACATACACAAATTGTGGGCTATCCAAACAATGAAGTAATGCCCAGCATTAGAAAGAAGCAAACTTCTGATACACGCAATAATATGGGTGATTCTCCAAAGTATTACAATATTCCCCTCATTTTCATGGTTTTATTTTCTGTGGTTTCAGTTACCCATGGTTAATCACAGTCTGAAAATATTACATACAATAGATATTTTAAGAGAGAGAGAGTGCTC
>NW_012115156.1:6918203-6988475 GCF_000951035.1 Colobus angolensis palliatus
ACTGAGGGATGATTGTATATCTTAATAGGTACAGAGATTAGACTGAAAATTGAGTTCTATTCACGTAAAGTAGAAATGCATGAAGTGCCAGCATTCAAAAGAAGCATGTTTTGATTAAATTGTTTGAATGTTAAAAAAAAAATACTGTAATATAAATCTCCTGTTTGATTTTATGATATTTTTACAACATTATTTTCAGGTATTTGATCTGCTAGATTAAAGATTATTACTTAAGAAATACTTAAACAGACTTAAACCATTAAAAAAAAAGCTTTAAGGGAAACAACATATTACTTTTATATATATAACATAAACAAAAAGTAATATACCAAAATAAGACAAATTAATTTTTTCTCTATTTTTCTCAGTAGCACAGAAGGGAAAAAACAAGACTCACCTTTGCCTGCAGGCTGAGGTACTGCAAATCCAGGCAATAAAAATGGTGCCCCTGTGGTAATACCAGCTGGTTTTAGTTCATTGACACCATATGTTGTTAGGGAAGTTATCAGATTAACCAGATCTTTCAAGGCATCTTTGGATTCTGCCTCTTTTGCTTGCTCCAATCTAGAAAAGTATGATTTAGAAAGTATTTTTTCTCTTTGGTTGTGTTCTCAGATTTAACACAGAAAGTATTTTTCAATTTTATATGCAGTAAATAAATGTATAAAGTACTCTGAGAAGTACTGAAAGAACACTGGAGTAATTAGGGAATTATCTTTTAACCATGGCTTTACTGAGAACACAAAATGGGTTGCAACAAATATCTTTTAAAAAAAAATAGATTTATTGGGTATTTCCCCTTAAAAGAAGTAATTATTCTCATTAAAATAAACTTGGAGAATGTCAAAAAGTAGGAAAGAAGAAAAAGTATGATTAGCTTCACAAACACAATTAACATTCTTATATATTTCTTAAGCTTATCTTTTTAACATGAAAAGTTTAGTTTTTACAATATTTATTCTCATACTATATACAGAATGTTGTAACCTATTTTTTTCCTTTACTAGTACTATATGTGTACTTCCACACGTTAGTGTAAGCTTTCACAGGTAAGCTTTCAGGGGCCATACAGAGCCAACCACACATTTGAGGAGGGAGAGGTCCAACAGCCGGCAGAATACAAAAGCACTAATAAATAAAATCTTGTCTACATTTTGGATTGTATCTTTAGGATCAATAAACAAATGAAATTATTGTATCAGATTACCAACATTTTTAAGGCTCTTAATATCTTGCCAACCTACACTTTCAAAGGATGAATCAATTAATACCCCTCTAGCAATGTGGTTACTTAATCAACTTCCATATGTATTTATAAATTTGCATATATATGCAAAATGATATTCTTAGGGGTTATCTACTATCAACTAGCAGCAACTAGGTTAAATTGATGTTACAAATAACAAGTTCTGGCCAGGCATGGTGGCTCACACCTATAATCTTGGTCCTTTGGGAGGCTAAGGCAGGAGGACTGCTTGAGGCTAGGAGTTTGGCACCAGCCTGGGCAACATAGGCTCTACAAAAAAATAAAATAAATTAAACAAAATATAGCTGGGTGTAGCTACTTAGGAAATTGAGATAGGAGGATCTCTTGTGTTCAAAATTATAGTGAGCTATGATTATGCCACTGCACTCCAACCTCGGAACATAATGAGACCCTAGAGGGAGGGAGGGAGGGAGGAAGGGAAGGAGAGAGACAAGTAAGTTTACAAAACAGTGGTGTCTTACAATAGATCAAATGATTTAAAAATAATTAATGGCCCAGGAATAGCTGCTAAAAAATGATGAGTATCTTATTCTTAAGAAAATCTGTAACCAGCCACTTTCTAAGTATGTGCATGAATCATTTGTAATGGAAAAGGGGGTAACACATTTTGAAATTATTAATTTTTTTCATATACACAATCATAAGGTTTCATTTCATCTACATAATTATTCTCGTTATTAAGTACATTAATAAAAAGACTAGAAGTACTATAAAATAAAGAACCAAAAATATAATTAAGAGTTTATACTTTAAGAAGATAATAATTCATCTAAATTCTTCTCCTTCAGCTACTAAAGAGCAGATTTATGCTTCATATCTAACCTCTGACTTCACCATGTTTGTGGCCTGCATTTGGCAATTTAACTCTAAATTCAGGTTTCCACTCTGTTGGTAGAACAGGAATAAAAAGAAGGGAGTAGGCCAGGTGTGGTGGCTCATGACTGTAATCTCAGAACTTTGGGAGGCCAAAGGATCGCTTGAGGCCAAGAGTTTGAGATCAGCCTGGGCAACATAGCAAGATCCTGCCTCTATAAAAAAATGTTTAAAAATTAGCTGGGTGTGGTGGTACATGCCTATAGTCCTAACTACTTGGGAGGATGAGGTGGGAGGACCATTTGAGCCCAGGAATATGAAGCTACAGTGAGCTGTGATCGCACCAGGAAAAGCAGGGAGTAAAGCCAGGTATACATTAAATAAGTGTTTCATTAACCTGCTTTTCCTATAACACCAAATCACATTGTTTTCTTTGATAAAAAAGACTGAGTAGACATTTAAAACATATTCTTAAATTGTGTAGTCTTACCTAAGCAAGAGATCACAAAGAAAATTATATCCTTGCCATATCCGAAAATCATCCAGAAGTGTTTGGGAAACATCACTGGAATCTTTGAGGAAACAAGAAAGCCCAGCAAACATTTCAACAATTTCTAGGGGAGACAGGTCATCTGATTGCTGCATATTCTGAACACATGTAGATAAACACTCTTTCTCTGTAAGAATAGATAATTAAATAAATATGCATTATTCCTGACAATTGCTTAAAAATTTTTTAATTGTTAACTGTTGTTTAATGAAACATTAAATTTTAACATATCTGTAAAATACCATGAGATAAATGTAACATTCTAAAAGTCAATGTAAGAGTCATATGCATTGGGAAAGCACTGCCTCTAGGTAGTAAACAAAGGATAATACAGAAACGTGTTGAAAAATACTTGACATGTATGTACATGTAATTTTTTCACATATTTTGATGTTTTATTAAACAAATGGCCACTGCCAAATCATATTTTTGATATTTTATATTGATATAGTAACAAGATGAAAAAAGCAAAAACTATCTTCTAAGTTTAAGAAGAAAAATCTAGTAATTAGTTAAAACTTTAAGTCAGGGAGAATATACAGCCTGGCTAACATGGTGAAACCTCGTCTCTACCAAAAATACAAAAATTAGCTGGGTGTAGTTGCACGTGCCTGTAGTCCCAGCTACTCGGGAGGCTGAGGTAGGAGAATCACTTGAACCTGGGAGGCAGAGATTGCAGTGAGCTGAGATCATGCCACTGCACTGCACTCCAGCCTGCGTGACAGGGCAAGACTGTCTCAAAAAAGTAAAATAAAATAAAACAAAAAAATAAATTAGAGAGGCTATAGACAAATGAGATACAGAAATACTTTAGGAAATAAAAGTTTTAAAATTTTATTTGTATATTACTAGTTGAAAACACAGTTATATCTTATGCCTGACTCAGGATTTGTAGCATTTCAAGGAAGACTCACTTTCTTATCTTTGGTAATATGCATTTGTATAAAGAAACTTACTGTTACATAACAAAAGCTAAGATTTAACAGAGGAATGGTAGGAAATATGCATTTAATAACTGACTCATATATCAGGTACTAGCTTTCACATATATCATTTAGTAAATGTAAATGAACGAATTGGTGTATTATTTTGAAAGAGTTTCAGGACAATAATATCAGGTAGTTCTCAACTTGATGATTTAAGATTTTTCTACTTTATGATGGTGTGAAAGCAACATGTATTCAGTAGAAACTGTACTTTATGTACCCATATAAGCATTGTTTTCCACTTTCAGAATAGTATTCAGTAAATTACATGAGATATTTAATACTTTATTATAAAGTTGATTTTGTGTTAGATGATCTTACTCAACTATAGGCTAACATAAGTGTTCTAGTTACTTTCAGGGTAGGCTAGGCTGTTATGATGTTTGGTAGGTTAAGTATATTAAATGCGTTTTTGACTTACACTATTTTCAAATTATGATGGGTTTATTGGGACATAACCCCATCGTAAATCAAGGAGCATCTGTGTATATATCAAATAAGCAGATTGCTTGAGACGGTAAGGCAACTGTCTCCTATACAGACATTTTAAAAGATAGTTGAATATTACATACACTTTAAACCGACAGTGTCTTCTTATTGCTGATAAAGAATCCACCTAATTCCATCTATGTTGCATAAGACAGATTATTACCTAGCAATTTATGCAATATCTTCAGAAAGACTGGTTACAGGATATCAAAAAAACTTCTTTTTTATTCAGTAAAAGAGAGAAGAATAGGCTGTGACACAGAACTTTCATTACATTATGATTGAATTTACACAACAATGAAATTTTTTTTAACTTTTAGAAATATCCATTGTTGGCCAGGTGTAGCGGCTGACACCTGTAATCCCAGCACTTTGGGAAGCCGAGGAGGGTAGATCATGAGGTCAGGAGTTCAAGACCAGCCTGGCCAAGATGGTGAAACCCTGTCTCTACTAAAAATACAAAAATCAGCCAGGCATGGTGGTGTGCACCTGTAATCCCAGCTACTCGGGAGGCTAGGGCAGAGAATTGCTTGAACCCAGGAGGTAGAGGCTGCAGTGAGCCGAGATTGCACTACTGCATTCCAGCCTGGACAACAGAGGGAGACTCCATCTCAAAAAACAAAAAAACAAAAAAAATCTGTTGTTCAGAACTTATGAGGAGAATGTTTTACATTTGAAATGCCCCCATAGATGAAAAAAAATTTTCTTTTCTCTTGGCAAATTTATTTTTTATTTTAAAGAACAAGGTATAGAATACTGAAAGATAAAAATACATCTATTATTAAATGAAGAAAAGTGGAAGAAATTTAGAACACTTAAATATATAAAGAGATATTCACCATGAATATACTTCACTACATTGACACTAAGACCATGACGAGATATGGTCATGAGGACTTCTCCAGCACTCTTTCTCCAAGGCAGGTTATAGGGAGGGCACCAAGAGGTTATTGCACTGAATAGAAGCTGGAGATCATCTTTCTGAGCCAGCTCCTCCGCAGGGGAAACAAAACTGCACAGTTTCACTAAGATCTAAAAAATAAAACAAAACAAAACAAGAGTGTGTAAGCAAAAATCAAATAATCTGATTTAAAAATGGGCAAATGAGCTGAATGGACTTCTCTCAAAAGAAGACATAGAAATGGCCAACAGGTATATGAAAAAATGCTCAACATCACTAATCATCAGGGAAATGAAAATTAAAACCACAATAAGGTATCATCTCAAGCCAGTTAGAATGGCTATTTTCAAAGATAAAAATGAACAGATGCTGGTAAGGATATAGAGAAAGGGGAACTCCTATATACTGTTAGTGAGAATATAAATTAGTACAGCCATTATGAAAAACAGTATGGAGGATCCTCAGAAAAGTAAAAATAGAACTACCATATGATCTAGCAATCCCACTACTGGGGGTATATATCCAAAGGAAATGAAATCGGTATGTCAAAGAGACAGCTGCACATCCACGTTTACTGCAGCACTATTCCCAATAGCCAAAATTTAGAATCAACCTAAGTGTCCAACAGATGAATGGATAAAGAAAACATGGAATATATATACAATCTAAAACTATTCAGCCATAAAAAAGAATGAAATTTTGTCATTCAAGGCAATATGGATAAGCTTGGAGGACATTATGTCAAGGAAAATAATCCAGGCACAGAAAGATGAATATTGAATGCTTTCATTCACGTATAGTAGCTTAAAAAGTTGATCTCATAAAAGTAAAGAGTAGAATTTTGGTTACAAAGGGTGGATAAGGGAAAGTGAGTGGGGCAAACTAAAGGCTAGTTAAGGGATACTGAAGTACAGTTAGGAGTAAGTTCTAGTGTTCTATAGCACTATAGGGTGAATATTATTAAAAAAATTTATTGTATATTTTTAAATAGCTATTAGAATGAATTTTGAATGTTCCCAACGCAAAGAAGTAATAAATGTTTGAGGTGATGGATATATATACACTAGTTACCCTTGATTTGATCATTACACATTGTATACATAAAAATTATTACACTATGACCTATAAATATGTGCGTTGTCAATTAAAATTAATAATGAAAGTTAAAAAACCATAAGACTGTATGTAAGTACATAAATGGCTGATTATGTTATGATAGTAAACTAGTCCTACTTACATCAGCTTATTTTGAAAAAAAAATTTAATATCCTCTCTTCACCCTAATATTTTTGCATACCTTGGCTTGAAACAAGATAAAACAGTATTGCCTTTCCAAGTCAACATTTTATTTTTCTAACTTAGTTCTTTAATTTTTAGTTTGCCACAGGCAAAGTGTAATTTTCTTCTCTAAAAGGGACAGTTTTAGCAAAAAAAAAAGGAAGTAAAAATAGATCTTTAAAAGCAAAGATATTTTGAAATTGTTTCAATTTTCTATACAAGTAACAGGGGATATTAGAATAATATAAATAATCTTCATTTCAAAGTATTTTAAATCTAGTTGCCAAAAACCTAAAGTCTGGCTTTCAAAGAAGACTCAAGACTTCTTAAGTACTGGAATGAGAACATATTCTTTAACTGTGATTTGCAGAATACACACTACACAAGGGCACACAGCATTAAGAGCCTGAAACTTGGGAATTCAGCAATGGTTTCTGCCCTCAGTGGGCTCTTCCTTCTAATACCAGTTCAGGTTAGGAAAAGTTAACTTTTCTCTTTGCTAAATTTTCTCATCTAAATATTTTTTTGAAATATACAATATGAATGAAATTACTATAATTTATGACATCGTTTTATTATCTTGAAAAAGAGCACTTCATGAAATTTTGATAATTCAGCATCAGTGGAAAATCGCAGCCAGGTGTGGTGGCTCATGCCTGTAATCCTAGAACTTTGGGAGGCCCAAAGTGGGCAGATTGCTTGAGTCCAGGAGTTTGAGACCAGTCTGGGCAACATGGTAAAACTCCATCTCTACAAAAAATTAGCTAGGCATGGTGGCAAGTTACTCAGGAGGCTGAAGTGAGAGGATCATCTGAGCCCAGGAGGTCGAGGCTGCAGTGAGCTATGATCGTGCCACGGCACTTCAGTTTAGATGACGGAGTGAGACCTTGTCTCAAAAAAGAAGAAAAGAAAAGAAAAGATCAAGAGAAGTATTTGAAATATCACATTTTATCTGAGAAAACTAGGCCTTCCTTTCTCTAATTTCTTCAAAGGCAAAAACTTGCTTAGATATAAAAGCTTTTTAATTCATAGCTGCCAAGTATCAGAAAGGGAAAAAGGTTTAAGAATTCATAAAAACAATAAAATATTTATAAAACCAGTAAATATGGTACCCTTCCCACCAAATGCCTGGAGAAACTGCTGGATACCAAATGTCCATTAATATGTGTAATATGTCATCATCTTTTATCATATGTGAATACAGACAGTTAAATGCAACAAAAAAGTATATTCTCAGAGGGGTGTATTACTGATTATAGTTGTTGTGGGTTCTGACACTGCCTTATATGATCAGCGAGACAAATGCCAGTTTTCCAGTTAGGTACATAGAAAACAAACCCACAAATAATAAAATACTTTTTTACAAATCAAATCACTGTTCTCAAGCTGGATGCAAGGATTTCTTGAATTTGTTGACTTCTAAGATAATTGGTTCATCTTTATAGGCAGTATTCTTATAAATAATCTAGTACGATCCTTTCATTTTACAGAACAGAAAACTGTAAAGTCAATTTATCATTCCTAGCTGGGCATGGTGGCTTATGCCTATAATCCCAGCACTTTGGGAGGCTGAAGCGGGAGGATCACTTGAGCCCAGGAGTTCGAGACCAACCCGGCCAACATGGTGCAACCTCATCTCTACTAAAAACAACAACAACAAAAAACTAGCCAGGCTTGGTGGCACAGCTTGTAATCCCAGCTACTTGGGTGGTTGAGGCACGAAAATCGCTTGAATCAAAGAGACGGAGGTTGCAGTGAGCCAAGATTGTACCACCTCACTCCAGCCTGGGAAACAGAGTGAGATTGTCTCCAAAAAAATTTTCTCATTCCTCTTCTGCCTCTACACTAACCACTTATATTTGTAAGAACTCTGTTACAAAAGTCCAATCAAGTGTGGCGGACCAATAATTGGCCACATCAACAACAACAAAAAAACTGAATGCCTGCATGAAGCATTACCAAATGCTAAAGTCCCAAGAAACCATCTGTCACATAATACAAACGTAGGGATTTCATCTATTTAAAACACTTAATAAGCTTGTCTCAATTGGTTTCCTAGACACAATGATGAAAACATTAGCCTGTGATGAGGAACTAAAACAAAGGAAGTGATACACTAAAAGGAGCAGTGAACTACGAGTTGGTAGAGCTAGGTTTTTATTACTGTCACTCATCTTCTGTGGATCATAAACCAGAATATTAGTTTCCACAACTGTAAATGAGGAGTTTGATTTAAATTATCTTTTGAGTCCCTTTTGGCCTTAATATTCAATGACTTCAGTATGCTACAGTGACTCCCACATGACTGAAAGTCAGCACCTGGTTTTCAAGTAGAAATAATTTTTTAAAAAAACTTTGCTATGCTTACTTAGGTATTAAAAGCATAAAATGGAGATTCCATTTATTACTTAAGGCATTAGTTCTTTAAAAGGGGTTTACTGAAATGAGGCCGCTATTCTAATCAGCAAAGATCAACCCACTACATTCATCGGCAATATCTTCAAGCAGCTATAATTCCTATGCGATTTACTCCTTCATTTATTCTCATTGCTTTTCTCAGCCAATCTAATTCAGAAGTCAGATAGATCTGAGTTCTAATCCTATCTCTGCCATTTGCTTATGTAATCATTTTGGGGAAAAACAAAAGCTTTGAAGTTGTGGGGTTATCCTGCAAATTGAGATGTGAGATGAGAAATGTTAACCACAAGCACAAAAGTATCTAACAGATCAAGTGTTCAATAAATACATTGATTTAGTATTTTACTTGATAATCCTATTCTTTCACCTTCTAAAACTGTCTTGGTCTCACTCTCCTCTGTCCTTTCATCACTAGCAGCTCTACAAAACAGAGTCATCCTTACAGTAAAGAGCCTAGTGACATGAGGTAAGCCTGCAACCATTATTCTACACAGCTCTATATTTTCTACCCCAATCCACTGTTCTCTTTATTCCCTTCCTACTCTCAATGGTGATGATGGTGGCAGCGGCAGTAATCACAGTTACTTCTCCTTCCTATCTACTATGTGCTAAGCTGAAAACTGTACCTTTACATATTATGTCATTTAAGCCGCAAAAAAATTTTTAGGTAGATATCATTTTCATTTTACAGGTGCGAAATCTGCATCTTAGATGACTTAGCTTTAGAGAACTAGATCTAAACATGTTGCTGTTTTTAACTGTTGATTGGGTAAAAACATGTAAAATTTACCATCTTAACTGTTTTAAGTGTGTGGTACTGGTACAGTAGTATTAACTATATGTACACTGTTGTGGAACAGAACTTCTTCATCTTGCAAAACTGAAACTCTATTCCTATCGAAAAATAATTCCCTTTTCTTCTTTCCCTTAGAACCTAGCCACCAGTATTTTACTTTCTGTTCTACCTGTATGACTACTTTAGATACATCATATGAGTGGAATCATGCAGTATTTGTCTTTTTGCATCAAATGTTTTTTTTTTTAACACTCTATTAGACCAATGGACAGATTATATTCTCTATGTTTGTAGGTTGCTTGTTTTGACAATTTTCTCCCAAGAAAGGATATCATACATGATGACTATATTCCTGGGCTAGCTAATAAAAGTCTATCACATGTTTGTTAACGCACAATGCTATTAAAAGAACAGTGCTAATAGTGGGAAAGAAGAGCTTTACAGGTAGCGCAGAGGAGGAGGCAGCCACCACCAAAGTACACTGTCTTTACCAGTGAAATATTTATAGGCTAGGAACTTCCTGTATACAAACAGCAACTAGAGAGAATTTCCAGACATTATAAGAAATATTATCCAAATCTTTATATCATTTTCAAGAGTTTTCCTTGCTTAGTTCATTTTCGAGACATGCCAATATATCAAATGTAATCTCAATGGCTGGATCTGTTCAGAGAAATAAACTTGCTAATGCCTCACTCAAATATTCCTGAAAAGAATATTTCAATATTATTTCTGCAGATCCAAAAAATGTGACAATTACATGAGATAAAGTCATAATATCATAAATAAAATGAAATATGAGTTAATAAATGGAATATGTAGAACATCTATTTAGGAAGTACACCCACTTCCCTTTAAATAGGGTGGACATCCAGGCAAATAGCACCTTTCATACCTGTACAAAAACTTTCTGTAGTAGTCCTCGACGTTCTGCTAGAGGTAGCTCATTCTGTGCACCTCCAACTGCCTCAGGCACATGTGGAAGGTCAAAAAACAGATATAAACATTTAACCAGGGTGGAAGGCACTGACATTGTTGTCATGCAGTCCACAGTTTTCTGGAAAACAAACCAATAAATAAGTGAATAGACAGACAGACACAACTATAACTGGTACAGCCAAATAATTCACAAATGTTAACCCGAAAATTACATATTTTTAAAAATGACTCCAAGTGAAGAAATATACAATTTTGCATTTGAACAATTTTGCTTTAATCAAATAGTGAGATTGAGTTTGTTACATAGTAAATTAGCAATTAAAGGTAATATTTATTTATTAAAAAGCAGCATGTTTCAGGAAGCATAAGCTTTACAATTCAGAAAAACAGACACTTAATAACTATGAACTTCAGCAAACTACTTAATTCTCCTGAGATTCACTTTCCTTTCTTATAAAAATAGATAGAATGATACATCCTTCTCAGGGTTAACATGAGAGGTATGTAAGATAATAAACACAAAGACACATTAAGCACTAAATTGTATATTCATTGTTGCTCTTCTACTATTTTTATCTTTATTCTTATTGTAGATTTTTGAGGCTGGAAAGACACTTGAGTGATAAAGCCATCACTGACACCAATACATCTCCGTATTAGTTTCAAAGATATCCAGAGGAGAAACTCCTCTAGACCTTCTTACAGTACATATTTCAACATTGTTAAGTATGATATATTTATCAAAATTTTCCATGGTGCAGTTTGGAACAAAAAGTTTAACCACACTAGAGATCAACAGACTGGCATAATCTGTTGATTAGTTTATTTACTTTCTCATAAAACATTTATTGAGTGTGCAGGGAATGTCAGGCTGTGTGCTGGGAGCTGGGCATGCAAAGATGAAGCATCTCTGTCCTTCAGAAGACCACAGTCGACTGGAATTATTAGAGTCCTAAATAATTATGATTTAATCTCTTAAGATTTCAGTCTAACAATGGTAGTACATACAGGCTAATATAAAAGGGATTAACCAATACTGCCAGGAAAGGCATTAAAAAGTATAAGGAATTTTAAAAAAAGGGAAAGATCACCTGGAAGATACACAGGAGGTGGTTAGGCCATATGGTACAGTATTTTTGAAGAACCACAGATTCCAAAAATGCTGACTCCTAAAGAGCCACAATAATAATGGCTAACCTTGAATTACTGTTTACTATGTAAGAGGCATAAGGCTAATAAGCACTTTACATACATCATCTTACCTACTACTTAAGTCAACCCTACGAGACACTTCATTTGTAAAATGATGCTTATTTCACAACTGAAGCAACTGAGGTTCATCACTTACATACCCTGCTTTAGGTCAGACAGCTGACTAAGTGGCCTACAAAGTGTGTATGCTCAATGACCTATGAAAATAGTCTCACATTTTATTTTGTTGGTAGTGATGACCCAGTGAAGTGTTACAAACAAAAAGTAAAAGAACTAGATTTCAGAAAATTAACTGGTGGTAATACAGATCATAAATTAAATATAGAGAGCCAGAAGAAAAGGGTAATTAGGAAACTAACTCCCCAAACCACAGAAGAGATGGGGCCAGAACTAATGCAATAGCAGGGTGATGAAGAAGAGAGAGCTTCAAGACTATCCCTGGAAGATGTGGCCCCTTTCTACATACCCAACCTGCCACTTCTTGTCTCAAATACTCTAAACCTTTTGTTCTATTCACCTACGATTTACTATTTCTTAACACTTATGTTACCATACATTTAATGTTCAGTTTAAACATCTGCTATGTCTCAAAGTTTACTGTACTCATCTTTCCTTCTACCTTCACCTTCAAAATGTTTAACTCTCACATTTCCATTTTCAATAGCACTATATATGCCCCATTATCAAATATGATGATATTATCTTTTCCTGCTTCATCTCTGTCATCTACGCATTGAGTTGGGACCATGTTTTGGTCATCTCTGTATATCGCTGCTACCAGGAGAAAATGTATGACATTTCATTTTCATCTTATTGTAGATAGATTTAAAGTATAACTTGGCATCTAAACTTGTAATTTTTAAGTGATTAAGTTTTCATAGAAAATATGAATAAATGTAGAACATTGTATTAAAAATTAATATTACTTATATTAAATATCAATAGTAAATATTTAAATTATATAAAGTTTTAATAGCAAATAAAGATGTGCTATTCTAAACCAAATTTTGGTATAGTAACACACAGACATTTATAGCTACCATCAACAGCAAACAGAATTGAGATTTTGTTATTCATCCAGTAGAGTCAGATACATGAAAACAATGGTCTACTCCAGGACCATTTGAATATTACTTAGAATAACCAACCTGCTCCATTTGCCTGAGACTGTGCAGTATCCTGAGATGCAGACCTTTCTATCCTAAAACCTGGAAAATCTCAGGAACACCAGGACAGGTTGGTTACACTAATTCCCCGAGATTTAAAAGAAAAAAAAAAAAAGAGGGCCAGGCATGGTGGCTCACGCATGTAATCCCAGCACTTTGGGAGGCCAAGACAGGTGGATCACCTGAGGTCAGGAGTTCGAGACCAGCCTGGCCAACACGGTGAAATCCCATCTCTACTAAAAATACAAAAATTAGCTGGGTGTGGCGGCACCTGCTTGTATTCTCAGCTACTCAGGAGGCTGAGGCAAGAGAATCGCTTGAATCTGGGAGGCGGAGGTTGCAGTGAGCCGAGGTCACGCCATTGCACTCCACTCCAGCCTGGGTGACAGAGCAAGACTCCGCCTCAAAAAAAAGAAAGAAAAAAAAGAAAGAAAGAAAAAACACAGCAAACAAATAAAAAGAAAATAGATCATTCTAAGGAGAAAATTCTAAGAGATAATTACTTTGGGTTACTGACAGGTTTCAGGATATGGTTACTAAGACGTATGCACTGTATCTGCTGTGGCCAGTCACCTGGTACAATGATGTTACAGTTCCCTAGGTCCATTATTAAATGATGGGAGGTGTTTGAAAGTCCACTGTAACTTAGACAACAGACATTTCCAAGATTGGTACTGACTTTGGTAGGTAATTATACTCTGGATTTTAGAAGGCTGAATAAACCTCTTTCATTCCCAAAACATCAAAGGCCAAAAAATCAGGTATCCAAATAGCTCATTAATGAGCACATGCAACATATTTCATGACAGATACTTACAGCTGATTTAGAGGAAATAAAAGTAATTTCCAGAATAAATCAAATGAGAAGAAAATATATATTATCCTAAAAACATCAATGTTTCCTTATTTCCCATACAAATTTAAAACTATTTTCCATGTAATTTGTTCTTTATTAGCTGAGTGACTTTATATAAACAGTGATTTTATTTTAATTTTCCTGAGCCAGAGTTTCCCTAACACGGGTTACAAAAGTGTTGGGCTGGGCCTGATAGACCCAGAGTTCCTGAGCTACTTGCCACCAGTCAGAAATAGTCCATCTGTTTGCCCAGAATGCTCTACAAATGGTATCATTACAAAAATTTTTTTTAGAGACAGGGTCTCATTCTGTCACCCAGGCTGGAGTACAGTGCTGTGATTATGGCTCATTGCAGCCTCAACCTCCAGGGCTCAAGCAATCCTCTTGCCTCAGCCTCTGAACAGCTGGGACTTCAAGTACAGGTCATCATGCTCAGCTAATTTTTTTTTTTTTTTTTTAGAGATGGGGTCACTCTATGTTGCCCAGACTGGTCTCGAACTTCTGGGCTCAAGCAATCCTCCCACCTAGGCCTCTCAAAGTGCTGCAATTATAGATGTGACCCACTGAGCCCAGCCACAAATGGTTATGTTCCTATGTGTGTTACAACATATCGAGATGGAAAGCACTGCTCTAAGCCATGCGTTTCCGTATGAGTAAAATGCATAGAACATCAAACTCCTGGCAGAGATGTTATGAGAAGCATGAAATAATGTTTTAAGAGAGTTAGAAGAATACAAATGATTATCATAGTATCTCATCTAGATATAATGATATATTTAATAACAAAATCACAAGAGAGGCTATAAAATGAAGACGCTGAGTTATCAAACATGAAAACTAAGAACTTTACCTGACCAGAGGAAGCTAACAAATTAATTGTCGTCAGAAGCATCCAGCCTCTACTGGCTTCTTCACTCTGATTGATCTCCAGGAACTGAACTATGGCGCGACTTGCAGCCTCTATAAAACCAAAGGGAAAGTCATTAAGTGTGGGGAAAGTCACATATAAAGAGATTCTTCTTTAAAACCTACCAAGAAAATGAAAATTTACTAAGCACATAATTATATCAGCACTATTACATATGGAAAAACTTAAAAAAAGCAATGTTTTAATGATATTCATAAACCATTATATCATTAATACAGAAATGTAAAAGCCAACCTATGTATTTCTGGGAAAGTTATGACAGGAGCTGATCAGAAAGTCACAGAAGAGGTGAAATTTGGGCTAAACCTGCCTGGAAAACAAGTACATGTTTGTCCAGGAAGTGGGAGTGATTAAAGATGCAGAGAGAATAAGAACACAGCAATAAAGCAAGGGTGGCTAGAGGAATGAGCCTGATACATATGGATCAAGACAAAGAACTGTGATAACACTTTCTTAACATTATAGAAGAACACTGTTGAGAAGTGGAGTCTAATATCAACAGTAGTGATTTTTAAAAATAAGAGGTGCCTAATTATGAAGGAGGGTAAGCTATTGGCTGTATTTGTTTTTTTGGGCAAGAGGGAGCAAATATAGTTTCTTGAGAAAAGGAAATGATGAAAGGATTATACTAAGACTATTAATCTAGTAGTAATGTGTATGACAGACTGGACGGCTAAGGAGAATGGTGAGAGGGAAATAAAATTAAGAGGCTTCCTAAGTAATACACACAGGAATAACTTGAGCAGCTGACAGGAGGAAGAGAGAAACAGTGAAATACATACGACAGCCAATCACAGAACGGCAGACTTGGAAGAATCTTCAAAAGTAAATTTAGTTGATTATTTTCCTTATTAGAGAGAGGAGTAAATGGAGATGTCTCTAAATACGTACCTAATTTCATTAGCATGGTTTGTCAATTTTTATAGTAATATATGATAGGACTTAAAATTGTCAGAAAAGAAGTCCAATTTGGCAGGGTGCAGTGGCTCACACCTGTAATCCCAGCACTCTGGGAGGCCAAGGCAGGTGGATCACCTGAGGTCAGGAGTTCGACCAGCCTGGCCAACATGGAGAAATCCCATCTCTACTAAAAATAGAAAAATCAGGCAGATGTGGTGTCATAAGCCTTAATCCCAGCTACTTGGGAGGCTGAGGCAGGAGAATCGCTTGTACCCAGGAGGCGGAGGCTGCAGTGAGTCAAGATCATGCCACTGCGCTCCAACCTGGGCAACATAGTGAGACTCTGTCTTAAAAAAAAAAAAAAAAAAGAACAGAAGGTAAGTTCAATTTGTTCAGTGGGAACTAACTGGGTAAAAACTGATGTATATTTGGCTGGGTGCGGTGGCTCACGCCACCGAGGTCAGGAGATTGAGGACATCTTGGCTACTAACACAGTGAAACTCCGTCTCTACTAAAAATACAAAAAATGAGCCAGGTGTGGTGGTGGGAGCCTGTAGTCCCAGCTACCTGGGAGACTGAGGCAGGAGAATTGCTTGAACCTGGAGGCGGAGGGTGCAGTGAGCCAAGATCACGTTACTGCACTCCAGCCCGGACGACAGAGTGAGACTCCATCTCAACAACAAAACAAAACAAAAAGCTAATGTATACTTAACACACTTCATAAAGAAGTAGAAAGTAGAAAATAAGATTTAGGTTATCTTAGATGTATTTTTTCTTTAATTTAACATAAAATAAAAGTGTTTTATTAGATAACTGAATACAAGACTTACACATGATTCTGGGCTGGGCAAACTTTAATCTTTGTAAACTTTCATTTGAGGGTACACTGTAGCAGTAAAATTTTTAAAATAGCTTCTTTTTATTGCGTCTTAACTATATATCAAGCATTGTGTTAAGTATTTGTGGGTTTAACTCATTTAATCTTTATAAGAACCCTGTGGGTTATTTTCTACTAATATATCCCTTATAATAGTGTAAGTTGAGAAATGCAGAAGATAAATAATTTGCCTACAATCACATAGCTAGTCAGTGAAAGAGATCTGGATAGGGCTGAGGTTGAATGATACGGAGAGATTCTAAACTCCATCGACAAAACAAACTATCTTTACATAACAAATACATTTTACTATTTTGTAAAGAATAGTATAACTGCATCACTGCAAAAAAAAGAACTATTTTATTTTCACCTGCCAATTTCAGTATGTGTCATTCAGAATGTTTCAAAGGCATCTCCCACTTTTTATTCTATTATTTTTTATTTTTTTGAGACAAGGTCTCACTCTATTGTCCAGGCTGGAGTGCACGATCACGGCTTACTGCAGCCTCAACCTCCTCAACTCAAGCAATCCCCCCGCCTCAGTCCCCCATGTAGCTGGGACTAACAGTATGCACCACCATGCGTGGCCAATGAAAAAAAAATTTCTTTGTTGAGACAGAGTATCACTATACTGCCCAGGCTGGTCTCAAACTCCTGAATTCAAGTGATCCTCCTGTCTTGGCCTCCCAAAGTACTGGGATTACCTGTACCTGGGTGTGAGCTGCTGTGCCCGGCCTCACATTTTATTTTAAATGAGGTAAGTAGCTCATTTTAAAAGTATACAGCATTTAGTGCTATCTTAAAAAATTATGTATACTAGTAAGACATTTTAAATAAAACCTCCATAAATCAAATGGTTTCTTAAAACTTTGAGGAAAAAATGCCCACTACTAGTAAGAAACATACTGGATCTTTTAATTTCAATATTTAACAAATACAAATAGAAATGATGATTTAAGTTTTTACGAGTTAATGAAAGAATATATTAATAGTAACCCATCTTTAGATTTGTCAATCATTTGATTCAAGCTTTATCTTTCACACTGCATTTCAACACATATAGTTAGAATGAAAAACACAGAAGTGAAGTTAGTAAAGCCCAGGATTAGATTAAATAAGTAAAGAATGCAGACAATCTTAAATGCAATTTCTCAACCTACACTGAGAGAAAAAAAAACAAATTTAATTAGCATTCAAAACAATCAGAATGCAAAACATGTTAATAAGTGAAATACAAGGTTTCCTTTGCAAAGTCCATTTAAAGCATATGCCATTTTCAAATTTTTGCTTCATGATGATGGTGAGTTACATTAATGGTATTATTATACTTATTTCATTAATGAAGACACAAAGCCCTAAACACCCCTTACCCCGTCCAAAAAAAAATTCCACAAGTTAGTCAGAAAAAAAATATTAGAATTTACAGCTTCCATGCTTTTCATTTAACAATACATAACCACATCTTGGGAATGAAATTACCTGAAGGTGTTGTGGCTTTGAAATCCTTGGGGGACAGCAGGGCACACTGTTTTTCTGTTTAAAAAAAAAGGCTGGGTTGTCTAAGTGGGGATTCACTAAATTCCACTAACCCCACCACAAGAGTACTGGGATCAACATCATCCAGCCTCTCCACTGCTGGATTGCTGCCCACTGGGGATTGCACTACTAGGTTTAACAGTGGCACCTAGCATGTAGCAAAAACATTAATAATAAACTGAAGATACTACTTTATGCAGGTAGGAATTTTCTGCTTTGCTGATATAAATTGACCATGTGCTCTTAAACTTAAGCAGAATTAGAACTGGCTGAACTAACTAGAAGAGATGGGGAAAAATCTTAAGATACACCTTCTATACAATCTGGCTACAACATTATATTTTTGTCAAATTAACTGAGTCACTACTTACTTCCAGCAAAAGCCACAAGGAAGCAAAGGACCAAGAAAGAATTAAGGGAGACAAGGAGACTGTGACTTGACCTAAATGTATAACAAATCATCCATGTATCCATTTTGCAACTTGATATGCCCTAAAAAGTTTCCATTTACATTAACTTCAGATAGATGTAAACAACAGAACTGCACATAAGCTTGTTTCCTACGAAGATATCTACAGCCCATATCTCAAGTAATCTGATAAAAAAGTCTGTATCTGTGAGTGCTGATTAGGTAACACCCAAAATAACAAGTCTTCCATAGCAAATTCAGAGGGGTACTGGAAGAAAAATCTTGTTCTGGTGAACAATGAACATAACCAGCCTTCAAAGGAATAACAGAAGGTTCACTTCACCTGTTTTTTTAGAAAAAGTATGTGAATGTAAATTAAGACAAAATTCTTTTCAATGATAACTGCCTATAAAATAAAAGGTTGTATGAGGTATCTAAAGTAGTTGAACTTATAGAAGGAGAAAGCAGACTGGTGGTTGATGGCTAGGGGCTGAGGGGAGGGGGAAACGAGGAGCTGCTGTCCAATGGGTATAGTTTCAATCATGTAAGATTAAAAAAAAGTTCTAGAGATCTGCTGTACAGTATGGTACATATAGTTAACAGTCTGTACTGTACACTTAAAAATTGGTGAAGAGGGTAGAACCCATATTAAGTGTTATTTTAACCACAATAAAAATAAGTAAATAAGAAAATAAAGATGAAATATGTAAGAGTTGGATGATTTAGGATATACTTAGGTCCTGAAAAATCTAGAACTTTTTACTAGAAAATCAAGAGGTCAAAAAGTCTCCATGAATGTATTTTTGATAACAACACTGACCAAAATAATCTTCCAATGTTCTAAACGAAAAATGAAAGAAAAAAAACAAAGATTCCCACAGCCAGGGTAAGGCTGACTGAGGAGACACTCCAGAATTACATTCTTCTCTCCTAAAAATCAGGAAGGCTGGCTCTTCTAACTCTACTCTGATTCTCAAAGCATTAAAAAAAAAAAAAAAGGGCAGAGAAATCCTATGTCCAAAATCAGTAAAAGTTTATTGAGCACCTAATTATGTGACAAGCATTATTCTAGGTGCTAGTAATACAGGGGTGAACATAACAGACAATAAAATTAAATGAGTAAAGAAAGAAAATACTTTCAGATGATAACAAAGCTATGAAGGTTAACATATAATGTGACTGAATAGATATTAATGGGTGTGGGGACAGAGGATAGAAGACCTATTTGAGACAGGGTACTCAGGAAAGATTTTTCATGAGAAGTAACACACACTAAATTGAGTATCATAGGATTCAAAGGTTAATGAATTTCAAAAGTTTAAAACTAAAAGTTATGTGAAATTACACAATATGAAAAAAATGTCTCTTAAAAAATTCCTAGGTAATAAGTTGCCACCAATGGGGAAAAGTGGATGAAGAGCACATGATCCTAGGTACTATTTTTGTAATTTCCTAAGAGTCTATGATTATTTTAAACTTAAAAGTTAAAAAAAAAATACTTGTGTAATTTTTACTGTAATTAACAATGAGATATCTTCTACTCTATTTAAGACATCTTTCATTACATCTAAAAAATTGCCCTATGGATGTAAAATCATAAAGGGAGTTTGGAAAAGGAATCTCCAAGGTAGCAAAATGTCTTTCTACAAACATGCAGATTAAATATTTAAAAAGACAGTAACAGAGGCAAGTATAAATAAGTTTTAGGAATTTTTTCCTAATCTAGTATGTCATTCAAGAAAGAATGGGGAATACCTCATTTCATCAGCATGGGTATTTCCTTACAGGACTATGACAATGGATGAATACATCCATTAAAATGCTCATAAAAGGATTTTTAAAAGGTATAAACTTTTAAGAACAAGAACAGGATAAGTGAAAGCAATGAAATTTTGGATATTAAAATAGCAGCGAGATTCATGGTTACTGATTAGCAAATCCTAGAATCTTGAAGTAATTCAGGAAAAGTGGAAAAGCAACCAAACTATCAAAGAACCCCTGAGAGGCTCAGGAATTGGTGGCACAAGGCACCTTTGGAAGCAGAAGGAAATAAGAACTACACAGAGAAGCACTGGAAAATATGTTCAAGAGCAGTTAGACCCAAGGTCCCCACTACTATGTGGGCACTAGACCGGAGGTTGGTTTGTTCACTGAAAAGAGTAAGAGAGGGAGTGTGGATTGGGGGGCACCAGGCACCATCTGGACATACAAAGGTAAAATAAAAGCTTATATACTAAACCTTGAGGGTCCCCAAACCTTTCCCCTACTTTGCTTCCAAAATGCTGAGTCAGGCATATATCTTCCAAGCAGAGACTGGACAATTCTCTGAGTACCTGCTTAGTTTAGGAAAAAGATCACCAAAAAAATAGCCTACCAAGATCACCTTATGTTGCAGCCCACAGCTGCAAGATTCACACACAATTAAAAAGCTTTTTAATGCTCCATTCTTATGTAAGAGTAGATGGTCATGGGTGAGACATGTAAGGACATTCTCTAACATAAAAGACAAAGATAAAAACAAATTGATGAGAAAAAACAACTTTTTTATTAAACCTGAAAGAAACAGATTATTTAGGGAGGCAAAAATCTGAAAGAAAAAAATAAGAAACCTCAGAAAGACGAGAAGAAAATACACCCCAAAAATAACAGAAACCAGTAAGAAAGAACACTTAGAAATGAAAAATATTTTTTAAAATGAGAAAAATATAATGCCACAAATGAAAAAAAAAACCTCTACAGAAGAGATAGACGATAAAATTGAGGAGTTCTCTCAGCAAGTAATCAAAAAACAAAGAGAAAATGAGAGGAAAGATAAGAAAATGAGAGGAACATTCTAAAAGGGTCATCTGACTAGAAGGAGAAAACAGAGGGGAGGATATTATTAAACAATTCATGAAACTTTGCCCAAATTAAAGGATATGAATAACCAGACTGAAAGAGTCCAATGAGTACCCAGCACACGCATAAAAATAGGTCTACCACAAGGCATGTTATTATGAAATTTTAGAAAAGCAGGGACAAAGAGAGGATCCTAAAAGCTTCTAGAAAAAAAAAATAGGTCACAGAGGAAAAAAAAATCAAGAATATACGTAGCTTTTGATTTCTCAGTAACAATGTAAGAACCTAAATTATAAAAGAAAATTTTTAAAATTCTGAGACAAAATGATTTCCCACATAGAACCTGATACTTACTTAAAGAGGACTGATAATAATGCAGCTGCAAGATTTTCCAAAATGACCCTGAGTGCTCATCCTGGGCTGCCTGGAAGGCAGAGCTAGGACACTCACCACTGACCATCTCAACCCATGGTCAACTTTCCCAGGCAACTGGTAGCTTCTAAAGAGGACCTCCTGGATTACATAGCTAGCATTCTCAAACAACTCCTATAAATAACTAACAAGTATTCAATGGCCTAAGTCATAGGCAGTTTAAATGTCTCTTCACTAACAAGATTACTCTTGAGTTTGTCCTTTAGGAATGGAGAACAAAATAAACCACAGCTGCGTATTCAGCGCATCTCCCCAGCACATGTATCTGTGAGATCATGAGAGTGGTAAACATGTGTCTTCTTTTCTCTTATTGACCCTTGGTTTTGTATTAAATAAGTTTCCTTTTCTATAATAATCATGCTATATGATGTAATGGAATTTGTTCTAAGTCCTGGCAGCTGAAAGGCTGTCAGGTGAAAGAAGAGAAAAGAACCCATTTTTTACAGCAATAGTCAAAAAATGTTTAACTCATGGTATGTCTAAAACAACAAGCAGAACAAAACCCTGATAACTCCCCTGTATCCTTTTTTATGAAGCTGCTGGAAAAGATGCACTACCAAAATAAGGGATTCAGGAAACAGAATCCATCCAAAAGAAATGAAAAGGCATCCCAGGACAATGTGAATAGTGATGTTAAAATGGCAGCTGTGTAGCTGGACTAGAGAGCAACTACTACAGATGACAGAGAACCCTAAGTAGCTTATGGTCTACGGGGAAGATCAAGACACATGCACAATGACCACCCAGGAGGTTGAGAAGAAAAACAGTAGTTCAGAAGAGAAAAAATGTTTCTTTGCCTAAAGAAATCAAAAAGCATTTCATCAAGGAAGCATGACTTAATCATGCTGACATTTAGACATACTGAAATGAGGAAAAGATTCTCCTTCTTCAGTGAAGCACTCTAAGTAAATGATTAAAATAAGAGAATAAACATGTTTGAAGACCACAGACAGCAGGATTTGGTTGAAATACAGAAAACAAGCACTAGAAGCAGTGTATACTTTAAAAAAAAAAAAAAGACCAGATGATAGCTTGGCTTTAAATTTCATGCTGAGGAATTTGTATTTTGTTCAAAGGGAAACGAAGAGTATTTTAAAGGGTTAGGGTGGAAGTGGTAGTGGTCCAGGCAGAGTAGCCTTAAGTAGAACTACTCGAGAGTTAAAGATGCTGAAACCAGGAAAAGAATGTGACTCTAAGAAAGGGAAAGGGAATGGGTAAATGAACGTAATACTCAATGTGCTGAGAACAAGGTCTGTTTTCCATTTAATTTTAATGGGACTTTTACAGAACTGTCTGTTCATTCAAACAAATCAGTTTTTGCTGGCTACTGTAAAAATACCTGTGGATTTGTTTGATGCTCTCCTTCGAATTTCTGTCACCATTAGTCGTGAGACTTGTGTTGTGAACTGCAGAAGATCAGAAAATTTTTCTGTCATTGTATTTGGCGGAGCATTTCCAAAAACCTGTAGATAAGAAAAGACATAGTTAACGAAGCACTGACACATTTTTATTTGGTGAATTTTGAAGTGTGGTATGACTTGAAAATCAAGTCCAGAAAAGTCTACCTACACAGTTACTTTGAATCTTAATATGTTGGAAACACAACTTTCAATAAATCACCTATCTAGTCACATTTCCTTTTACATATAAGTTTGCTGAAGAAATGATTAAATAAATGAAATCTATTTATTTTAGACATTATTGATAAAATTGAATCAATCTCACTAAAAACGTTAGAAATTGTAACATGTTTCTTTTTTTTTTTTTTGAGACGGAGTCTCACTCTGTTGACTAGGCTGAAGTGCAGTGGCACGATTTTGGCTCACTGCAACCTCCGCCTCCTGGGTTCAAGCAATTCTCCTGCCTCAGCCTCCCAAGTAGCTGGGACTACAGGCACATGCCAGCACGTCCGGCTAATTTTTGTATTTTTAGTAGAGACGGGTTTCACCATGTTGGCCAGGCTAGTCTTGAATTCCTGACCTCTGGTGACCCGCCTGCCTCAGCCTCTCAAAGTACTGGGATTACAGGCATGAGCCACCGCGTCCGGCCAACATTTTTCTGACGAAACCTAATTTGAGAATTTAGAGAAAAGTTATAAAGGATCTTTGATGGAGTACAGGTACATTGGATGGTGAAAAGCGGCTCTACTGCTAAATCCCAGGCTGACTTCGGAATTCACTAAACTCATTTCATATCTCAGAATTTCTACATTCTAATCACAATAATTTACAAAACAAGACTGTCACAAAAAAACTAGAAAAAAGAAAATAAATAGGAGGGTCATGAAATAAATTTGTTTTTACACAAATTTTAATATAAATGAGCTTTAGAATAAATAAGTTTTATTTTTAATTTTATTTATCTTTTTTTTTGAGAACTGGGTCTTGCTATACTGCCCAGACAGGTCTTAAATTCCTGGGCTCAAGCTATCCTCATGCCTCTGCCTCCCTAAGTGCTGGGATTGCAGGTGTGAGCCACTATATTCCGTCCACAATAAATAATTTTTAAAAATAAATGGGTATGGGTTCAGCAAAAAGAATTTGAGAAAATGAAACCTGGACAGACCATCATAAGAAAAGAAATGGTATTTTAATGGGTATATAACTAGATGTACCCTGAGGTATTATTTTAAAGAATATTCTTTATAGCTGAAAGGAAATTCTCTATATTCTAAGTCTATTATAGTATCTCTCCCTTTTAACACCCATTACACAGTATTTTATATAATTATTACCTATTGAAACGTCACTACAAAAGGAGAAAACATAATTTACTCATCTTCATATTCTCCCAAGCCAGCATTCTGCCTTTTATAGTAATGTTCCCTAAATATGGTTGTTTATTTATATGTTGACTGCCCTCACAACCAAATTCTAGAGAATATTCAAGGAGCACTGAAGGAGAACATAAGAACATAAACTAAAATTAAGAAGGAAAACAAAACAAACAAGCAAATAAAAGACCCAGCTAGGGAGATGGACTGGAAAAGAAAACTAAATAAAAATCTAAGACCAGAAAGACCTCTATATTTTCCATGTATTGGTTACAAATTTTGGCTCAAAGATACAGAAGAGAAAACCTGATCAATCACATCATTTGCAATGTCCTTAGCATGAAAAAAATATATATTTAAGGAAGTACTTGTATTCCTCATATTACACTAGTCCCCTTATCTGTGAGAAGTTCTAAGACCCCAATGGATGCCTGAAACCATGGATAGTACCAAACCCCGTAAACACTGTATTTTTTTACCACAATACATACCTGTGATAAAGTTTAAGTAATAAATTAGGCACAGTAAGAGCCTGGCAACAGTAATTAATAACAAAGTAAAAAAACTGTAACAATATACTATTTGCAATTGCACAAATACAAGATTCCTTCTTATAACAGATCTCAGAAACCTCAGCACACAGTTTTTGGTCTTTCCTTACTAAGTCAAGAACTTACACCTTTTCATTTAAAGGAAGGACTTCTCTCTGGCATACCCAAGTTACCATCCCCATAACTTTTGCACTTTGGAGCCATTATTAAGAAAAATAGAGCTTCTTGAAAACAAGCAGCTTGATACCAGAATAGTAGGTCTCATAACTGAGGCTGCCACTAAGTGACTATTGGGCAGGTGGCCCATACATCATGGATACACTGGACAAAGGAATAATTCACATCCCGGGAGGGATGGAGCTGAATGGTGTCAGATTTCAAACTTGTGAATTGTTTGTTTCTGTAATTTTCCACTTCATATTTTTAGACCACAGATGAGCGAAACCATGAAAAGCAAAGCCCTGAGTAAGGAGGGATTACTGCATAATATAAACGATTCCTTCCAAATACCCAATAAAAGGATATAACAAACAATGTAATATCCTTCTAATAGAAAATGTGTTTCTTACACATGTTTCTTATAACCTCCCTCAAATTGACTTGAAAACACTAAAACAATAAATCAATTCTACAAGGATATCCTTTTATCCAAACACCTAGTCTGTTCAATAATTTGACAAATTAGTAATTTGAAAAAATCTCAAAAAATAAACTATACTTTTAAATACTTCCTCAACAGACACATTTTTTTCTGCTGAGATTTTGATAAATGTTGTGTGCTTAGAATTAACCTCTGTTACTTGTTAAATAATCTATGCTACCTGTTAAATAACCCTCCCCTGCCTTTTTTTTTTTTTTGGAGATAGGGTCTTACTCTGTCATTCAGGCTGCAGTGCAGTGGTGCAATCATGGTTTACTGTTAGCTCAATCTCCTGAGCTAGGGTGATCCTCCCACCTCAGCCTTCTGAGTAGCTATGATTACAGGTGCCCGCCACCACACCCAGCTGATTTTTCTATTTTTTATAGAGATAGGAATTTTGCCATGTTGTACAGGCTGGTCTTGAACTCCTGGGCTCAAGTGATCTGCCCACAATGGCCTCCCAGAGTGCTGGGAATACAGGCATGAGTCGCCGCGCCCGGCCAGAAACCTCTGTTCTTTAACAAACTGGAGACTGATAAAAACTGAGAAGCCTAATAATGACACATGTTTGAATAGTCATTCCACCTGTGCTCAGAGATGAGTACATAGCCTTTTGTTATTGTTGTTGTTGAGACAGAGTTTTTGCTCTTGTTGCCCAGGCTGGAGTGGTGCAATGGCACGATCTCGGCTCACTGCAATCTGCCTCCTGGGTTCAAGTGATTCTCCTGCCTCAGCCTCCTGAGTAGCTGGGATTACAGGCACCCACGACCACTCCCGGCTAATTTTTTTTGTATTTTTAGTAGAGATGGGGTTTCACCATGTTGGCCAGACTGGTCTCAACCTCCTGGCCTCAGGTGATCCGCTCATCTCGGCCCCCCAAAGCACTGGGATTACAGATGTGAGCCAACGCTCCAGCTGAGTACATAGCTTTTTAATGGAGGTATTTATAATATTCCTGTTACTCAGGGTGTATCAATGTATATTTTGCTCCTAAGAATTAGTATGAGGTATTTTATTGCTAAGAGTTATTAGGATAACTAAACAGAAGCAATAGTTCATTTCTTGAAGAGTTGTAAGATACGATTATTCAACCAATCTTCATGCTGGGTAAATAATATGCTGTTGAAAATGCCAGTAATTTTTTACACAAATCCTGATGTTTACTGCTTTATTTCCTCTAATAAATTTTCTCACAAGATAAATAAAACTGGCTTGAATTTACCAATCCAAAATCAGTACTACAGAAAAAGACTATGTCATATTTGCTAATCTGAAATGAACAAGCACTGCTTCTTAAATAAGGTTTATTCGGTTTATTCACTCACAAATATTTATTGGCTTCCTAATATATGCCAGGCAATGTTAGAAGAGTACTGAATACAAAGGTAAATAAAACAATATGATTCCTGTGCTCATGAAACACAGGACATTTTAGCACAGAAGACCAATGGTAAATAAGTTGATTTTAAACTTAAAATTATTTAAAAATAGTATCATGAAGAAAGTAAAACAGGGTGGCTGAAAGAGAATGCCTGGGGTGGGAAGAAGGTTGTCAGGAAAGTTCTCTCTGAAGAAGTGACACTGCTGCCAAAGGATGACACTGACTAATGAGGAAAAGTTACAATCCAAAGAGACAAGGAAAGAGGGTTGCAGTCAGTGAGATCAGAGCTGTGCAAAGACCTCAAAGTGAGACTGATTTTGGGGTACAGAGTAATGAAAAGGAGGTATATAAAGCTGGGGCATTCTGTCTAAGAGGAAAAATGGTACAATTTGATAAGATTGGAAGGATAGAGGAACTAAAGCATGAATCTGACATTGCAGATAATATTGAATGGATAAGGTAGCAAAGAAAACAGTGTAGTTTTTGTGGTTGACTTCAAAAATTAAATCTAAAAGTATTAGGTATGTTTTCACTACTTTCAGTAAGTAGTGGTATTTCTGGAAACTATATAATGCTTCCATCATTTACATAAATGTTTGCCAAAGAGGATGCAGCATGAAGCTGGGTGTCAGAAGGTGTGCTCACTCTCAGGGAGTACTGACTACTTGTCAAATTTTTCTGGTTCTAGGTCAGATACGGTGGCTCACGCCTTAATCCCAGAACTTTGGCGGGCTGAGGTAGGTAGATCACCTGAGGTCAGGAGTTGAGACCAGCCTGGCCAACATGGTGAAACCCCATGTCAACTAAAAATATAAAAATTAGCTGAGTGTGGTGGCACATGCCTACAGTACCAGCCACTTGGGAGGCTGAGGCATGAGAACTGCTTGAACCTGGGAGGCAGAGGTTGCAGTGAGCAACGATGGTACCACTGCACTCCAGCCTGGGCAACAACAGAGCCAGACCTGGCCTCAAACAAACAATGACAAACAATGTCTGGTTCTGCAGAGGAAGAAAGTTGGGCAAGAGAACAGGTAACACATTCAACTCAAAAGGGCTGATTCTAGAATAGATATGTGAAATTCATAACAGATTGAAAAAAAAAAAAAAACAGTACTGAAGAACAAAAATGCCTTCTTGCAAATTCACTGGAAATAACAATAATTACCATACAATATCCATTTAAAATCTGCCTAGCACTATTCAAGAATTTGGTGTCATTTAAGTCTCATAAAATCCTACAGAATAGGTTCTACTAGTAGCCTCATTTTACACTTAAGAAATTAAGAGTTAGAGAAGTTAACTTAAAACAGGAGGTAATCCAGACAGAATTTAAAACTACATCTATCTGATTTCAAGTCAGGCTCTTAATCACTCAGTACTATATTTTTCTCAAACTGTGCATGAACCCTAGCACTGTCACTTTGCATAGTGTTCATCTTTACAGAAAAATAGCAAGGTTTGACTTATTTTTAAAAGAATCATTTTTAATATCCACCTAAATAGATTTCAGAAGATTTCCTGGCACCTCTTCAACCAGACATTTTTGGTACTCAGGGAAAACAAATTAATGATGTTCTCTAATGGCATTCAAAAAGGCTCAATATATACTTGTTACTGAATGGTGCTATTCAATAAAAATATATTAAATATGACTAATAAAGGAGAGGTTGGAATGTTTACAAAATTTTTAAAAATGGAGGCTTTTGTTTCCTAAATATGTGTTACATCTAAATTTAAGTCAGACTATTGGCCATCATTAGTCCTAAAATAATTTGCTATAAATAACAATGTTAAAAAATTAACAACGAAGGTGTAATTGCTTTATTTCATATGGTAAATCAGTTAAGATTCCTTATCAATTAATATAAATGATTAAGGAAAGATTTATCTTATGCTCTTTTTGTTTCTAAGAAGGACCATCAGATGAGAGTCTGAGAAGAACAGAATGCCTAACTCAGTCCCGTCCTCTCCTTTTGGGCTCTGCCTGCCTCATAAGAATATGCATTCTCATCTGCTCTGGCTGTGGCCTGCGACTGTCCAGTTTTGCCAGTGACTGGTAAGTAAACATGACTATTTCAGGGCTGAACTCAGCAAGTCCTTTATTGCACAGACCCAAGCCACACTCTCCAGTATCAACTGTATTGGTATTACATAATAAGTAATAAAGCTGCAACAAAATAATTCATCTGTCTGCCTTCTGATCTCTCTCTTATTTAGTTCTAAGTTTGGGTGACCTCTCTCTTAAGCCAACAAATTTAAAAGTAATGATAATTTGTAACGGCTTTAAAAAGAACACTGTATTACATTTACGTGCTTCTCAAACATAAATTGGAATTATGTTAAAAAATAAGGAGAGTTTCTTACAGAAGATCTAATTGGTAAACATTACATTTTAAAACTATACAACAAAATATAATAAATACTACAGTAATTAACAGTGGCAGTTATGAATTTTTAGACAACTAAAATGTTACTCATTTTGACAAGTTTAAACCAAATGTTTTCTTTGTCAGCTTTTGTTCTGGGACTAAAGGTTAATTATTTTTAAGAGTGCTGAATAAATATTACTCAGCTATTTTCAGACTTCACTATAATCTTTCAGTTTGAGCAAATCAGTAAGAGGGAAGATAACAGCAGCCTCCTTGTAGGACTGTAATGAAGAAAACAGGAGGCATTTCGAGAACCCAGCATGAGACCTGGCCCAGAAAAAAGACTCAATACATGTCATTTCCCAACCCATGTCTCTCAAAGGCAAAAATGATGCACTGAAATAACACTACTAAGCATACTTTAAAAACTAGTCTGTAGCTGGTTGTCCATGTCTAACTAGTCTGTAGCTAGGTGTCCATGTCTATTTCAGCTTGTTCACCATTTAGCTCTAATCAAGCAAAGTCTCACAATCAACACCACAATCCCTTTTTAGAAATCATGGTAAGAACTGGTTGGCTCTAGCGACATACTGAGCTACTCACTCACCATAGGTATTTCTCACTAGTGGAGAATGTTCAAGCACAAATGGCCAAATGTTAAATAGATATGGCTACATATTTCCAAATTTAATGGAAATGGTGTCTAAGAACAATTTTAGTTTATTAATTAGATCCAATGAATAAGAATTTTTTTAAATAATACATTTTTCAAATTAGTCACAACAGTACAGATATAACTTTCTATCTTTTCATTAGTTAAGAGTTTACTGAACCTTTGTGATATTCAAATCACTCATTATATTAGAGGGTTAAAGCATTGCACACACATATGTTTCTAATCAACCAATTAAAACCTTTTGAGAGAATTTGTTAATAGTTAATGAGACAATAACATAGGACGTAAGACAACTAAGTCAAACATTATAAATAGAGAATAATTATTAAAGCATCTCATATCTGCTTATTAAAAAAACAAATATTCCTAAGATTCTTCTAGTCTAGTAGACTGTGG
The DNA here is from genome assembly GCF_000951035.1 of Colobus angolensis palliatus. Taxonomy (NCBI): domain Eukaryota; kingdom Metazoa; phylum Chordata; class Mammalia; order Primates; family Cercopithecidae; genus Colobus; species Colobus angolensis. Next base: position 6,948,581 of record NW_012115156.1, read on the forward strand.
AAGCCTAACTGATGAAATACATGGGATACATACATATGTAGGATATTACTTAATAATTCATGTTAATATCCAAGAACAATTCCCTTAACTGCTCTAAACATTCTCATTACCTTGTAAACATTCCTAAGTCTGAGAAAAGGAAATTACCTTAAACTACTCAGTAACCAATAGCACATCATGACATTAAAGTAAAACAAAAATAAGATTTAAAAACAAAACAAACATCCAGGTAATAAAAATTAACTTCCCGGTAATAAAAACTAGTAACTTCCCTGAATAGGGCTTAAAACAATGGCTTGCCATAGTTCTCCCTCCCATTTTTAAAAGAGCTATTTTAAACCTTTCCCCACCTCTTCTCACGTTCCTACTCCACCATCTCCTCCCTCTATCATTCTTGGCAGATAATCTATCCTATTATTTCATAAGTCAGGAAATGTACATTCTCTAAATGCATTAATGTTTCTATCTTCCTGTTGTATCCAACACAAGCTCATGGGTGATATGTGAACTAACCTTCCTTGCACTCTTGCCCTTCTGCCTTACCAGCATATAAAAACCTCAATCTCAATAAATCAGGTATTGCTTTCTCTACTTTTTCACACAGGCCAGTACAGCTAAGGTCTAGTATAAATTTATCATCTCCAGCCTTTACTGAGCTGACAATACTAATCAATTCTTTTACTGCCCCCTTTCAACTCTCTTTCTCACTCATTCCCTTTCACTAGTATTCCCAACAACAAAAATAATAATAGATTCATGTAATAAAAACAATAATAGATACAATAATAACAATAATAATAGGTACACATTTCTTGGGATAAACACTTATTAAGTGCTGTAAGTATGTTATCTGAATTTAACTCTCACGACAACCCAATAAGGTTGATATTATTATTTTACAGCCCAGAAACTGAAGGTGACTGTTCCTCCCCAGTGCAGTAGACAATTAGAAGTCTAGTTCCTTAAGAGGAAGAAGAGAGGTATCACTGCAAATCAAAGACAAGAACACTGATATGTAAACACTGGAGATTAAGTGACAGTCTATCTACTGAACATGAGACATACTAAAACAATAAATAAAATAGTAATAATAAAACAAGAAAGAATTCAAGGAAATTAAAACTGGGATAGTAATAGCACAACACTACTCTAAAAGAGCTAACGTTTGATTGACAGAAGTCCAGAAAAGGGGGAACATATACGATATAGGGGAGAATATTCTCAAAGAAATCTTTCAGAATATTTACCCAGACTGAACAATACAAGTTTTCAGATTAAGAAGGCTTAAGCTGAAGCCACAATAAAATTTCAAAGGAACGAGAAAAGGAAGAGCCTAGAAAATTTCATACAGAAAGATAGATGAACAAAGAAAATAATATAGACAAGAAGTGAGACTAGATGGGAGAGAGCCAGTCAGAGATTGGGGCACAGGGTGAGGGGGTGGGTGTGGAGAAAGGCATAGCCAAGGGCATGGAGATAGATCTGGAAAAAGGGAGATCCAGGGGAGAAGAAAAAGAGAAACGGGAGAGTCAGAGACAGAGAGAGAAATAGGGACAGAGAGGAGATAAAGAGAGAAATGGGAGGACAGAGAAAGACAGTGATGGAGAAGAGAGAGATAAAGGCATAGAGAGAGACAGACAGAGATAGGAAGAAAGAAATGGAAACAGGGGAAGGCAGGGAGACACAGGATGAAAAGGACAGAGACAGGGCAAGGCAGAGAAAATGTGGGAGGGAGAGAGAAAGAGAAGGAGGAAAAAGAGTGAGAGAAGGGAAACCAAGAAACAGAGACATGGAGAGAAAGAAATTGAGACAGTTATGAAGTCTGAGGAAAACAAGTTCTATAATAATAGAAAAATAAAGGTAGTATAAGGTTCATCTTTGAATAAATTTAAATTTACACCACTATCAGTAGAGAGCAAACACTGATTACTGCTTACACAAGCAGCATAACTATAGGGAAACGATGAGAAGGGCAGCATGTATGAATGAGTGTATGTATGTATGTTACTGTTCGGAGGGAGAGGAAGCAAAAAAGCTAATTCTCATATTCCTCAGTAGGAAGTCAATTAAAACTACACAACCAACAGCAGTAAAAATACGTTATTTAAAAGCCCATCATGGCAACAGCAATTAGTGGTGAACAGCAGGAGAGCACCTATAAGCCTGTGAAACTATCTGACTCTTTTAAATGATGTATTTGTGAACTTTTGATACACATAAAAAAATTATTATTATTATTATTATTTTTGAGACAGAGTTTTGCTCTTGTCACCCAGGCTGGAGTGCAACAGTGTGGTCTCAGCTCACTGCAACCTTTTGCCTCCCGAGTTTAAGAGATTCTACTGCCTCAGTCCCCTGAATAGCTGGGATTACAGGCGCGAGCCACCATGCCTGGCTCATTTTTGTATTTTTAGTAGAGATGGGGTCTCACCATGTTGGCCAGGCTTGTCTCAACCTCCCGACCTCAGGTGATCTACTTGCCTTGGCCTCCCAAAGTGCTAGGATTATAGGTGTGAGCCACTGCGCCTGGCCTAAAAAAAGTTATTTTAAAAACACCCAACAAGTTTGCTACATGTAATTTACAAAATACATTAAAACATTAACTCTATTTGGTTTATCTATAGCCTACAACCATCCTCTTATAGTATCTCTTAGACAACAGCAAATTGTAATGACTTTTTAAAGTGTACAAAGGGCTTGGGCAGTTGTACCATTTGATGTAATAAAATCATCACTTTAAAAGATAACAGAAATAACACAATTGATAATTTACAATCTATTCCTCTTCCAAAACTCAACCATAGCAGGGACATTTTAAACAATGGTTCACAGCTTGCACTTTACCTGTTAAAAATCAAAAAGTCTCACTGAATGTAGTTTATTCTGACCAGTTTCACATCAAGTCACATTGCTTTATAGCAAACCGGAAAGATGAAACTAGAACAACAAACTTCTTAAAAACTAACTCCTCCTATCATTTTTTTCTACCTATGGCTTACCAGTAACCTTCAGATTCTTGTAGTACCTCCCAGTCCTGGAAGGTGTGTGTCTGGCAACCTGCACTTACTTACCCTATTAAACACTGGCAGCATCATATACAGTTTCTCTTCTTGTTCCTTCTGAGTCATGTGCCGGGGAGGATGGCACAACTCCGTGAAGAGCCGGCGGAGGTGCATCAGCCCTAAGGCGTTGTCTTGTGGGCTGCACTCCTCCTGCCTCGGCCGCCCCATGATCCTCTTCACCATGTTCATCTTGGCTGGTTGGTGAGACACACTTCTAATTCTGTTGGAAAATGTCAATACATGAACAGTCAAAACATCATCATCTTGATTAGGTCAAGCATGCATGTAAGAGCTTATAAGAAATTTGCAAAATAGAAAATTCTGTCTAAAATATATCTTTCTACTTCTTTAAACAGAAAAGATAGAGAAGCAAAATTTGATGAATCCCCCTGAAGGACAAATTATTAATCATAGCACTGGAAGTTCCTACTCACTTTGCCACAATTTGTATAAAATGTAAAACATTAATCAGACAAGTAGCAAATGTTTCCAATTAGTTTAGTCATATCAAGTTCAAAAATAAAGGCGCCGGGCATAGTGGTGCACACCTGCAATCTCAGCACTTTTGGAGGCCGAGGCAGGCGAATGGCTCGAGCTGAGGAGCTCGAGACCAGCCTGGGCAATATGACAAAACCCCATCTCTACTAAAAATACAAAAATTAGTCAGGTATGGTAGTGTGTGCCTATAGTCCCACCTACTCAGGAGGCTGAGGTGGGAAGATAACTTGAGCCTGAGGGGCTGAGGTTGCAGTGAGCCAAGATCACCCACTGCATTCCAGCCTGGGTGACAGAGGCTCTGTCTTTAAATAAATAAATAAATAAAATAAAAACATAAAGGGATCACAAAACTTACTATTAACAGACTTCTTAATGGTTAATGTAAAAATAATGAAAAAACAAACTTTATCCTAATCTCAAAACATCGAAGACAATCAAAAACCCCAAAACCTCACAACATTTTCTATTTTTAGTTATTTAATTTATAATTACTTTTTTGCTAGAAAATTCAAGTATACCTTGAGTACCTGAAGAACAGTATATATTATAGATTAAAATGTGCACATTAAACACAATAATATCCTAACTTATAAATCATAAAAGGACAGTGAAAATGATCATGTGACTGAAGACTACTTTCTATAGTTTGGTAAGTCATGTTAAATCATTTAGTGAATAATGATGCACATTTTTCAAAGAAGTAAAATAGAATAGAAAAAAATAGAAGATAAGAAAAGCATAACTTGTTTCATGATGTTTATTTCAGATAAGGGTGTATGAATGTGTACTGAATCATAATGCAAAATGTATCCCTTGCTGGAGCTGCAGTTAAAAAAATACACAAACTAACCACTGAGTTAAAGTATATACAGAATCAATAACAATAAGCTTTCAGAAAGCATCATTACCCCTTTTTAACCACTACTAACAATGCCAGTAATTGGTTAAGTCTAGATACAAAAATAGGATATCTTATAAAAGGAACCAGGAAGGGTGGGAGGACATTCTGGGTATGCAGAATTTGGATGAAGAGACATTGGTTTTTTAATCCATAGAAAAGCAGGCATCACCTGAGATTAATTTTTAATCTTGCTACAGAACCAACCACATAAGCCAGTATGCCATTTCTTAAGAAACGAAGGACTACAGCAAGGTTAGAGTTTTATTTACTAAATATCTGCCTACTGATTTTTAAAACTATAAGAACAAGAATTTCAAACACACTTGCCCTTGAGAATTTTGAGTGAATTCTGTATTTGACTACAGACATATGCTGAGGCACTGTAGCTAACAGGGGGACAGGATGTGATTCATCACAGGTGAAGAGGAGACAGACAAATTGTGCCTACAACTCTGCCAATGCCTTGTTTGCACTGAATGACTACTGTGCAAAGAGCACTCAGCACATTCTCAAGTGCCCAACTGCTGGAAACAGTGCTAACACATAGGCAAAGGGCTGGGATGAGCAGTTAATCTGCAAAATAACAAAAGTTAGTATAGTACAAAGATGTCCAATGTATCTTATTCTTGAAAAATATGTCTTCCAAATATAAATATTTCAACAAATATGTTCAAATAACCTACTATGTGCTGGTATTTAAAGTCCTGGAAACCCCCAGAGCAAAACTTAAATTTGAAGTGAACTATGAAAATTTTATAAATTAGCTAACATTTTAGATTATGTATAGTTCTGCTCCTTTTCCTTACCCTGAGTTGATAATTTAGAGATTATGGATAGGACTTAGGGGATTCATGATACTCCAACACTTCAAAAATTTTTTTTCCAACAGATTCTCAGCTTTCAAAGGGGTCTAAATCATCTTTTAAAAGGTCAAGAATCATTCTCTGTTTTTAGAATGAGTTTCAAGGAACTTACAGAACATCTCATTTGCTCTTGATTCCAACTCACAAAAACGGACTGAAGAGAAAATTCTCCATTTTTTTCTCCTACGTTTTATTGAGGTACAAATTGAGAAATAAAAATTGCATACACTTAAGATATACAACAATGTTCTGATATACATACACACTGTGAAATAATCAGCACAGTCAAGTTAATATATCCATTGCCTGAAATAGTCATCATTCAAAAAATAAAATATGTGGTGAAAACATGTAATATCTACCCTCTTAGCAAATATCAAGTATACCATACACTATCAACTATCAATAATGTCACATTACTGTACATTAGATCTCCAGAACTTTCTATCCCTTGACCAGTATCTCCCCATTTCCCACTCTTTCCAGCCCCTGGCACCCACCACTCTACTCTCTACTTCTGTGAGGTTGACTATTTTATACTCCACATGTAACTGATATCATACAGTATTTGTCTTTGCATGACTGGTTTATTTCACATTTACTATAATGTTCTCAAGGTTCATCTGTGTTGTTGCAAACAACAGCACTTCCTTTTATAAGGACGAATAATATTCCATTGTGTATGCTGCACATGCACACATACGTATCTCATTTTCTTTATCATTCATCTGTCAAGGGACATTCACATTGTTTCCATATCTTGACTTTTGTGAATAGTGCTGTAACAAACATGGGAGTGCAGGCATCTCTTCAAGATACTGATTTCATTTTCTTTGGAAATATACCCAGAAATGAGATTGCTGTATCATAAAGATAATTCTATTTTTAATTTCTTGAGGAGCCTCTAAACTGTTTTCCAAAGTGGCTATACCAATTGATATTCCCACCAATAGTATACAAGAGTATTTCTTTTTCCACATTCTGGCCAACACTTTTCCACATTCTGGCCAACATTCTCACCATTCTAACAGGTGTGAGGGGATATCTTATTGTGGTTTTGATCTGCATTTCCCTGGTGATTATTAGTGCTGAGCATCTTTTCACACACCTATTAGATATTTAGGTGCTTTCTCACTTTTTAATCAGGTTATTTGAGTTTTGCTATGAGTTGCATGAGTCCCTTATGTATTTAAATCATTACCTAAACCAGTTATCATGAGGCTCTCCCCATTTTTACCTAGTACTTTTTGGTTTCAGGTACTATATTAAAGTCTTTAGTCTATTTTGAGTTAGTTGTTGTATATGGTGTAAAATAAGGTCTAATTTTATTCTTCCGTATGAGGATATCCAGTTTTCCCAACACTACTTATTACGGAGACTATCTTTCACCATTCCATGTTCTCAGCACCCTTGTTGAAGATCAGCTGACTGTCAATGCACCGATTTATTTCTCATGTCTCTATTCCATTTCATTGGTCTATATGTCTGTTTTTATGCCAGTACGATACTATTAAGATTACTGTAGCTTTGTAATATATTTTGGTATCAGAAAATATGATACTTTCAGTTTTTTTCTTCTTGTTCAAGACTGCTATGGCTATTTGGGTTCTTTTGGGGTTCCACAAGATTTTTTTTTTTCTATTTCTGTAAAGAATGCTATAGGAGGCCAGGTGCAGTGGCTGATGCCTGCAATCCCAGCACTTTTGGAGGACGAGGTGGGCGGATCACCTGAGGTCAGCAATTCGAGATGAACCTGGCCAACATGGTGAAATCCCGTCTCTACTAAAAATACAAAAAATTAGCCAGGTGTGGCACACACCAGTAGTCCCAGCTACTAAGGAGGCCGAGGCAGGGAATTGCTTGAGCCTGGGAGGCGGAGGTTGCAGTAAGCCAAGATGGCACCACCGCACTCCAGCCTGGGTGAAAGAGCAAGACTCCATCATGAAAAAAAAAAATGCTACTGGAATTTTTGATAAGGATTACGCTTAATCTACAGATCATTTTGGGTAGTATGAACATTGCAACAACATTAACTCTACCAACTCATGAACAAAAGAAATCTTTTTATTTATCAATGTTTTCTTTAATGTCCTTCATCAACGCTTTATTGAAGTGTACAAGTCTTTCACTTCTTCGATTAAGTTTATTTCTATGAATTGTATTTTTTCTGTTGCTATTGCAAATGGGATTGCTTCCTACCTTTAAGAGAAGCCCCCAAGATAAGAACTCACTCAAAGTATGATAGTGAAAAAGAACTTGGATGAGAATCCAGGCCTTCCAACTCCCAGTTAAGTGGCCTTCACCAGGCTTACTTATATTGAGGTATCAATTTTAAATTATAAAATCCTTGGAAACTGTGACTCTAGTTAGCACGTTTATTTATTTAGCATCAGGTAACAATCAGAACGTGAAAATAATCTTTTTTGAGTTTTCTGAAACACACATATCTGTTTTTTTTTTTCTTTTGAAACTAGTTCTCACTCTCACACCCAGGCTGGAGTGCATTGGTACAATCACCGTGCTCACTGCAGCCTCGAACTCCTGGGCTCAAGTGATTCTCCCAACTCAGCCTCCCTAGTAGCTGGGATGACAGGCGTGCACCACCATGCCTGTCTAATTTTTGTATTTTTTGTAGAGACAGGGTTTCGTTCGTCCTGTTGCCCAGGCTGGTCTCAAATTCCTGAGCTGAAGCGATCCGCCTGCCTCAGTCTCCCAAAGTGCTGGGATTACAGGCATGAGCCACCACATCTGGCCTCAACTTTCATTTTCATTTTAAAAATACACATGATCACATTATGACAAATATTATCTCACTATATATAACCAAGCTATTGCAATATGGTTATTTAATATTTTATCAGATACAAAAGGATACACACCAAACAATCAAAAGTGGCAAAGATTCTTTCCTTGACCAAACTCTAGTTAGGCTCTTCTGAAATCTCTTCTCAACCAGGCTTGGCTTTTGGCCTTCAGTGTTTGTCTCTACATTGTCCAATTAAAAATCTGCTAAGTCAGTTTAGCCAGAATCCCCATTCTAATATCTGATTGGGTGGCCACATCTCCCACAATCCTCCAGGTAATGGATGTCTGATCACCCTGGCCTGCCTTCAGCAAGAATCTTGTTAGGTCAGTTTAACCAGAAGCCCCAATGTTTCCTCTTAGTAATTTTCTATCCACTGACTGCCCCCTGCACCCCAACACTGCTACTTGGCTATAACATGCCAACCTTTCCTCGTTCTTTTCCAAGTTGAGCCCAATCTCTCCCTTTCACTGCAAAACCCCACTGGAATGATCCCTACATCTATCATGATGGTCTTGAATAAAGTCTGACTTATTGTTCTTTTACAAATGCCAGAGACCAGGCACAATAGCTCATACCTGAAATTCCAACACTTTGGGAGGCCCAGGAAGGCAGATCCTTTAAGCTCAAGCATTTGAGACCAGTTTGGGACACATGGCAAAACCTCGCCTCTACAAAAAATACAAAAATTGGCCAGGCATGGTGCTGCATGCCTGTATTCCCAGATACTAGGGAGGCTGAGATGAGGGGATCGCTTGGGTCTGGGGACAGAAAGGCTGCAGTGAGCCGTAAGCGTGCCACTGTACTCCAGCCTGGGTTACAGAGTGAGACCCTGTGTCTCAAAAACAAGTGCTAGAATAAATAATTTTTTTAACAGGAGCTCAGTGGGTTTACTGGTACTTCTCAATTACTCAGATAATCTCAATGATGGGGAAAAAAAATCAGATTCCTCCTTTGCTCCTAATGTACCAAGTAACACTTAAGCATATCAGTTTTCTGAACCACAGTGGGACAGGATAATAGGTAATAGGGTCTGCAGACAGGGCATCTAAGGACAATTTGTGTTGACTTCCTAAAGCTGAATCAAAGTTACACACCAAGGACCGGGGGCAAGAGATCTAAGGCCAATTCGTGCTGACTTCCCAAAGCTGGATCAAAAGGAAAACACCTGGGTCTGGAATTTCCAAAAACTAAACCATCAGGAAATACCCCATCTCCCCAGGCCCGAGAAGCAAAGGATCAAAGGCTACTCTCCCTAACCCTTCCCTTTCCACCACGTCTTAGATGGAAGGGGAAAGTGCCCTGGATGGGCTGTGGGCCAAGCTCAGGCCATTCCTTCATCCGCAGAGGGCACCAATTCACCGCAGCCTTTAATTAGCCATGGACCAAATCCTTCATCCAGATAAGGGGTAGCTGATAGGACCTCAAAAGGAAGACTTAAAACCCAGAAAACTTTGTAACCAGGCCCTTGAGCTGCTTGCTTGGGCCCACTCCCACCCTGTAGAGAGCTTTCTTGCTTAAATAAATCCCTGCTTTTGCTGCTTCATTCCTTCATTACTTGTGCTTCACTGCGTGTGCATTTTGCCCAGTTCTTTGTAGAAAACGTCAAGGACCTGGATATTTCACACTTCAGGCCTGCTCTCTGGTAACCATAGCTTTGGCTACATTTAAATGTTTACATTTAAAACATAATTCAGAACAAGAAGTAACATGTCTAAAATACTCTTTGGCAGTGAAAGAGTAGAAAGAATAGGCACTTATCAAACCTTTACAAACATGCCCATATAATAAATCAGGTAACTTCAGGAGAAAGGCTCTAAATACCCTTGAATCTTGAGTTTCTTTCATCTATAAAATCTTTCCTCATCAACTTTTCATAAAACTTAAATAACATCATTTCTGTAATATGCCAAACATACTAGTTACATTCAATAAATGTTATCTTTTCTTCCTTCACCTTGATCATGAAACATTTAATTTTTTATATGCATTTTTAGTTATTTAAACAAGCAAAGCAAAGGAAATACTATAAGCCCTTACAGTACTATGTTTTAGAGACTTGCAAAATGACACAAAAGATTAAGGAATAATTTATTTTTTAGTTGGATGTAGAGTAAGAGGTTTACAAAGCAATAAAGAAAAGATATGCAAAATAAGGAGGACAAACCACAGAAGAATGTTTTTGCTTAACTTTAATGTTAGTAAGGGTTTTCAAAATATTTATAAAGATTATTGTGTGTAAGAACTGACTTTCTAATACAAACCCTATTTGGTTTCATAAGAAAAAATGTTAGGACTGCCAGCAGGGGGTTATTTAAATAACAATGAGATAATTACTGCAATAAACCGAGATAGTATTTCTTAATCTAATCTCTTATGTTAATAAGAGAAAACCACTTTAAACTTGCTCACCCAAAATCATTTAAACAGTTTTCCATTACTTAAATCATAGATGGGTATAGATCAAGTAAATCGGCTAAATTTTTAAAATAGATTTGTCAAGTAACTAGCTGCATTTGAGTAGCTCTGCTAAAAGCTTAAAATAACTTTCCTAACTCTTTAATTATATAAGCGAAGAAACAAAACAGACTCGCTACATTCAATAAATGTAGTGTAAGCTCACATGGCTAAGTGAAATCTTACAGTTTCATCAGAGAATTATAAGCAATTACGGAGGTTTTTCTTTTTTCTTCTTCTTAATCTTTCTGGAAAATCCTATTTTTCCTTACACTTTGAAAAGTAAAGGCAAACTTCTTATATTTTTGAAGGATAAAGGCAAAACTCAGATGCTCCCAACAAACTGGGTATATAAACCAGCAATCTAATATGTACAGTAAAAAACAAACAAACAAAAACAAGTTTTAGATATAGTCCTGAATTTGAATTTAAAATTTCTACCTTCTGAAGCATTAAGTTTTTTGTCTGTCAAGGAGAGTCACTATCATATTTTAGCCCAGACTATGAGATATTACAAGATTAGTCCAGTCTATGGACCCATCATACTATATATACATCGAGCCACACAATTTCTCACATTTCTTTAAACATTTTTTTGGTGTGCTTAATTCTTTTCATACAGAAAAACATATTCCAAAGCCAAAAGCAACTCACCTCCATTGAAGAATACTTCAGTTACATATAATTTACAACAGCAACGGTTGAAATCTCCCTGCTACCTTTCCAGAACCCTTCCTACTACAGCTCCTACTGCTATCTTGGGAGCAGAAATTGCAACCACTAATAGAAGCCCTAAAGGTAGATTTATCTTATAGTTAAAAGGCAGTTAGGTTACTTGGTATGATTAATAAAGTCTAATTCAATTATATTATGGAATAAATAAACTTTGGAAGGCTGATCTGAGATCCCCAGCATTCTCTGAGTTTTTATACATATGATGCTAAAATTTTGTATAAAAGACATGCAAAAAGATTCTTATAACAGAATACTTCTATAAAATGTGACTGCATAATACTGACAAGTTGTGCATTCTACATATGTTTGCTAACCTATAGTTCAGGTCATTTAGCTCGGTAATCACTGCCCACTATCCTCAGTGGAAGGCACAGTACAGGAAGAGTGAGCTCAGGAATGAGATGCACTTCAGCTGACCTAAAACTTACACAGATATATCCCAGATCTTGGCATCATTAGGAATTTATTTCTGACATTTCAAATTCCAAAATCTCACTCTGAGATAATCTTTTATTCCATTCCCCTTTCTCATCACTGAATCTGTGGTCTTCACTAGAATCATTTATCCCTTGACGTCTCCCAGAGGTGAGGCCATATTTAATTCTCATCAGCATCTTCACGCCCCCTGCATTCCTGGCGTATACACCTTCTCAACATGTATTCATACCTCCAAGAACCCAGCCACATCATTTCTTCTTTTCTAGTTTTGGGTTGCTGGGTACTACAGAGAAAATTCTATAATTCTGTAGACTGGTTATAATATAGTTATTATTTTATACTTCTTTCCATAAATAAAAACTAATAATTCCAAATAGATTAAAGATTTGCATGTAAACAAACAATAAAATATTAGCAGCAAATATAAAAAGAATACTTATACTTTAGGGTAAATCTTTAAAAGGGAAAAAAAGACAGACTTATCGCCAAAAATACCACAAAGTTAAAAGATAAGCAACAAATAGGCAAAAAATACTTGCAGTCCTTCCAGCAAAGTACTAATAATTAGGATATCCATAGAACTCAGACTCAACCACCCTACAGCAAAGTAGACAGGGAATACAAATAGACTACTCCCAGTAAAAACACTACACAACATATATGAAGAGGTACTTAAAATCACTAATCCAAGAAATGCAAATAAAAACAAAGTACAATTTTTTGATCATTAATTTGGTAAAACTAATAGGATTTCTCTTCATAGACAGTAAGAAGTACTAAGTAAAATGGAAATTACTACACATATAAACAAGAAGTTATCCTGTAGAAATATTCACACAGATCACAAAGATGTCATACAATGTAAATTACCACATTATGTTATTATAATCATTTTCAATAGTGAAAAAACTGGAAACAATCTAGTCCTCTAACAGATCAACAGGTAATTCATGGTACATCCATGTCATGGAATATCGCTAAAAGAACATGTATTAATATGAAAAGAAAAGTTAAATAAAAAAACAAAATAAGGGATTTAGCACCAAAATGTAAAGAGTTTTGAAGTCATCTCCTGTTCTTACACAAGAAACCACTGGATAAACTTTAACTCAAAGACTTTTCTTGGGCCCATCAAAGAACTGAGGTCGCAGGGCAAACAAACCCCAGAAGTCCAGAGTCACAGCTAAAATCAGCCTACCTGGATCAGAAGTCTCTGCAGTCATGAACTGGTAGGAACACCTCAATGGTAACTGTGACAAATTGGTGGCAGGTGAAAGTGGATTAGCATGAGAGGGAGAAATGCCAGGACCATAAATTTCCAGGGTTCCAATCACAGTAGGTTTTCACAGCGAAGATCTGAGAAAGATCCCCTCCCTGGCTCTACCAGAGGAGGGGAAGAATGTGTAATCGTTGTGAAATGCTCCTCAGAGTATTCTCCATAACAAAGGCCTACACTGCAGGATGAAAGATTTTATCAGAGCCTTGTCTTTCCTGGGGGAAGGGCATTTCTTCTCCTCCAGCCCCTTTAGCTGTCTAGTCTCACTTGAGGTCCAGGAAGAGGGGGCAAAGAAAGAATAAAGGAAGCAAAGCCCAGGAGAAACACTTGGAAGGTCACAGCCCAGAGTCCAGGTCCACTAAAACACTGATACTTAGTAATAGGATTATAAAACATTTTCCCTTCCTCCATACTTTCACCATACCAACAGGGCTCTTAAAAAATAAAAAATAAAAAGGAAATGCTAGAAATCAAAAGCACTCTAACAGATAGAAGAATGCTTTGATAGGCTCAACAGCAGATAGATACTGCTGAGTAAAGAGTCAGTGAGTTGAAGACAGGTCAACAGAAACTTCCAGAAAGAGAAGAGAGAAGGAAAAAACAGCATATTTAAAGTAATAACGACAAAGAACTTTGAGAACTTTGCAAAATTAATGACAAAAACCAAACCATAGATACAGGAATCTCAGAGAATGCAAACATGATAAATACCTAAAAGACTACATATAGGCAAATTATATTCAAACTGCAGTAAATCAAACATAAAGAGAAAATCATGGAAGCATGACGAGGTAGGGGGATAACAGGGAGGGAAAATAGTATCAATAAAGGAACAAGGATAAACGTTTTAGTGGGCTTCTCATCTAAAACATACAAGCAAGAAGAGAAGGAGTGAAACAGTTTAAGCATTAGGAGAAAAGCCCACCAACCTAATATACCAAATTCCCACCCATGAAATTCCTAGGAATTCTATATCTAATGAAATTATCCTTCAAAAATGAAGAAAGAATAAAGACTTCCTCAAATAATCAAAAACTGAAAGAACTTGTTGTGAGGAGATCTTCTCTGCAAGAAATGTTAAAAGTTCTTCAGAAAGAAGAAAAATAATATGGGTCAGTAAATTATATCTATATTAATGAAAGGAAAAACACTGGATAAGGAATAAATGAAGGTAACATAACATTTTTATCCTTTTTTTTTTCTTTTTTCGAGACAAGATCTCACTGTTACCAGGGCTGGAGCGCAGGCACAATCCTGGCTCACTGCAGCCTCAACCTCCTGTGTTCATGTGATCCTCCCACCTCAGCCTCCCGAGTAGTTGGGACTACAGGAGCATACCACCACAGCCAGTTAATTTTTGTATTTTCTGTACAGATGGGTAATTCCCATGTTTCCCAGGCTGGTCTCAAACTCCTGGCTCAAGTGATCTGCTCACCTCAGCATCCCAAAGTGTGAGGATTAAAGGCGTGAGCCATCATGCCTAGCTTTTAAATATTCCTAATTGATCTAAAAGATAACTGATTGTTTAAAAATAGCAATAATGTGTTGGATGATTATAGCTTATGAATAAATAAGATAAATGAGGCAATATCAAAAGGGAGAGGAGGGAGGAGCTGGTAATGCTATTGCAAGAAACTTGCAGTAGACTTCAGTGATAAAAAGTGTCATATGAAGGCAGATTAAGATAAGTAAAAAGTGAATGTTGGCATCTAGGGCAACCATTAACTTTAATATGCTGCCAGGTGCGGTGGCTCATGCCTGAAATCCCAGCAATTTGGTAGGCCGAGGCGGGCAGATCACGAGCTCAGGAGATTGAGACCACCCTGGCCAACATGATGAAACCCCGTCTCTATTAAAAATATAAAAATTAGCCAGGCATGGTGGTGGGCGCCTGTAGCCCCAGCTACTTGGGAGGCTGAGGCAGAAGTATCGCTTGAACCCTGGACGCAGAGGTTGCAGTGAGCTGAGATCGACACTGCACTCCAGCCTGGTGACAGAGGGAGACTCCGTCTCAAAACAAACAAAGAAACAAACATTAGCTGGGTGTGGTGGTGGGCGCCTGTAATGCCAGCTACTCGGGAGGCTGAGACAGGAGAATCACTTGAACCCAGGAGGCAGAGGTTACAGTGAGCCAAGATCAGGCCACTGCACTCCAGCCTAGGCAACAGAGCAAGACTCTGTCTCAAACAAAAAACAAGTTTAATATGCTAAGATAGGGGATTAAAAGAAATCATATAAAATGCTCAGTTAAAACCTGAGCAAGAAAAGAGGGGAGGAAGGAACGAAGAACAAATGCAACAACACAGTTACAAACATGACAGATATTTATCCTACTAAATCAATAATCACTATAAATGTGAGTGGTCTAAATACACCAATTAAAGGACAGAGAATGTCAGAGGGGATTAAAAACTCAAATCCCATAGACAATATAGTATCTATATGAATGTAAATTTAAATATAAATAATCAGATAGGTTAAAGGTAAACAGATGGAGAGAAATACACCATGCTAACTCTAATCAAAAGAAAGCTGGATTCTATTGACTTACCCTTGAAATATAAAAGATTTTTTAAAAAGCAGGATGGAGTAGCTAAATTAATTTTACACAATGTAGTCTTTTGAATAAGAAAATAATATCAGGGATAAAGAGAGGCATTATATACCGACAAAGGGATCATTTCTCCAAGAAGACATACAATTCTTAATGTGTATAGGTCTAAAAGGAATATAAAAATATGTAGGGCAAAACCTGAACTGAAGGGAGAAAGAGACAAAATGATTATTAGAGTTTGAGACAGCACTCATACATTAATTGATAAATCAAGCATGCAGGAAATCAATACATATACAGTTTACCTGAACAGCACTATCATTAAACTAGATTTACAGTTGACATTGATAGGATACTTGATCCAACAACAGCAGAATACACATTCTTCTCAAATTCACGTGAAACATTCACCAAGACAGACCACATTCTGTGCTATAAACACACCTTCACAAATTTAAAAGAACAGAAATCATATAAAGTATGCTCCCAGGCCACAATGGAATTAAAAGGGAAATTTGGAAATTAAACAACACACTTCTAAATAAAGATATGGTCCAAAGACTTGTCAAGAGGAACTGAAACACATTTTGAACTAAATGAAAATACAACTTATCAACATGCATAAAATGCACTAAAAGCTGTTCTTTGAGGAAAAAAATTTCCTCAAAGCACTAAATGTACACATTATAAAAGAAGAAAGATCTGAGGATTAATAAACTACACTTCTACCTTAGGAAACTAGAAAAAGAAAAGTAGTTTAGGCTTAAAGAAAGCAGAAAAAAATAATCAAAATTAGGGCACAAATTATTGAAATTGAAAAAAGATAACAACAGAGAAAATCAATAAAACCAAATGCTTGCTCTTTGAAATGATCAGTAAACTTAGTCTAAATCTCATTAACACGTGACTGGTGTCCTGTTCTTTTTTTTTTTTTTTTTTTTGAGACAGGGTCTCATTCTGTAACCCATGCTGGACTGCAGTGGCATGATCGGGGCTCAGTGTAGCCTCAACCTCCTGTACTTACATAATTCTCCTGTCTTGGCCTCCCTAGTACCTGGGGCTACAGGCATGCACCACCACACCTGGCTAATTTTTGTATTTTTTGTAGAGATGGAGTTTCGCCATGTTGCCCAGGATGTTCCGGCACTACTGGACTCAAGCAATTCACCTGCCTCAGCCTCACAAAATGCTGGGATTACAGGTGTGGGCCACCACCCCGGGCCTGGTGTCCTGCTCTTAAAGCTCCTAAGTTATCTTCCGAAAAACCAAGCAGAGGCCAGGCGCGGTGGCTCATGCCTGTAAACCCAGCACTTTGGGAGGCCGAGGCAGGCGGATCACCTGGGGTCGGGAGTTCGAGACCAGCCTGGCCAACATGGTGAAACCCTGCCTCTACTAAAAATATAAAAATTAGCTGGGCGTGGCAGCACACACCTGTAATCCCAGCTACTGGGGAGGCTGAGGCAGGAGAATTGCTTGAGCTCAGGAGGCAGAGGTTTCAGTGAGCCAAGATCATGCCAATGCACTCTAGCCTGGCTGACAGAGCAAGACTCTGTCTCAAAAACAAACAAACAAACAAACAAAAACAAAAACAAAACCACAAAGCCGTTATCATACCACTTTTCTGATTTAAAACCTCTGTTGATTCCCTATTGTCTAAGAATAAATTAAAATACAATTTTCAGCATCATTTACCAGTAAGCCACCTCTTTCACTCTAAATTCTGCCACACTGAAACTATCTCCCAGACTGTTAGGCCCTTTCAGTCCTCTATGTATTATGTATATTGTTTTCTGTGCTACCGATGCCGCCCATCTTCTGCTTTTCCAAGTAGCCTAAAACTCAGCTCTAAGGTCACCTTCTCAGAGAAGTCTTCCCCAAATCTCCAGGTAGAGTTTGTTGTTCAGCTTTTAGCCTACCATGAAACTTTAGTTATAAAGTCATGCATTGCTTAACAACAGGATACACTCTGAGAAGTGCACTGTTAGGCGATTTTGTCCTTGTGCAAACATCAGAAAGTGTACGTATACAAACCTAGATGGTATAGCCTACTACAAACCTAGACTATACGGTATAGCCTACTACAAATCTAGGCTATACGGTATAGCCTATTGCTCCTAGGTACAAACCTGTACAGCATGTTGCTGTACTGAATACTATAGGCAACTGTAACACAATGGTATTTGTATATCTAAACACAGAAAATGGCCTGTAATCCCAGCACTTTGGGAGTCCCAGGCGGGCAGATCATAGGGTCAGGAGTTTGAGACCAGACTGGCCAACATGGTGAAATCCCGTCTCTACTAAAAATACAAAAATTAGCCAGGCATGGTGGCACGTGCCTGTAGTCCCAACTACTCGGGGTCTCAGGCAGGAGAATTGCTTGAACCCGGGAGGTGGAAGTTGCAGTGAGCCGAGATTGTGCCACTGCACTCCAGCCTGGGCTACCAAGCAAGACTCTGCCTCAAAAAAAACAAAAACAAAAACAAACCCACAAACACACACACAGAAAACATACAATAAAAATACCGTAGAAAGATAAAAAATGGTACACCTTTGGGAGGCCGAGACGGGCGGATCACGAGGTCAGGAGATCGAGACCATCCTGGCTAACACGGTGAAACCCCGTCTCTACTAAAAATACAAAAACTAGCCGGGCGAGGTGGCGGGCGCCTGTAGTCCCAGCTACTCCAGAGGCTGAGGCAGGAGAATGGCGTAAACCCGGGAGGTGGAGCTTGCAGTGAGCTGAGATCCGGCCACTGCACTCCAGTCTGGGCGACAGAGCGAGACTCTGCCTCAAAAAAAAAAAAAAAAAAAAATGGTACACCTGCATAGGGCACTTGTTACGAATGGAGCTTGCAACACTGCAGTTGCTCTGGGTGAGTCAGTGAGTATGCGGTGAATGAATGTGAAGGCCTAGGACATCTGAATATATCATAGACTTTATAAACACTGTACACTGACGTTACACTAAATTTATAACAAATATTTTTCTTTCTTCAATAATAAATTAATTCAGATTACTGAAATTCTTTTACTTTATGAACTTTCAAACCTTCAAATTTTTAAAAAACTTTTGGACTTTTTTAGAATAATAAGTAGCTTAAAACACAAACACATTGTACAGTGGTACAAAAATATTTTCTTTCTTTATATCATTCTATGAGCATTTTCATATTTCAATTTTCTTCTAACTTTTAAAACAGTTTTGTTAAAAAAGACACAAACACACACATTAGCCAAGGCTTGCACAGGGCCAAGATTATCAATATCACTGTCTTCCTCCTCCACATCTTGTCTCACTGGAAGGTCTTCAGGGACAATAATCATGTGGAGCTGTTATCTCCTATGATAACAATGCCTTCTTCTGAGTACCTCCTGAAGGATCTGCCTGAATCTTACAGTTAATTTTCTTTTTATAAGTGAGAGTACACTCTAAAATAAAAATTAAAAGTGTAGTATAGTAACTACATAAACCAGTAACATGGTAATTTATTATCATGTATTACATGATTTATATACATGTGTTATGTACTATACATAATTGTTTGTGCTATACTTTCATACAACTGGCAGCACAGAAGGCTTGTTTACACCAGCATCACCACGAACATGTGAGTTGTGCTTTGTGCTATGGTATTACAACACTTATGACATCACTAGGTGACAAGAATTTTTCCAGCTTCATTATAGTCTCTGGGAACACCATCATATATGTAGTCTGTTGCTGACTAACATATTATTATGCCCTGCATGACTGTAGTCTGTTACAGAATATTCATCATTAAGAGAGACAGTATAACATATTAGTTGCAGAGACTTCCCAATTAATTGTATCACTTACTAACTGTTTAACCTCAAGTCAGGTACGTTCTGTGTGTAAGATTTCTCATCTGGAAAAAAAGAAGAATTATTAGAACCTAACTCATAGTGTTATTTGTAGAAAGTAGGTAATTTATTACATGGAAAGCACTTAGATTAGTATTTGGCACAAGTGCTCAGTAAAAGACAGCTATTATTACTGTTATTCTACTGTAATGTACATTTACCAGTAAATGATTATTTCCATTAGCAATAATTTTCTCAATAATGAAAACCAAATCTTATTTAAGTTTGTATCCTTAGTTCATAGTAAGTGGTTGGTGAAATAATTACATGTTAAAAAAAAAAACACAAAACTTACATAGAGTTATATACCTGGTAAGTGACAGCACTAGATTTTCTGTTCAGATATTCTGAGTTCTGGGTGTGTATTTTACTATTCCTCACAAAAACTTATATATTACAACATAAAAACATGCTTAGACTTACAATTTATGTATCCTAGTCCTCATCCTAAAGAAAGCTTTTGCAGGACATCTTACATATCTCCTGATAAAAAATTACATTAATCATTAATCATTTGTTCTAAACTGAAAAGATACCAACTTGCTTAAATAAATTTCATGCTATTAAATTATCAATATCTTGCAACAAACTATAAATTCCTTGAAAGAAGGCTGTGCTCTCCAAATCCTTTAACACATAGCTAAGTATCTGGTACACAGTAGAATTGAAGGAATATATGTATGAATGATTCTCAAAAGTACAAATTTTAAGGCTCTTTATTATCTAGTCACTGCATAGGCCTGACCTTCTTCATGCCCCACTATTGTACTTTAAGCAGAGCAGTCTACTGCAGGCCTTCTTGCTCTGCCTGCACACACCCTGAGCCCTCTCCTGGGAGCTCTCCGCCTCTGGCTCTTCTACATCCAGCTGATTATGAATCATCCTTTAAATCTCAGCTCAACTGTCCCTCTTCTAAGAATCTTTCCAGCTTTCTTTTGTTGTTGTTTTTCTCATTTTGTTGCCCAGGCTGGAGTGCAGTTGCATGATCAGGGCTTATTGCAGCCTCCATCTCCTGGGCTCAAACCATCCTGTTACCTCAGACTCCCAGTTAATTGTTTTACTTTTTATAGAGATGGGGTCTCACTATGTTGCCCAGGCTGGTCTCCAATTCCAGGCCTCAAGTGCTCCTTCTACCTCGGCTTCCCAAAGAGTTGGAATTAAAGGTGTGAGCCACTGTGCCTGGCTGAAAGCATTCCTGAATCTCCCAGTTTGATAGATGCCTCCCATTCTTGGTTCCCACAGCATCTTGTGTACATCTTTATCATAGCATTTATCACATCATGTAACTGTTGTTTTGATTGTCTTTGTCAACACCAGATAATGTAAGATTATGGAAGGCAAAGGTCATATCTTACTCAACTTTTTTTTCCTGAATACCTGACATGGTACCTGACAAATAAGAAACAGACAAAAGAAAGATTCATAAATGAGTAAATGGTGCTGAATAAGAGTTTAGAAGATAAATGATTTAGAGGCAGCTCAAGGATTAGTTAAGGTGATTTAAAATAGGCCAAAGGGGCAAATTTTTTCTTTAAATTTCTTATCTGTTTATTTTAAAACAAGAAAACTTAGAAGACAACTTTGATTTTATGGTTTAAAATCAATTATATAGCTTAAAAAATGACCATTTTTGTTAAGATTGTTGGGTACCCCATAAGGTACTTTTTAAAACATGTTCAGTTAAAACTGACATAAATTCAGAAAATAAGAACTATTTAAGAGAAGGCAAGGGCAGAAGGAAAAAAATTACTAATAGAGAGTTGGGTTTGGGTGGTAAACAGATGATGACAAAACAAAAGGCAATAAGCCAGAACCTTCTGCTGGAAATTCATGCATCAACAACATACTGAGAACAAGGAACATCTCAAAGAGGAAAACAGCTCACTAGTATCATAACAGATCATGACTGCATGGGGCTGGAATATATGTTAAGACCTGAAAGTAATGAAAGGAAAACGACGAATGCAAAAGATTGTGTAGAATTACATTGGTAAAACCTCACAAATGAAAAAAATATGAATAAGGTAATGACATCAACAAAAATAATAATGGTAAAATAGATGTTTGCTTCTTCACAGATTATACTATTGATTAATTAGGATGAGGAGTTTTATTGAGTTATTTTATACTGTTCACAAAATATCAAAATTTATACATCCAAATGAATTTTGCTCTTTGAATTAGTTATGTTGCAAAGCTACGTATGCATAATTATGTTGACATGGTTTGAAATGCTTTAAAAAATTCCTCTCTACGAAATGCTTTAAGAGCATTGTGTAAACTACATCTAAAAATCAGTATCATCATATATCATGTGTTACCAAAAATAGAATTTCTCAGTGTACTCATATGCTTTAGTTTCAAAACTTCCTCAAAATATCTTGTTACTAAATATCAAATCCATTTAAAAGATTGAAAATTCACCACTAATAATCAAAAGGCTGCACTGCACACTCTGTGTTTGCATCCCCAACTACAGTAGCAATTGCTGAAATTTAATTCCTTAAATGTCTACTATATATAAGGAACTAAGGGAATGCCGACTCCAGTTTTTACTCTGTCAATAATGTGGCTATATTCATTTTTCTAAAATTTCAAACACATCGGAGTACAACTTTCCCTAAAAGTGACAAAAATGGCTGCAATGGGCTAGAGATAACACCTTTGCAAGGTATAAAAAGGCTGCTCAAAATCTGGTGTGTCCCTAATTTTGAAGCTGTATCTTCTGCCCTAGTCCTCCCCTCGTCCCATGCTCATACCACATCACCTATCTGCTGCTCTGTGGACACACCATGCAATTTCGAACCCTTGAAGCTTCTCCCAGATGGTCTTTGTTTGAAATGACAGATTTTTCTACTGCATGCAGTAGAAAATGAACTATCATAGGTAGTTCATGACTGTACTTAATCTTCAAGCAATGTGAACACAGCTATATAGTAGTAACCTGATCACTGATTCAAAGAAATATTTATCAACTCACTCCCAACCCACTCGAATTTCTCTCTGTTCCAGCCATGACTAGCTCTACTTTCAGCAGCTTATATTCACTATGTTCTTGTCACCACAGCAACTGAAGACATTACTTTGAAAAGTAAGACTTTAAAAATGTTTAGAAGAAAATGTTGGAAAATACAACCTCAGGTTAAGGAAGAAATGTCTTAAAATGAAACAAAACAAAAATTATGCATACACACACACACAAAAAAAATCAACCTCATCAAAATTAACTTCTGTACATCAAAATTTTAAAAAGTAAACATAAGCTAGAAATTAGGAGAGAAATACTTGCAACATCCATAATGAACAAAAAAGCATTACATTCAAAATATGTAAAGAATGCCTTCAAGTCAATGAGAGAAAGGCAAACAGCCCAATAGAAAAATGGACAAAAGACAAATAGGCATTTCACAGAAAAGGAAACATGAATGGCCACAAGAATATGAAAAGCTACAAAACCTCGTTAGTCATAAATGAAATGCAAATTAACATAACAACAAATTAACATTTGTGTTAGGCAGAATAATGGCCCCTAAAGATGTCTCTACTACATCCTAATCTCTAGAACCTGTATCTTACATTATGTGGCCAAAACGACATTGCAAATGTGATTAAGTAAGGGGCCTTGCAATGGGGAGATTATTCTGTATTATTTGAGCAAGCCTGATATAATCCCAAAGAAGGAGTCAGGAGAGAGAAGGAGATGTGACCAGGAAGCAGAGGTTGGGAGTGATATGGCCATGAGCCAGTAATGTGGGTACCACTGCAAGATGAAAAAGGCAAGGAACAGATTCTCCCCTAGAGTCTCTGGAAAGAATGCAGCTCTATGAACACCTTGATTTTAGCCCTGCAAGACCAGCTTTGGACTTCTGACCTCCAGAACTGTAACATAATAAGTTTGTATTATTTCAAGTCACTAAGAACATGGTGATTTGTTAAAAGATCAATAGGAAATCAATATACTATTGTATATCAAAAATCAAATGTGACAATATCAAATTAGTAAAGATATGAACAAATGGGTTACAAATTTTAGGCAACAGTGTTTATGGATCAGCATTATCTGGTTGGAATTATCTAGTAAAATTGACCATATACAGATCACACGAATCAGCAATTCCACTTAGGTATATACCCTAGAGAAACTCACATATATGTAGAAGGAGATGTATAAAGTAATGTCCATAAGCAACATCAATTAAATTGTAAAAATCTGAAAATAATTAAAGTGTTTGTCAATAAGGAACCATATATATATATATTTTTGGAGACAGAGTCTTGCTCTGTTACCCAGGCTGGCGTGCAGTGGCAGGATCATGGCTCACTGCAACCTCTGCCTCCTGGGTTCAAGCAATTCTCCTGCCTCAGCCTCTCCAGTGGCTGGGGTTACAGGCATGCACCACCATGCCCAGCTAATTCTTTCTATTTTTCTTTTTAGTACAGATGGGGTTTCGCTATGTTGGCCAGGCTGGTCTTGAACTCCTGACCTTAAGTGATCCGCCCTCCTTGGCCTCCCAGTGTGCTGGGATTACAGGTATGACCCACTGTGCCCGGCCTGATGGTTACTGAGTCTTACTGAGCTTCTTCAATTGTTTGTCATATATACACTCAATTGATAGTTTTCAATTTAGCCTTATTCAAGATTTGTATTTAATAGCCTTGTTCAAGATTTGTAATTTTTTACCATACATATACATCAATTGCTAAATATTACATCATATACTTTTATTTTAATCCCTCTATTTCAATCTGTGTATTATTCTCTTCATTCACAGACTGCATGGGAACATGAGGATCATTTGTGGTTATCTGATAGCAAATAACGTATCTCCCTGTGAATTATTTTCTTAAATCTAAAAAATAAGAAAAAAAAATATTACCCTTGCTTCACCTCAAATATACCATAAAGATAAACAAATAAAGCAATACAGTTATTTCTGAAAGTACTTTGCAAGAAAGACAGCCATATCTTAGGAAAATACTCTTCTTTTCACCAAATCTTTTTCTCAGTTTGTCAAATTACATTCCTTTTATTTTGAGGGCTGAATTCAAATGTCTTTGTTTTCCAGGAAACAGCCTAATGGCCTCTAACTAGAATATGATCTTTACAATCATAAAAAAAAAAAAAATTGTTAAGCTAGGTGCAGTGGCTCACGCCTGTAATCCCAACACTTTGAGAGGGTGAGGCAGGCTGATGGCTTGAGCTCAGAAATTCGAGACCAGCCTGGGAAACATGGCAAGATCCCATCTCCACTCAAAATACAAAAAAATAGCCAGGCATGATGTACATCTGAAGTCCCAGGTTGAGGTAAGATGATCGCTTGAGCCCAAGGGGTGCGTGGAGGATGCAGTGAGCTGAGATTGCACCACTGTACTCCAGCCTGGGTGACAGAGCAAGACCCTGTCTCAAAAAAAAAAAAAGATTATTAAGATCTATTTATCTGTTTCTGTTTTAAACTATGTACATTTGTACGGAGGTATTTATACTCAAATATAAGGACATGAGAAACATTATCTCATGCAATCTTCAAAACATTGTTAGTAAGTAGTATGAATGGGACTTGAAGTCATGCCTTTTGACAGCTCTTTGCTCTCTGTAAGAATGCCTGTTACACCTGTGCCATCATCTCATATCCGCTCATCCCAAATTCACATATAATCCTCATCACCTAGAAAAACAAGCACTGAGTATCCACATCAAGGCTCTCAGTCAACAGCCAATATTCTAGTTTGGTCCCATTTGAGGATATTTCTCGACATACCACAGGTATAATAAAAGCATGTTAGGATTTGTGGAGGGTATCTCCAAAAAGTGCACAGCTCCACTACCACTCTTTGAAGATGAATCTGATGTGAGGTCAGTAATCTGTTTCTTTATATTCAACTTTTAGTAGTTGGCAGAGCACCTGACACACTGAAGATGCTTAACGAATGGATGGATAAATGGATTGATAGAATGAGGCAGAGAATCTTCCTGCTGACACACCTAACTTATCTTCTCCACAAATTCTTCCATTCAAATTATTTTAAATTGTATGTATATATAATCTGCTCTTTATTCACTTTTTAGGGATATACACATGAAAAAGATTAGGAAACTTACGAAATTCTTAAACATACTTTAAAATAAAAGGTGACAGTAATGTGACTATCAGGGACACAAAAATTACTTGTTAGTAGATTTATACCCTTTTTTTTTTGAGACGGAGTCTCGCTCTGTCGCCCAGGCTGGAGCGCAGTGGCCGGATTTCAGCTCACTGCAAGCTCCACCTCCCGGGTCCACGCCATTCTCCTGCCTCAGCCTCCCGAGCAGCTGGGACCACAGGCGCCCGCCACCTCGCCCAGCCAGCTTTTTGTATTTTTTTTGGTAGAGACGGGGTTTCACCGATTGTTTCCCTTACAATTTTTTATTTTTATTTTTTGAGACATAGTGTCACTCTGTCACCCAGGATGGTGTGCATGGCATGATGAGAGCTCACTGATCAGAGCTCACTGAAGCCTTGACATCCTAGGCTCAAGTGATCTCCCACCTCAGCCTCCTGAGTAGCTGGGACTCATTTGTTTTCATAGAGTTGGGGTCTCACTACCTTGCCCAGGTTGGTGCCAAACTCTGGGGTACAGCGATCCTCCCACCTCAGCCTCCAAAAGTGCTGGGATTATGGGCATGAGCCACCATGCCTGGCCTCCCTTATAATTTTTGCATTAGTCTACAAATGAAATATAAAACTGTATTTATATTCTCATGACTGGGGGATACATTCTCACTAAAGGAGTTGAAGAGTGGAGGGGTAGACGAAAAGGAGAGCAAACAACTACGTGTCTCTGTCCTTCCACCATATCAAAATGTAAGAATGATTACTACCAATAGGCATGTCTTAATTACATCATTTCACTGCTGATCACATGTAACCTATTTTAAAAAATGCCTTTGGGGAAGAATCAGAAGAGAAATGTTACTCTTAAATCAGTTGGCTATTTAATATATTGTGTATATCTATCTGAAACAGTGACAATATTTGAAATATGTGGCTTCTCTAATTTCTGGGGAAATAAGTAACTAAAGTGAATAATTCTGCAAAGTGTAAATCAGTTTACCACATTTTTTTCTGGGTAAGTCTCATCATCTTCTTAGAAGGGATGCAATGTAATAAAATATAAAATACTACCTTGAATAAACTGGCACAAAACCCCTCTGGCAGTGAGGAACTATTTCCTAGGCTTATTTATTTTTATAACATTCCCTAATAAGACCTAACTCTCATTATTTTGAAGAACAATCTAAAAATGTAATGCCTTTTATATCATTACTGAAGGATCAAGCATACCTAGCTGTTATTTTCATTTTATTTGTCTCCTTTTACATTTTACAATTAACACCTAAAGGAGCTGGGGAAAAGGGAAAGACTATACAACTGAAATCCTCTAGTTGAAATATTTGCTAGGAGGTTTAGCATTTGGAGGTTAAGTTTCTAATCTACTTATTCTATTGCCAGTATCTAGGCTTTTGAATTCAGTGGCTTAAACAGAAAATACAAACTACATGAAATAAATGTTTCATATAAAGACCAAAGTACCTCTAAGAAGCAGACATAACATTCTATTTAATGATTGAAATAAAATATACATGTATGTGGTGTCTCAAAATTACATGCTAAAAATTACAATTTGAGTTGAGAATATTTTTCAGGTAGGGAACAAAGAATGCAAAGATTTGGGACTCAAAAAGCTCTAGATTACTTTTTAGTTTTTCTTTCTTTGTGAAATTACACAAAACAAAGTCATTCTATGGTCAAAACTGAGTCACTCCAAGACATTTAGTTGATTTGGGTTTATGCATATATTTATGTTCCTAGTAGAACATACACTAAGTCATTCAAAAATATTGAGAGTTACACCAATGTTGATTACTTAAAATATTTGGAGTTGTTTTTAAAAGCAACCTTTTTCTAATGTGAAACTTACTATTGATCTAGGTTTTTAAAACAATATTCACTTGCTTTTAATTTTTGACTGATTTAAAAATTTTCATACCATTTAATATACACTTAAGAGTATATATACACTTATACTCTCAGACTTCAGACGAGATAACAACTCACTTAATTTCAAATCCAGATGTCTCCTGAAAAGCAAAATCTAACATTTAAATAACATGGGGAAAAAAAGAGACCCTGAAAAAATTATATTTAACTATAATTAAAGAAATTGATCAAGAATTTACAATACATACATCTCAAGGATCATAAGGGTTACTAGTTAAGAGTGTTAAGCATAATTTAAATGTACTTAGGAAACATAACAGGTAACAATGATCATGAAACTTGAAAATTAAACTATATAATTTTTAGACTTTGAAAAGAATCTTCTACCAAACCATGGTAATAAAATCAGTGGCAGAATGATGTAAGAACAAACTGACCAAGGTAGAGGTGAGAAATCTCAGAGGTAGATCCATATATCTAATCAGAACCAAACATGTGATAGTTGTCACAGAAAAGGGTATATAACAATCACGTAGATGGTACTGAGAAACTAACTCACTAATTTTAGAATACAATTAAACTAGACCCCTCCCTAAAGCCACATACAGAGGTGGGCTCAAAATGGATTAAAGATCCAAATATGAAAGGTAAACTATAAAGTTAATAGAAGAAAATACATATTCTTTGTTGTTGTTGTTGTTTGAGATGAAGTCTTACTCTGTCACCCAGGCTGGAATGCAATTCCATGATCTCGGCTCACTGCAACCTCCACCTCCTGGGTTCAAGCAATTCTCCTGTCTCAGCCTCCTGAGTAGCTGGGATTACAGACGTGCACCACCATGCCTGGGTAATTTTTTGTGTGTTTTTGGAGAGATGGGGTTCCACCATGTTGGCCAGGCTGGTCTTGAACTCCTGACCTCAAGTGATTCACCCGCCTTGGCCTCCCAAAGTGCTGGGATTACAGGAGTGAGTCACCAAGCCTGGCAAATATATATATATAATTTTCTTATGAATCAAGTAAGAACTCTAAAAGGATAAATTCAAAATCACTTACCATATATAAAAATAAAATGATGAATGTAATTACTTCAAAATTAAATATTTTGGCTTGGAAAGGAACACTGTAAACCAACAAAAAAAGAGAGAACACAATAGAAGATATTTAAAATATCTAAAACTGATAAGAATTAGAATATAGAATTTACAAATAATACTAAAAAAAAAAGAAAGAAAAAGAAAAACACAGCAATCCCACTGAAAAAAAGGCAAAAAATATGAACAAGCAATCTGGAAGGTCATCAAACACAGAGGTGTTTAAATTTAATTAGTATTCAGAGAAACGCACATTGAAAGAAAATGCCACTTTGTACCTAATAGATTAGCAACAATCAGAAAGCTGGAAAATGCTGTGTCCTTAGACATATGGACAGAAACTACATACATGACTAATGAGAAAATGAACTGGATCTAAAGGGCAATTTTGCATCACTTGGAATCTTGCACTCCTCTTCTGTATCTACACTCTGAAGAAATTCTCTCATTGGCAGGAATTTTTTGGAAGCTACTTAAGAGGTCCATCTCTGAGCAAAATAGGCAAACCAAAGTTGATACACAACTATATATAGTTATTTAAAAGTATATATTTCAGATCCATTTAAGTTGGACACATCTTAGAAACACAGGGATGGGTTAAAAAAAATTAAAAAATAAGATGAAATACATTACAGTGTAACTTTTGGAAATTAAAAATACATGGACAGAAAGCAAACATTTTACAAGGACACATATTAACAAGACAACATTAACTACTTTAGAATGGTTGTCCTATCCTTCATTAAATTAATAGCTCTTTAAAGAAAATAATTACTTTGCAATACTTCTGAATTTAGCTCAACCCTAAAAATCACTGTTTTATATAAAAATATATTTACATTAACAACTAAAATGAAATACTTATATACCAACCAATTCATTTCTTAAGTTAGTCTCAACTGAACCACATTTATTTATTTCTTCTTCTTCTTTTTTTTTTTTTCTTTAATGGAATGCTTCACAAATTTGCACGTCATCCTTGTACAGTAGCCATGCTAATCTTCTCTGTGCTGCTAATGTGAGCACAACTGAACCATGTTTAAATCAGATACACGTATTTTTTTCTAAAGTGATTCTTAGCTATTTATCAACACAGCCATTTTGTTCCTTTTAACCCTCTGACACACACATACAAAATCCTTAAAATAAATTTCATCTGCTCAGCAAGTAACAAGAAAAATATATGTATTTGTAGGAATATTTAGAGAAAGGAGGAAGGAAAGAAGAAAGGGAGGGAGGGAGGGCACTGGTTTTTCAATAGACATTAGATATTAAATCAAATGCACAACTTTTAATAGCAAAATAAATCTGAGTTTCTTCTAGTCTTCAGACAAACCTACCCATGGTCTCCAACAACAAAAAAGTCACGCTGGGAATACCAACATGGTTCTGGTAGTGTTCAATACCCTAGATATGCCTTTAATAAAAAGACAGCAATTTCCTATTAGTATTTTGGAGTCATCACAACTTTGGCATAATCTCTCAGTCTTCCTATGAATATGTGATGAAAACTATGGTACAGAATGATCACTTTCACACTATAATATTCTGAATCATGAATAATTTATAAAACATTAACCATTATGCTGAGTAGGTGCTTCGGATACAGTGGTACCAGGTATCAACAACCTGGAACATGTGGCATTTACACCATGTGCCAGGAAATGACAATTCATTTAAGATAGACATGATATCTGACCTCGCGGAGTTTAGAGGCTGGGTGGTAGCAAAGATTATGAAGGATGATAAAGGCAAAGCATGTACTAGGGAAACACAGGAAGAGTAGAGAAAAGTACATCAGGGAAACCTAATTTAGCTTCAGGGAGGTAGGGCTGTGGGGAAGAAGAGTGTTAGGAAAGAAAGCACATTTTTAAAAGATCGTCAATTACAGAAGAAAACAAATGAATTTCACTGGCCTATCCTAAGACCATTCTAGCCAATCAGATTTTTGTAGCTCAGTTACTGCCCACTGACTTGTAATCAGTATTTCCAAGTGGAAAACACCAGCCACTCTTTCCTTGAATCATTTTAAGTCTAAAGGGACAGCATCAGTAATTAGTAGCCCAGGCTGGAGTTAATCCCTAAGGAACTCTCATTTCCTCCCTCTATGTCAGTTTTTGTCCAGGAGATAAAGCCTTAAGATTCATAGCCAAGTACAATGCTAGGTATTTTCACAAAAATTTATTCATTTATTTCCTACCCAAAATGGTATGCCTACTTTACACATTTAAAAAATGGAAGCTCACAGTTTAAGCAGCTTGCCAAAAAGATCCAACAACTAGCATTAGCTAAAATTTGAATTCAAGACATGTAATTCCAAATCCAGTACTCTTTTATTAAGTAGAAGCTCTTTGTCTTTGGGAAATAACTTTACTTATGAAAGCCATAGCAATTTTATTTTCTAATTGTTCCTACTAAAGATAGTACTATTTGTTCTTCCTTAAAACATTTGGACAAAATGATCAAGTATTTTTGTCCCGAATAACTTAAAAAAACAAACAAAAAAAACCCCACAAAACCCATGTTTACTCTGTGTATCTTCCACTAAGGGTGTAACCAGACTGGTGACAAGAAATATGACTCATGAGCAGTATCTTGGCAAAGAATGCTTAGTATCTCTAGATACATCTGACACACAGGGGAAATGTTACATACATGTAACTACGTTTTCTTTTCCTTTGAGGAGTTCCCACTCTCTTTAATTCAAATCAGCCATAATCCTAACACAATGCCTCAATATTAAATATAGAATAATATTCAGAATATTAAGGAAATAATTTCTTGGCAGAATCTGCCAAAGGCAAATACAAATAAAAAATTACTGTTGAGGTAGTCATGGTGGCTCGTGCCTGTAATCCCAGCACTTTGGAAGGCCAAGGTGAGAGGACTGTTTAAGCCCAGAAGTTCCAGATTATAGTAAACTCTGTTTGTGACTATTAGCAATTAAACACAGCAATGTATTATGTCATTTAATGAGTTCTGAGCAATTATTTTATTAATGAGAAAATGAGATAATAACCTTAGAAAAAAACTCCAATATCACGAGTACTTAACTATTAACCTTATTCTTCTGTGAATAAAATAATATACTTTCATATTGTGACTTTTGATTTAAAAAAGACAGGTTCCATAATCTTGCATATCCACTAAAATGTAAATGCAAAATATTTCTGCCTTTGTCTACCGTTCTTACCTTCTGTTGAAGCTAAACTAAATAGTGGTGTGTTAGATCCAGCTTGTACCAGCTCATGAGAGCCGATGGCTAAGTTTTCAGAAATTTTGGACATCCAGCTGTCAAACTACAAATAGCTTGGGACCAGCCAAAGTGAGAATATTTGCACCACAGCAATCAGCAAACACTAAAAATTGGGGCTTTTTTCTTTTCTTTCCTGGCTAGCTGGTTGTTATAAAGCTTGTCAGTACATCAGCACTGTGCTTAGGCCACACTAGTGCTTCAGCAGCTTCTATTTTTATCTTCTTTCCTTCTCTTCTTTATTTCTCTTTTCCTCTGTAAACACTGATTTTATACTTTTATTTTTTCCCCAAAGGCCTTGCCTTGAAAATACTTAGACTACTTCAAAAAGTTCAGATATTGTGACTAATGATCTAAAGTAAAAATATTTTTTCACCAAAATATTCTCACAGAAAGTGTATCCCTGATTCCTTATCTGATTGGCCTGATTTATCATATTCTACTACTTTAAAAGCAGTGTCTCTATTCCTTGCTAGGGTGCTAAGAGCAAATTTTTATTCCCTCCAGTGAATATTGTGCTTGACGCTTATACATGTATTCCTCATAAAACATAAACGCATAATATTATCAATACTAAAATGTCTACAGTCTTTTGTCTAAGCAATATATTTTGTGCATGATATTACACATTCACAGAGACCTTTTGCACTAAACTATGAATCATTATGCAAAAACAGAATACAAAATTGATTCGTTCCCTTTTACTGAAGAAGAAGTAAAGACAGGTTGAAATTTCTGTAAAGGCAATGAAACTAAGAAACAATGTTTAAACAGCCTCAATATGTGATAAAAAATATTCTGGTTTGATTCACAAAAATGCTGCATTACAGGGACAAACAATAGACTAGCAAGAATAGCTGGCAGTAAAAAAGTTCTGGTGTCAGGCAGATATGAATTTCAAATTCTGTTCCTCCATTCACTATCTATGTGACCTCAGGAAAAGTAAATCAAACTACCCTAAGCTACATTTTCCTTAATAGTAAATGGACATGAGTATGATACTGGCTTTACAATGCTGTAAGAAAAGACGGTCAGAATACATGTGGTATGACTACCACATGGAAGGCAATCAATGTTTAGTTATGACATGATTGGAACTGGTTACTGTAAAACCAACCAACGACTTTGAATTGGAATTAAGAAAAAAAATTAATCATTTTAATAAACAAAGAGTATGTTCCAAATTCTTACAGCCAGTATATGATAAATGTGGTGGGGATTGCAGCTCAAGATCCATCATACCTTGCTACTGTAATGGGCTTTCAGGTATTACAGAGGCTATAAAACAAAATAAGCAAGGTTTACACAGACTCCTTTGCAAATAGGTTCTCGTTGCAATTTAGGTTCAGCCAATCAAACTTACTTGCTCCAGCTTTTTTTTTTTCAAATAGTGTCTCACTGTAACTTGCACTGGAGTATAGTGACATGACCATGGCTCACTTCATCCTCAACCTTCCAGACTCAGGCAATCCTCCTGCCTCAGTCTCCTGAGTAGCTGGTACTACAGGTGCATATCACCATGTCCAGCTAACTTTTGTATTTTTTGCAGAGACAGAGTTTTGCTCTGTTGCCCAGGCTGGTCTTGAACTCTTGAGCTCAAGATATCCACCTGCCTTGGCCTCCCAAAGTGCTGGGATTACAGGCGTGAGCCACCGCACGTGGTCTTGCCCAAGCTTTGAAAAGGAGAAGTGAAGCAGAGACCACACTGTCCATGATACACGTACCTTTTTTAGCTGAAGTGTTGGACAGAGATCCCAGTACCCAGTAATTACCCTGCTGGCTGCTGGGAGGCAGTGCATGTCACATCTATTTGCCTGGTCATAATAGTTATAGTATGACTGGAGCAAGCAGCAGTAGAGGCAGCTTTTTGCAATGGCACTGAACTGTGTGTTCTAGAGCAGGGGTTGAGAACTTTCTCAGTTAAGGGTCAGATACCAAATATTTTGCCATGCAGTTTTTGTTACCACTACTTAACACTGCTACTGTAGTGTGAAAGCAGCCATATATAATAGGTAAGTGAGCATGTATTGCTGTGTTCAAATAAACGCTGACATTTGAATTTCACATTTTTTTCATTTTTAATTTGAGAAAGTATTTTGCTATGTTGTCCAGGATGTTTTCAAATGCCTGGCCGAAAGCAATCCTCCTCCCACCCTGGCCTCCCAAGTAGCTAAGACTACACTATAGGTGCCCACCACTGTGCCCACTGTGAATTTATTAATTTTTAAGTGTCACAAAACATTATTTTTCCTTTGATTTTTTCAAATATTTAAAAATATAACAACCATTCTTAGTCTGTAAGACATACACAAGCAGGTGACAGGCCAGATTTTGCCTGCAGGCCATAGTTTGCCACCGTACAACAGTCTCCTGATCCACACGGACAGCCGCAGCTCCCTTAGAAACCAGTGTTGAGGTATACCACTGGGAGATGTTTTTCAATTTAACCATGAGTCCAAAATCTGTTTTGTCTGCCCTTTCCTCTCCTCCGTGATTTTGTAAGCCACTAATGCCATGTAATAAGTATTTTCCTGCGTAAACTGCTAGAACAGATTCTATTCTCTGCAACTAAATCCTGACTGACTCATAGTGCTACACATACATAAGTAGTTTTTATTTTCAACCAAAAAAAAAAAACCCTTATTATCTTTCAGGTATACACCATGAAATATTCATTTACAAATTAATTTTAATGCATTAAAAATATGACTTTACAACTAAAAAACTACACACAACAGAATGTCATTTTAAGAATACACTATTTAATTGAAATTTATTTCAAACTAGGCACATAAATCACCGAATCCAGAAGAATCTACAGATTCTGCAGAACACCATGATAAATATAAGAAAAGCCTAATTAATAATTTCAAAGTATTTATTATGTATGAACCACCAAAATATGAAATTATATAATGGGGAAGAAAAACTGTTCACCTCCTTTCAGTGATTAGGGAACCTGCATTAGATTACAGAATGAAAAAGCAGAAAACAGGAGAACTCACTAGACATTTTGCTTATGGAAACTCTACTTTTTGTTTTTAGGGAAGCAGAAATGCATCTCTAAAGTCTATGATGGCTTTAGAGTATCTTAAGTGGCAACTGCATAATCTTTGAGCACTACATTCATTTTTCTCCAGGCATTAAAAAGTCAAATTGGGACAGACCTTCAGTTCACATCAATTACAGTAGAACTAATCTTTCCTGGAAGGTAGAGCAGAGAATAACCCTGGAAACAGAAACTATCTAAAGGTAATTTAGAAAAATGGCCTTCAATTTTCTTTTTGTATGCAATCCCTCACATAAGTCAGAATCTTTACTATTTTAAGGTTGATATTTCAACCTGAGTTTAAAGAGTTATAAAAGATGGCATTATAAGCATTGACAGTTTTAAATAAAATAATATATCAGGCTTTGGAATGTATCCATGGGATCTAAATATAGCATCACAATCAACATCCTCTATGACATATATATATTTTTTAAGTTATTCTTTAACAGTCAGAAATTTAAACTTATTTTGAATCAAAATTCAGGCACTATATAATCTCTTATAAAGTGTGTGTGTGTGTGTGTGTGTGTGTGTGTGTGTGTGTATAAGAATCTCCAAAAAAAGGACTCTAAAGAAAGGTATTACTAAATACTTTTTAAAGTATATTAAAGGGTTTAAAATACTTGTTAAAAAGTATTTTAAAGGTCACTGAAACTAGTAACCATCATTTTGTTAATATCAAATATCCAATATTTGATGAGTTCAAGATCTCATAAATGTCATGGTTGATTTTTATAGATATTTTATACGAATCAGGTTCAAAATAAAGACCACTTACTGCTATTGGCTGATAATGTCTCTTAAGCCTCTCATATAGATCTCCCAGTTTATACTGGGCACAGGAACTCTGTGTTGCCTACTGTTTGCTGAATAATTTATTCAACAAATATTTATTAAGCAACCACTATGTGTCCGGCAATGTTTTAGATGCTAAGAATGCAGAGGAAGAACAGACGCCTGCTAAAGTCTGTGTCCTTTTGGAGTTTAGATTCTCATGAGAGAGAGAAAAAAATAAACAAAGAGATCAATTAAGTCTGATGGTTATGAAAAAAATTCAGTGAGCTTTGAAAATAAAATGTTCCTAGGGTTGCTGTTGCAGTCTGCATGGTCAAGGAACGTTTCTCTGAGGGATTCACACCAGAACAGAAACCTGAATGAATGAGGGAGCAATCCCTAAGCATTTCTAGGGGAATAAAATTCCAGGCTAAGGAACAAGTAAAACCAAAAGGCTTGAAGTAAGATTGTGCTTCACATGGCTGAAGAACTGTAATGAAGCCAGTAGTTCATTTGGGGAGCAGAATTACAGAAGGGGAGAGTGTTAAGCTCTCAAATGTCTGCATTGTGATTCAGTGTTTACTTCTCTTCAGCTGCTTTCCGCCAACTGAGACCAAGGAGATGGCTCTATATACTACCTCCTCTACTCTGCTGCTTCTTGTCACTCTTTTCTGCAAAACAAAAAAAAAAAAAAAAAAAAAAAAAAAGAAAGAAAAAAAAAAGTGCATCTGTGTCTTTCCCTGCAGCTTCACCTTGCCTGAGACTTTGTAGTCCCCTTGTTACCCACCACGTGAGAGCTCTGCTGTGTTTAAAATCTGTAGATATTTGCACACTTCTCAATTTGCTTCAATGTTCACAATGTTTGGCAGCTCTTCTCATGATCTGAGGCTTGGGATTACTGTTTTCTCTTCATTTCACTTAAGTTAAAAGATTTCTTCCTTATTCTTTATTCTTTTTGTTATATTCAGTTAACATTAGGAAGAATAGAATATAAATGCTTTTACTTGGTCATTTTGAATGAAATCCTTTTCCTCACCTACTGTTGATAAATTTAGAGTAGGTACACCTACAGAACTTACATTTCTAAATCTCTATTTTTTATTTCAATTTCTAGATTTTCCTATTTGAAAATCTGAGAAATTCTAGACCACCAACATCTATAGACTTACAACTATTATTTAAAAATAGGCCAGCTGCGGTGGCTCATGCCTGTAATTCTAGCACTTTGGGAGGCCAAGGCAGGTAGATCACAAGGTCAGGAGTTCAAAACCAGCATGGCCAAGATAGTGAAACCCTATCTCTACTAAAAATACAAAAATTAGCCAGGCATGGGGCACACGCCTGTATTCCCAGCTACTCAGGAGGCTGAGGCAAAGAATTGCTTGAACTTGGGAAGTGGACGTTGCAGTGAGCCATGGCTGCATCACTGCACTCCAGCCTGGGTGACAGAGCAAGACTTCATCTCAAAAAAAAAAAAAAGTAATTAAAAAAAAAGTAATTTAGCACAGAATCAACTTTAAATGTATATTAAAGACTCTATAAGGAACATAAACTTGGAAACTATAGCAAATTTCTACCATGATCCTTACATTCAAACTAAGGAATAACAAAAGGCAAATAAATGTCCACATTCAAATGGATATGCAATGAAGAGAGAATAAGCAAAATATCAAAACAATATATGTTAAATAAATACAGCATTATTACTTTCGAGAACATAAACTCTGGTTATGCTGATAAAAGCTTACTCTGTTTTCTACTTTAAATAACAGTTCAATTGTCATGTACTTATGTATAAGTGATTTGCATCAAAAGTATTCTGAATCATCTAAGAGCACTTTTTAAAAAGTCAGCTCTTGGCCAGGTGTGCGGGCTCACGCCTATAATCTCAGCACTTTGGGAGGCTGAGGTGGGCAGATCACTTGAGGTGAGGAGTTTGAGACCATCCTGGCCAACATGGTGAAACCCCAACTCTAGTAAAAACTAAGCTGGGTGCAGTGGCTCACCCCTGTAGTCCCAGCACTCTGGGAGGTCAAGGCAGGCGGATCACCTGAGGTCAGGAGTTCGAGACCAGTCTGGCCAACATAATGAAACCCTGTCTCTACTAAAAATACAAAAATTAGCCAGGCATGGGGCACACGCCTGTATTCCCAGCTACTCAGGAGGCTGAGACACAAGAATTCCTTCAACCCAGGAGGCAGAGGATGCAGTGAGCCGAGATCGCATCACTGCACTCCAGACTGGGTGACAAAGCGAGACTCAGTCTGGAAAAAAAAAAAAAAAAAATTAGCCAGTTGTGGTGGCACACACCTGTAATCCCAATTATTCAGGAGGTTGAAGCATGAGAATCGCTTGAACCTGGGGGGAGGAGGTTGCAGTGAGCCAAGACTGCACCACCACACTCCAGGCTAGGCAACAGAGCGAGATTCTGTCTCAAAAAAAAAAAAAAACAAAGTCAGCTTTTTCAAATAGGTGAACATTTTTCTCATAATTGATTAATAAGTTACTAAAAAGTAACTTA
Organism: Colobus angolensis palliatus; assembly: GCF_000951035.1. Classification (NCBI taxonomy): domain Eukaryota; kingdom Metazoa; phylum Chordata; class Mammalia; order Primates; family Cercopithecidae; genus Colobus; species Colobus angolensis. Next base: position 6,986,724 of record NW_012115156.1, read on the forward strand.
TTAAACTCTTTCCTCAGAAATGTAAAACTCAGGTTAGCTTTTACTAAACTTTAAAAACACTGAATTAGTGACCTCACATGGTTATAAACTAAGAGTTCAAAAATTGTATGTGTTAACATTTACTTCCTTATTCATTTAATAACACTTTTTACATGCAAGTACTCTGCTAGAAACGAGTGATGGAAAGATAAATCAATTACATGCTACCCTGTAGGGGCTCATGGTTAAGTGAAAAAATATAATAGAAGCAACGTGATAAATATTACAATGAATAATAAATAAATAAACCAAGTGCTATGGAGAACACAGGGAAAAGGCAGTTAACTATCAATAGAGAAAGTGATATCTGAACTAAGCCTTAGAAATTGAAGAGAAGTTCATTCAGCTGACAATGGACTAGAACTTATATCCAGCAAATAAACTGTGTATACAGACAAGAAAGTCCAAGATACCCTGCTGGGTTGGCCAAGTAGTTCTCCATAGTTGGAACAAAGGGTGAATATGGAGAAAAGCTGGAGATGAAGCTCGCATAGAAAAGCCAGTCACAGGAAGAGCCTAAAAGGCCTTACATCTTAGACTAACAATAAACTGTTAAGTAGGGGAGTTATATATGTTGAGAAAATATTTCTAAATATAGTGTGACATGTGGGATAGATGTATCTTAATGATGCTTTCAGCCATAAAGGCAGAGCCAGTGGAGGTAAGGGTGGGGCACAGCAGTATGAGAGATTACAAGTAATGCCACTGACACAGAAGTAACAATCTAGGAAGTAGATATCTTTCAGGATCAAAGGAAAAAGACATCAAAAGGACTCAGAATTCCAGATTGGGTGATATGAACAACAGTAGTGCCATTAATTAAGCTGGAAATAAATTGAAGGAATAAGAATTAGTGCAAAAGATAAAAAGAGACAAATTGGAACATGGTGAAATAAAAGGGTGAAAGAGGCTGGGCACGGTGGCTCACACCTGTAATCCCAGCACTTTGGGAGGCCGAGGTGGACAGATCATGAGGTCAAGAGATAGAGACCTGGCGTGCCTAAGATGGCCGAATAGGAACAGCTCCAGCCTCCAGCTCCCAGTGTGAGTGGCACAGAAGACGGGTGATTTCTGCATTTTCAACTGAGGTACCGGGTTCATCTCACTGGGTCATGTGGAACAGTTGGTGCTAGTCTACCGGTGCAGCCCGACCAGTGAGAGTTGAAGCAGAGCAAGGCATCGCCTCACCTGGGAAGCGCAAGGGGGAAGGGAATTCTCTTTCCTAGCCAAAGGAAATTGAGATACACAACACCTGGAAAATCGGGTAACTCCCACCCTAATACCGCGCTTTACCAAGGGTCTTAGCAAAAGGCACACCAGGAGATTATATCCCACACCTGGCCCGGAGGGTCCCACGCCCACGGAGCCTCCCTCATTGCTAGCACAGCAGTCTGAGATCTAACCACAAGGAGGCAGCAAGGCTGGGGGAGGGTTGCCCGCCATTGCTGAGGCTTAAGTAGGTAAACAAAACCTCCAGGAAGCTCGAATTGGGTGGAGCCCACCACAGCTCAAGGAGTCTGGCCTGCCTCTGTAGACTCCTCCTCTGGGGACAGGGCATAGCTAAACAAAAAGCAGCAGAAACCTCTGCAGAAGTAAATGCCCCTGTCTGACAGCTTTGAAGAGAGCAGTGGATCTCCCAGCATGGAGGTTGAGATCTGAGAATGGACAGACTGCCTGCTCAAGTGGGTCCCTGACCCTTGAGTAGCCTAACTG
>NW_012115156.1:6995365-6995920 GCF_000951035.1 Colobus angolensis palliatus
CACCAGGCCTGCCCTACAAGAGATCCTGAAGGAAGCACTAAACATGGAAAGAAACAACAGGTATCAGCCATTGCAAAAACATGTCAAAATGTAAATTCCATCGATGCTAGGAAGAAACTGCATCAACTAGCGAGCAAAAAAACAGCTAATATCATAATGACAGGATCAAGTTCACACATAACAATATAACCTTAAATGTAAATGGACTAAATGGTCCAATTAAAAGACACAGACTGGCAAATTGGATAAAGAGTCAAGACCCATCAGTTTCCTGTATTCAGGAGATCCATCTCACATGCAGAGACACACATAGGCTCAAAATAAACGGATGGAGGAAGATCTACCAAGCAAATGGAAAACAAAAAAAAAACAAGGGTTGCAATTCTAGTCTCTGATAAAACAGACTTTAAACCATCAAAGATGAAAAGAGACAAGGCCATTACATAATGGTAAAGGGATGAATTCATCAGGAAGAGCTAACTATCCTAAATATATATGTACCCAATACAGGAGCACCCAGATTCATAAAGCAAGTCCTTAGAGACTTACAAAGAG
>NW_012115156.1:6999140-7038442 GCF_000951035.1 Colobus angolensis palliatus
AAAAAAGAGAGATAAAGAGACCATCCTGGCCAACATGGTGAAACCCCGTCTCTACTAAAATACAAAAATTAGCTGGGCGTGGTGGTGGGCGCCTGTAATCCCAGCTACTCAGGAGGCTGAGGCAGGAGAATCCCTTGAACCTGGGAGGCACAGGTGCAGTGAGCCGAGATTGCGCCACTGCGCTCCAGCCTGGCAACAGAGCGAGACTATGTCTCAAAAAATAACATAACACAACATAACACAACATAACATAACATAACGTAAAATATAAAAAGGTGAAAGAAAATGTAAAGCAAAAAAATCCCAGGACATGAGTTCAAGAGAGGAAAATCAGATGTATGCCCCTAAATAACACATCCAACACAAGAAATAGCATACCAAATAATAAGCAGAGACCCTCAATTTCAAGGAATGTGAGGTTGTTTTCTATGTTTCCAAGTAGAAAAAACTATAAGCATATTTATAAACTAAAAAATCATTTTTAGCCATTAAGAATTTTTTTTTGAAATTTAATATATGCATGGGGTTTAAAAGACCATATTGAAAAGAATACACAGTAAAAGTAAATATCCCACTACAGGGCTCCAGTTCCCCCCCCTAGAACTGTCATCACTAATTTCTTGAATATCTTTTAAAGATATATTAAATGTGTATAAGCATATAGGTGTACATATAACATATATCCTCCTTTAAATAGTCTATTAGAAACAGTTCTCAAGGTACATTTTCTATTTCCTAAATATGACAGTACAGTAATCAAATTTATAATGGTAGCTCCATAAATCAACTCAATATAAAAAGCCCTGTCTACACATAAGTAATTAACAGTCTTTGTTTATCAATAAATCCAGTGATAGTAAAGATTAAAAACAAAAACCCACTAATTTTTCTTCCCAGAGACTGACCTTTAGGGAATTCCTTGGGTAACAGGTTCTGAATGTGTGAGCACAATAGGGCCCATTCGCTTGAAGGTATTTTACTGAAGACTTGAAATCTGGGCTCCACCTAGAAAGAGGGGGAAAAAGGTTATCAATTAGTCTCTAATTCAGAATATTTTCCTCAACACAGGTAGCCCAGGTCCACTAACTATCTCATACATGAGGGCTTTTCAACCTTGGTTGGATACTGGAATCAACTAAGAAGCTTTAAAAAATGCTCTGAAGCCTGGAAGCCACTGTTCAAATCACAAGTCTCTGGGGCTAGAGCCTGGGCAGGGTTTTTACGGGTTTCCCAACTGATTCTAATGTGCATCCAGGGTTGAGAACCACTGCCAGGGAAATATAAAATCCATAGGTATGGAGGTCACCTATAAACTTTTCAGCTTGTTGCTAAATAATGTATGAGTATGGAAATGCACTATTTTTAAATTATTTTATTTTATTTTATTTTTTGAGACACAGTTTCACTCTTATCACCTAGGCTGGAGTGCAGTGGCCTGATCCTGGCTTACTGCAATCTCTACCTCCCAGGTTCAAGCAATTCTCCTGCCTCAGCCTCTGAGTAGCTGGAATTACAGGTGTATGCCCCCACGCCCAGCTAATTTTTATATTTAGTACAGACGGAGTTTCACCATGTTGGCCAGGCTGATCTTGAACTCCTCCTGACCTCAGGTGATCTGCCTGCCTCGGTCTCCCAAAGGGGAAGTGCACTTTTAAAATACTTGGGCAAAGGTGGCTGTAAATAACCAGAATGTTCCTAATGCAGGACAAAGTGACGCTGGAGAGCCCACAACCCAGGACTCAACAGGTAGTCACCTCACATTCTCTGAACAAGCTTAAAAGCCCAGGACAAACCTATTCTGCACATTCCATTATGAAAGAAACAGGATCAAATATTGAAAAACGCCTTAAAATCTCCCTGAATAAGAAAAAGGTACATAGAGACAACAGCAACTATTAAAATTTAACTTAAAAGCAAGATACAATAACTATTGCTTGACTGCAAAAATCAGAAGTGAAATGAACAAATTAATTCCTAACAATGACGTTCACAAAACCTCTTTTATATGTTATAAAATATATAACCTATGGCACATGAAAGAGCCTAAGCCAGCAGCCACTACCTATATGTGGATATTTAATCTTAAATACAAATTAATTTAAATACATGAAGTAAAAAATCTAGTTCCTCAGTTGCATCAGACACATTTGAAGTGCTCAACAGCTACTATGTGTCTAGTGATTACTGTATTAGACAGAGCCAACATAAAACATTTTAATTGTCACAGAAAGTTATATTGGACAATGCTGGCTTGGGAGTAAATGAAGTCCTGAAACTTCATATTAAATTTGTGAACATACATATACTTTAGAAAGATGACCTACGACTTTTATTTGATTCTCAAAGGAGATCATGTTCAATTGCCACACCAGTGATTCAAGTGCCAGTACCCAAGCCCACAGAAAGCAGAAAAGAACCATTTTTTCCCCCAAATAGTTACCTCTTTTAAAAAAGCATATCAAATCAACAGTAGCACATCCCACCCATGGATATAGTCTTTCAACCACTGCATGAAGATGAGTAGGACTATTATTAGCACAAAATGGTCTTCCCACCTCCCTAATGTTGTTACGGTCCTGGGGCTTCACTGCTTTTTCAGAAGAAAAAAAGTAATAGTAAATCATAACCACAAAAATAGACCTCCTTTGATTTATTCATCATCTTCAACTTCATTAGCTATTGATATATCCAAGATGATTTACCTACCTTTTAACCCCAAATCCCAGCTTTTTGTGGCAAAGGGAATCACAACAAAATAGAAAGTGAATTATGCATCCCTCAGAAAAAAACACCAACAACCTTCCATCTGTAGGATGCTGTTCCTAAGAAGAATTCCAAGGATACTTGGCTACTGACCTAAGATTTAACACTTAAGTTGTCATCAAAAACTAACACAAAACAAAGATATGATCTCAAAGGTGAGCTTCCCTTATGGATAAACAGTCTGGGTTTAGCTTCCATACTGAAAACGTTTGGGTTTGGCACTGAAACAAAGTCTTCTAAAGAGACATCATGGTGTGATGAGTATAGAGTATATCCAGCTATATTCAATTTCTAGGATACGATCAACTGTCTAATTAATTTAAAAACTTAGCAACTCCATCTCTAATCCTTTGCTCCTAATACATACTTTTTAAAAAAGGCAACCTCCCTAAAATGTTCGACTGTATCTTAACTAATTCAAGTAAAAATTACTTTAAAAATGAGTATGCCTTTTATCTGTGAAGCAAAGATATATCAAGTCAAAAGACCACACAAGAATATGAATAAAAGTAAAAGGTAAAATAGACCCTCAATGTAAGACAAGACCAAAGCCTGTCTTATAAATTAGGTGAGCTTGCTGCGTGAACTATAAAGTCTGAGTTCAATAACATCCCATGATTCAAATGTTATTAAACTAAGTGTATTTTAAGTCAATAAACTAAAAGTTTGCATTTTCTTATCAAATTAAACATTTATTTATTATGTATTCATGACAAATTGCAATTCCCAAGTATTTACCATAAAACAGGGGTTAGCAAATTACAGCCATGTACCAAAATCTAACCCACGTTTTTGTAAATAAAATTTTATTGGAACACATCCATATTCATTTACTTACGTATTGTCTATGACTGCTTTCACACTGCAACAGCAGAGTACCCACAACAGAGACCCTAAAGCATAAAATACTTCATCCAGCCCTCTACAGAAAAAGTTTGCTGACCCTGGCACTAAAGAAATAAAAGCTGGGCCAAGTGTGGTAGGTCACACCTATAATCCCAACACTTGGAAAAGCTGAGGTGTGAGGATGACTTAAGGCCAGGAGTTCCAAGACCAGCCTGGGCAACATAGTGAGATCCCATCTCCACACACACACACAAAATTAAAAACAAAAAATTAGCCAGGTGGGGTAGCATGCTTGTAGTCCTCGCTACTCAAGAGGCTGAGACAGGACTGCTTGAGCCCAGGAGGTAGAGGCTACATGCAATATGACTGCACCACGTACTCTAGCCTGGGTAACAAAGCACGACCCTGTTTCAAAAAATAAAAAAGAAAGAAAGGAAAAGAAATGAAATGAAATGAAAACTTATGTTCACACAAAACTTACACACAAAAGTTTATAGTATCTCTATTCATTATGGCCAAAGAATGGAAATAACCCAAATGTCTTTCAGCAGGTGAATAGACACACAAACTATGGTGCACCCATACAACTCAACAAAAGTAAAAGAATTTTTTTTCTTTGAGTCAGCATCTTGCTCAATCTCCCAGGCTGGAGTACAGTGGTACAATCACAGTCCACTGCAGCCTCGAACTCCTGGACTCAAGTGATGCACCTGCCTTAGCCTCCCGAGTAGCTGGGATTACAGACACAACACCACAACCAGCTAATTTTAAAATTTTTTTCATAAAGATGGGGTCTCATTATGATGCCCAGGCTGGTCTCAAACTCCTGGCCTCAAGTGATCCTCCAAAAGTGCTGACATTACAGGCATGAGCCACTGCATCCAGATTGTGAATGAAGTATTGATACATATAAAAACTTGGATGATTCTCAAAGGCATTATGCTAAGTCAAATAAACGAGTCTCAAAAGGTTACATATTGTGTAATTCCATTTATATGGTGTTCTTGAAAAAAAACTATATTGATGAAGACAGATTGGCAGTTGCCACGGGTTAGAGGTGAAAGGGACTATGACTATAAAGGAACACAGCAAGGAAGTTTTTTGGGTGATAAAACTGTCCTGTATCCTCATGTGGTAGCAGTTACACTTATCTGTACATATATCAAATTCCATAAAGCTGTATACCACAAAAAGGTCAATTTTGCTTTGTAATAATTAAAAAACAAAACCTTTTGAAAACAGTATGATAATTTCTGTGTTTATTTGTGCTGTGATAACAGAATACAAGAAACTAGGTAGTTTATAAACAATAGAAATGTATTTCCTCATGGATCTGCAGGCTGAGAAATCTAAGATCAAGGCACTGGCTGGTTCAGTTGTTTGGTGAGGGCTACTCTCTGCTTCCAAGATGGTGCCTTATTGCTGCATCCTCTGGAGGGGAGGAGCATGTGTCCTTATATGGCAGAAGGTGAAAGGGCAAGAAACTTAATGCATAAAGCCTCATTTAGAAGGGTCTTAATCCCATTCATAAGAAAGGAGCCTTCATGGTCTAATCAAGTCCTAAAGGCTCTACCTCTTAATACTTTCTGCTATGGTTTGAAAATTTCTCCTCTCCAAAACTCACGTTGAAATGTAATGCTCCAGTGTGGCAGTAATTAGAAGTGTGGCCTTTTGACTGGTTCATGAGGAATCTGCTCCCATGAAGGGACTAATCCATTCATGGATTAAGGTCCTCATGGGGATCAGCTGGTGGCTTTCTAAGATGAAAAAGAGAGACCTGAGTTAGCATGTGATGTCCTGTACCACCTCGGGACTCTGTAGAGAGTCCCTTCCAGCAAGCAGGCCCACACCAGAGGGAGTTCCTACATCTTGGACTCTTCAGCCTCCGTAAGCGTAAGAAATAAATTCCTTTTGTTTTCAAATTACCCAGTTTCAGGTATTCTGTTTTAAGCAACAGAAAACAGACTAAGACACCATCACAATGGCCACTACATTTCAACACCTGCATATTGGAGGGGACATATTTAAATCATAGGTAGATAGTTAAAGAAAAGCAACAAACTAACAAATAATCTGAGATTTTGCCAGGGAAGATGAGATCCCAAAGTGTAGTCTGGGTTACTATACTCTTGGGTTTTAGTCCTGGCGTTATAATCCATTCACTATGGAACATTAAATCCATAACTGAGATCAGTATTTCCCTGTGATTTTTCTGCATGCAGTGTGACAGGTTGATGTCTGAGGGTGAATATGAAGCTCCTGAATGCAGTATTTCCCCTGTCAACTATGACATACTACATGAAAAAATACTGCAATTCAAGTTATCTCAGAATACCTCCATTCTACTCTCCAGATTAGCCATAAATATAAAGGCGTGGCTTATATCACAGTTGTCAGCCCTTTTCACACACTCAAGTTTTCTCACTCTGCTGCTCTCAAAGCTCTTTCCCATCTCCAAGCTTTCAGGAAAATCTGGCATTATATTCCATACACACACTGAAAGACTGTGCCACATATGTTTTTGCACTGTATATGATCTGCAATTTTCTTTAGGGAAACCAGATTTGCAGATTGCCCATGAGAAATCTGTAAACTGTCACCTGGAATTCATCAAAACATAAATTTAGTAAATACAAAATAATTATCACAGAAAACAAGAGGTAGGATTTAGTGCTTTCACAGAATCAACAATAAACACAATTTATAAATTAGTTATATGTTTTGTAAATCCAATAAAACAGTTTTTTTAAAACCCAATATGAAAAACTAGGAAAAGATACATTCAGACTAATTGCTTCCATTGTGCATAATTAACAGATCAAGTCTCAAATTAAACTCTAAAAGGAAGAACTCAGGAGTGACCACTAATCTTCTGTAAATCATTTTTACATGGTCATCAAAGAGAAGAAACTTTTTAAAAGGGCAAAATAAAATTTTCACCATGACAAAAAGCACATCCCAAAGTCCCTAGCATTTTATGGTGATTTTAAATATCAGCAAGTTCTTTGACATTCCTACTTTTAAAAGGAAAAGCCTTTTTCTCCATACCCTTTGAATGGGACTAACTTTTGACAAGTAAAATGCTGGGAGTGGTACTATGTGACTTATAAGACTAGGTCATAAAAAGGATGCAAATGTAGCTCTGCCATTAATACTAATTCCTCTCTTTCAGATTTAATGTCAGGATTGGCGATAGCATAATATGTAAAGTCTTTGACTTGGTGCCAGAATATTAGAAGCCTAACAAATAGCTTCTAACCAAGCACTTGTAGTCCTTAAAGTCACCCTCGAGATGTGTATTATTAGGATTTAAGAATGAAAAGAGTAAATTATGTTGTTGAATGAATGAAAGTCACAAAGTGCTAAAATCAAATCACGAAGAATATAAAGACTTTTAGAAAAACTTCTTTCTATTAAGGTTGAGTCAAATGAAATTGCCATTTTTGTCAGGTCAGAAAAAAGAGTATCAGTAATTTTTATAGTTCAATCTAATACATGTGGAATAAATGTTTTCCCTTTGATATTATCAAACACATTATTACATATTTCAAATAAAAGGAAAACCTCAGGGAATATATAATCTAAATGTAAAAAGTTTAGAATATTTTCCATAGCAGAGCATATACGAAGGGAGTTTGTTTGCGTCAAACAAAAAGGGAGTTTGTTGCATCTCGCTCTATGGCACAGGCTGGAATGCAGTAGCGCAATCTTAGCTCAATGTAGCATCTGCCTCCTAGGCTCAAGCAATTCTTCCACTTCAGCCTCCTGTGTAGCTGCGAGTACAGGCCTGCACCACCATGCCTGGCTAATTTTTGTATTTTTGGTAGAGACCAGGTTTCTCCATGTTACCCAGGCTGGTCTCGAACTCCTGCGTTCAAGTAATCTGCCTGCCTCATCCTCCCAAAGTGCTGGGGTTACAGATATGAGCCACTGTGCCCAGTCTTATAATACTGTTTTAATTCATTCTCCTACTCATTAGACTTCAAAAATATTTCAAACCAAACCTCACCTTAGAGTTTCATCATTTAAAAAATGAACCTTCTTTGAAGGTAGCCAAGTTATGACAGACTGAGAAAAGCTGGACAAAAACAATATGTGAAATATATGAACATTACAGAATCGGTTTCAGATATTTAAGACACTACGCTATACACATGTATATTTATGTGATGTATATCTCTATTTCTCTATCTCCCTATCTGTCTGTCTATCTGTCTGTCTGTCTCTTCATCCGTCCGCCCTCCCGCCCGCCCGCCTGCCTGCTATGGTCTGAATGTCTGTGTTCCCCCACCCCAAACTCATGTTAAAATCCCAACCCTCCCAATATGATGGTATTAGGAGGTGGGGCTTTTGAAGGTGTTTAGGTCATGAGGGTGGAACTCTCATAAATTGATTAGTGTCCTTATAAAAGCTCTTCTGCCTCTTCCACATGTGAGGACACAGCAAGAAGGCCCTGTCTGTGAACCAGGAAGTGGGCCCTCACCAGACACTGAATCTGCTGGTGCCTTGATGTTGAACTAGAACTGTGAGAAGTAAATTTCTGTTATTTATTTATCTATCTATCTATCTATCTATCTGAAACGGAGTTTCGCTCTTGTTGCCCAGGCTGGAGTGCAACGGTGTGATCTTGGCTCACTGCAATCTCTGCCTCCCGGGTTCAAGGGATTCTCTCGCCTGGGTGAGACAGAGCAAGACTCTGTCTCCAAAAAAAAAAAAAAAAGAAGAAGAAGAAGAAGAAAACAGAGACTCAGAGAGGTAAAATTCCAAGGTCACACAGGTAGCAAAGGGCTTTGTTACTCATTCAACAAATGGCAGACACAGTAGAGATGTAATACTTTCTCATCTATTACAACACCATTACTGCCAAAAATTTTAAAAAATAAATAAGAAAGCAGATGTTTTAATATAAACTAATATAAACAAACTTCTGTGCTGCAGACAAACCTCTATGCTGTGGTTTGTCTTACAAGCAAGCAAAATGCGGCCCATTAAAGCAAACTCTAAAAGGTTGAGTTTTGGGGGCTCTTCTCTCACTAAAAAGGCTCATCCATTCTACAACTTTAAATACCATCTGTACATCTCCTCCTAACTCTCTGAGCTTCAGGATCATTTAATTGATTGCCACTTGCCATCTCCATTCGGTCACTTACAGACGTCACAAAAGTAACAAGTTCAAAAATAAGGCCGGGTACCATGGCTCACATCTGTAATCCCAGCACTTTGGGAGGCCGAGGCAGGCAGATCACTTGAGGTCAGGAGTTCAAGACCAGCCTGGTCAACATGGTGAAACATCGCCTCTACTAAAAGTAGAAAATTTAGCTGGCCATCATGGCATGCACCTGTAATTCCAGCTACTCAGGAGGCTGAGGCAGGAGAATAGCTTGAACCTGGGAGGCAGAGGTTACAGTGAGCCGAGATCATGCCACTACACTCCAGCCTGGATGACAGAGTGAGACTCCATCTCAATTAAAAATAAACAAATAAATAAATAATTCTTGACTTCCCTTTTCACTGACCTCCAGTCTCATTTTAGAATACTGTCATTCACCCAACTGCTCAAGCCAAAACCTGAGTATTTTCCTTGCTTTCAATGTTCCCCACACTTTTCATGTTAAGTCCTACTGGTTCTACCTACAGACTAGATCTCATCTATCCTTTCCTCTCCCAACACTTTAGATCCGAGCTGCCATTATCTTTCACCTGGTCTACTATAATGATCTTATTATTTTCCTACTTTCTCTCCTTTGCAGACAAAGTGCTTTGGGGGCTAGGGGGCAGGTAACAGAAACTATAGTATATAACTTTAAAACCCTTCACTGGCTTTCAGTGTGTTTTAAAATTCTAGATATCTGATCCCTTTCTACCTTTCAAACTTCATTCCACTCTCCCCCAGATATCTCCAGGCATGCTTTCAATTCCTCATACACCAACTGTTCACACTGCAGGGTCTTCCCTTCTTCCTGTAAATTCCTGGCAGGTATAATTCCTTTGATTTTCAGCTTCAAGGTCACCTCTCTTGACAAGCCTTTTCTGGCAGTGTAGAAGTACCTCTGCTTTCCCATGACCCTCTATCACCTCATCTGCATTTCTTCCATGGTCTGCGCTTAACATTATTGGAAAATACCTATTTATACATTTATCATCTAGATGTCTACCAGATTATGAACTCCAAGTAGACAGAATATGTCTGTTTCGTTTACTTGTATTCACCACTTAGTAAAATGCCTGTCAGGTAAATTTTCCTTGAATGAGCAAGTCAGGAATATTAGACTAAAAGGACTTTAACTTCTATACTATTTAAAGTGTTTTAAGCTACAAATTTTAAAGATAATTTATGATTTTCTCTCATGAAGTATACAAATACAACTCAGAGATACATGTGTTTCATTTCTTAAAAACCTATGACAAACCTCAAAGCAGTGAATTTTGTGTCAGATTCATTTTATAGGCAATACAGAACCTAAGAGATGACTTTATTTTATTTTCAGAATCTAGGTGAAAAAGCTGCAGTAAAATCATGAATAGGTATCAACTAGCTCAAGTAAATAATTATGTTTATATGCAAAATTACTATAGCTTCATAAATGTGTATAATATTTGAATAAAAGCATACGCTTAAAAAAAATTAACCACAGTCATCCTTTGGTATCCATAGGAAATTGGCTCCAGGACTCCCATGAATACCAAAATCCTGCCATGCTCAAGTCCCTTATATAAAATGGCATAGTAATTACATATAACCTATGCACATTTTCTTGTATACTTTAAATCATACTTGTCCAACCTATGGCTCATGGGCTGCATATGGCCCAGGACAGCTTTGAATATGGCCCAAACTTGTAAACTTTCTTAAAACATTATGAGATATTTTGTGATATTTTTTTCTTTCTTTTTTTTTTTTTTTTTTTTTGTAGCTCATCAGCCATCATTAGTGCTGGTATATTTTATATGTGGCCCAAGACAATTCTTCTTCTCCCTATGTGGCCCAGGGAAGTCAAAAGATTGGACATACCTACAAATCATTTCTAGATTACTTATAATGCCTAACACAATGTAAATCCTATGTAAATTTTTGTTATACTGTATTTTCAAATATAAAATTGTTTATTTTTTGCAACATCTTTTCCCAAATATTTTCTATCCATGGTTGGTTGAATCCATGGATGTGGAACCTGTGGATATGGAGGGTCAAATGTATTTCCATTTGGACAAAAGTATTTTATATATAGAGAAAAAATAACCTATTTTGGTCAGGTCCAAGGAAAAATAATAAATTACTGTCCCATTCTGTGTCGTTCATAAATATATCCACAAATTTTATGATGCTCCTCTTTTCAAAGGTAAAGTCTAGTTAATCTCCTCTTAATTATGGGTTATACTTAGCGACACATTTCTAAGGAACAGAATATGGCAGAAGTGACTATGTGTGACCAGATCATAAAAGACATTATGACTTCCTTCTTGCTCTCTCTCAGATTACTTGCCCTGAAGGAAGCCAACTTCCATGTCATGAGGACACTCCAGCAACGCTACGGAGGGGTCCACATGAGTAGAAACCAAAGCTTTCTGCTAACAGCTAGTAAGAAATTGAGGTCTCGGCCGGGCGCGGTGGCTCAAGCCTGTAATCCCAGCACTTTGGGAGGCCGAGACGGGCGGATCACAAGGTCAGGAGATCGAGACCATCCTGGCTAACATGGTGAAACCCCGTCTCTACTAAAAATACAAAAAACTAGCCGGACGACGTGGCGGGCGCCTGTAGTCCCAGCTACTTGGGAGGCTGAGGCAGGAGAATGGCGTGAACCCGGGAGGCGGAGCTTGCAGTGAGCTGAGATCCGGCCACTGCACTCCAGCCTGGGCGGCAGAGCGAGACTCTGTCTCAAAAAAAAAAAAAAAAAAAAAAAAAAAAAAAAAAAAAGAAATTGAGGTCTCATGTCAACAGCCATGTATGTGAGCCATCCTGCAAAGTGATCCTCTAGCCCCAGTCAAGCCTTTAGATATCTATAGCCAACATCCCGACTACAATCTCACAAGAAATCCTAAGCTAGGGCCACCTAGTTAAACCACTCCTAAATACCTGGACCACGGACACTCTGAGATAATAAATGCTTGGTTTTTTTTTAAGTGACTTAATTTGAATCAGCAATAAGTAATCTACATTCGTTCAACCAATAATCATTGATCTGTGCCTACTATGGCCCAGTCACTGGACCAGGTCCTACAGACACAGGGAAAAAATAAGACTCACTATCTTACAGGGATAGAAGAAATATACAAGAGGATAGAGGATAGCACAGCAATACAGTGTTAAGGGCTCTAAACAGATAAACAGAAGGCCGTACCTCAACACCCAGAACACAATATCAAGTTTCAAAAGAAGGAAGAGGAAGAGGAGGAGAAGCTGTTTAAGGGGGAAAGAGTGGGTATAGGTATGCATATCTACATGTAAGGCACAAGGAAAGTGCAGAGGATGACAAATGAAGGGACTGGAGATATAAGTACCAGTTGGATAATGAAAGGTGTTATATGCCATACTCTGAGCTTTAACTAAAGGCAATAAGGAGACACTGAGAATTTCAATAAAGTAGGGTAAGATTTGCATTCTACAAGGAAGACTCTTGCTGCAGTATGGAAAATGGCTAAAAAGGGCCTCCTCTAATACAGAGTTAAAAGGAAACTGCAGCTGTCCAGTTGAGGTAGAATGATGCCCTGAAATACCTTAGCAACAAGAAGTAAAAAAGCAGTAGACAGATTCAACAGACATTTAGAAGGTAGAAAGATAGAACTTTATGATTGATTTCAAAATTAAATGCCACCAATATCTCCAGAACACTAAAAAAGGAAAATCACTGTAATATGAAAATATTCAGAACAAATAAAGTAACAATCTTTATTGGTATACATGGCAAACCCTCTAAACTCAAAAGAATCACCAACACATTCTGAAAGTGGAAATGAATTTTACATCAGTTATCAAAAAGATAGAACTATAAATTCAATACGATGAAGGCGTAAGTGGCTTTGCATAATTCTAATGTACCTCATCAAAAACCTCAATAGTCATTTACAACTGACAAGTCCAACTCTTTGTATATTTTAACTTTTTTTATTGCTGGTATGAAGTATAGTTCCTTTTCTTTCCCTTTTAGAATAAAGGGACCAGGGAGATACTGTATTACCTCTCCTTGAATATCTAAGTCAGATATGCCAGAATACAACACATTGTCCTGCTCTAGTTCAGGAGTTCTTAGTGTTCCTCTAAGGTTGAAATCAAAACTCTTCAGGACTTCAGTGAGCATGAATTTTCAACATAAGAACTCTTTCTAAGCTATAATGTAAGTTCCTTGAGGGCAGAAATCATGTCTTAAACATCTATTCCTAGCACTAAGCCCACTGAATCTAAAGCAAGGAAAAATTCAAAAGATGTTTATCGAATGGATTCATATTAAACTAAATGCCACTGATAAAGGTTATCCAGAACACATAAAGAACCCCTATAACTCAACAACAAAGAGATAAACAACCCAATTTAAAAATGGGCAAAGGAGGCGGGAGGATCACTTGAAGCCAGGAGTTTGAGACCACCCTGGAAAACATAGTGAGACCCCTGCCTCTACAAAAAATTAAAATATTAGCTGGGCACATGGCACACGCCTGTAGTACTAGCCACTCAGGAGGCTGAGGCAACAGGATTCCTTGAGCCCAGGAATGGAGGGTCAAAGGGAGCCAAAATCACACCACTACACTCCAGACTGGGTGCTAGAGTGAGACTTTGTCTCTTAAAAAAGAAAAAAAGGGCAAAAGAGCAAAGGACATGAACACACATTTCACTGAAGAAGATATATACACTTGATCCTTAACCAACACAGGTTTAAACTATTTGGGTCCAGTTACATGTGAATTTTTTCAATAAATATATTAGAAATTTTTTGGAGATTTGTGACAATTTGAAAAATCTTACAAATCTCATAGCCTAGGAATATTGAAAAAAATAAGAAAAAATTAAGTAGGTCATGAATGCATAAAATATACGTAGATACCAGTCTATTTTTATCATTTTTTACCATAAAATACATACAAATCTACTATAAAAAGTTAAAACTTATCAAAACTTATACATGCACAGACTGTACATGGTGCCATTCATAATCAAGAGAAATGTAAACAGTGAAGATGCAGTATTAAATCGTAACTGCATAAAATTAACTGTAGTACAGGCTCTACTACCAAAATAACTCTGTAGCCATCTCTTGTCGTTATAGTGGTAAGCTCAAATGTTGTGAGTATTCATTACAACACTGTGTGATGCTAATTATCTCTGCCAGAGCAGTTCTTCTCTCCAGTAAGTTGTATATGGCAACAAAATGTGTCTCGAGGTTCATGCATATATTTTTCATCATGTTTGACTCAATATCATAAACCTTGACTAACACCATGGAACTCACACAAAGTGCCACTAGTGATGCTGGTCGTGTTCCCAAGAAGCAGAGAAAAGTCAAGACGTAACAAGGAAAAGGTGAATTGCTTGATATGTACCTTAGATTGAGGTCTGCAGGTACAGTTGCTGACTATTTCAAAGAAAACAAATCTAGCATAAAGGACCACTGTAAAAACAGAAAGGGAAACTGGTGAAGCCATCACTGCAGCTCTCCCAGAAGGCACAAAACCCTGCGCTTTCTGCAAAATACTTTTTTATCTCATAATGAAAAGCCAGCTTTATTGTGGGCACAGGGTTGCTATAAGAAAGGCACATCCAAGAACTCTAATATGATTTGAGAAAAAGCTAAGTCATTATATGACAATTTAAAGCAAAAATAACGTGAAGGATCTAAAGCTGCAGCATTTAATGCCAGCAAAGGATGGCTTGGTAATTTCAGAAAGAGGTATGTCTTAAAAATGTCAAGAGAACAGGAGAGGCAGCTTCTGCCAACCAAGAGGCAGCAGACAAGTACCCAGACATTAAAAAAAAATCACTGAGGATAAAGTACATCTGCCCGGATTTTTATTGTAGATGAAAGTACCCTATCCTAAAAAAACAGCTTATCAAGGACATTTATTACTATAGAAGAGAAGTGAGTACCAGGATTTAAGGGTACAAAGGGATAGACTAACTCTACTGTTTTGAGCAAATGCAGTTGGGTTTATAATCATAAGTGTCCTCATCGACAAAGCTGCTAAACCCTGAGTCTTCAGGGGAAAAGGTAAACACCAAATGCCAGTATTTTGGTTGTACCACAAGAAGGGCTGGAAATGAGAGTGCTTTCTGGATTGCTTCCACTGATACTTTGTCGCTGAAGTTAGAAAGTAAGAGACTGCCTTTTTAAATTCTTTTGGTATTGGACAACGCCCTTGGCCACCCAGAACCTCATGAGTTCAACACCTACGCATTGAAGGGTCTATTTGAACCCAAACACAACATCTCTAACTCAGCCTCTAAATAAGGGCATTATAAAGATCTTTAAGGCTCACTACTCTATGGAAAGGACTGTCAACCTATGGAAGAGAACCCTGACAGAGACAATATCATGAAAGTTTAGAAAAATGACACCATAGAAGATGCTATCATAGTTACAGAAAAAGCCATAAAAGCCATCAAGCCCAAAACAATAAGTTCCTATTGGAGAAAAATGTTCACAGATGTTGTGCATGATTTCATAAGATGTATGATAGAGTTGATCAGGAAATTATGAGAGACTGTAGATATAGCAAAAAAAGGTGAGGGGTGAAGGGTTTCAAAATATGGATCTTGAAGAAACTCAAGAGCTAGTACACACCACATCAGAGGAATTAACAGAAGACAACTTGTGAAGATGAGTGCTTCTGAACTAGCACCAGACAATGAGGAAGAAGATGTAGAATAAGCAGTGCCAGAAAAAAATCAACATTAGACAATCTGGAAGAAGGGTTCTGATTATCCAAGACTTCTTTTATAACATGGACTCTTCTATGATACAGGCACTGAAACTAAACCTAATGGTGGAAGAAGGATTGGAAAAGAAATATTTTTAGAGAAATAAAGCAAAAAAAAAAAAAAAAGAAAGAAATTAAAATGTATTTCTGTAACATACCAGTGTGCCTGCCTCTCTTGCCTCCCTTGCCTCCCCTTCTACCTATTCCTTCCCTTCCACCTTCTCCATCTCTTCTACTTCTGCCACTCCTAAGACTGCCAAGACCAACCCCTTCTCTTCCTCCTCAGCCTACTCAATGTGAAGATGATGAGGATGAAGACCTTTATGATGATCCACTTTCACTCAATGAATGGTAAATCACTCTTTCTGATGATTTTCTTAGTAACATTTTCTTTTCTCCAGCTTACTTTAAGAATACATATATCAAGTATTCTTAATTGTGGTAACACACAAAATACGTGTTAATCAACTGTTCATGTTGGTGCTAAGCCTTCAACAGTAGGTTATTAGGGCCGGGCGCGGTGGCTCACACCTGTAATCCCAGCACTTTGGGAGGCTGAGGCGGGCAGATCACGAGGTCAGGAGATCGAGACCAGCCTGTGCAAAATAGTAAAACCCTGTCGCTACTAAAAATAAAAAAAAATTAGCTGGGCGTGGTGGCGGGTGCCTGTAATCCCAGTTACTCAGCAAGCTGAGGCAGGAGAATCGCTTGAACTCGGAGGCTGCAATGGGCCAAGATCGCGCCATTGCACAACAGTGCGAGATTCCATCTCAAAACAACAACAACAAAGAAAAAAAACATAGGTTATCAGTAGTTATATTTTGGGAGAGTCAAAAGTTATACATAAATTTTTGACTGCAAGGGCATTGGCAACCCTAAGCCCTGAGTTGCTCAAGGGTCAACTGTATCTTGTCAGTAAGCATGTGTAAAAATTCTCAATATAATTTAATCATTAGGAAAATGCATATCAAAACCACAATGAGACACCACTTAACACCTATTAGGATAGCTACTTTCCAAAAAAATGGAAAATAACAAGTGCTAGTAAGAATGTAGAGAAATTGGAACCCTCATGTATTGCTAGAAAAATGCAAAATGGTGCAGCCACTGTGGAAAACAAGTTTAGTGGTTCCTCAAAAAGTTAAACAAAGAATTACCATACAACCCAGCAATTCTGTTTTCAAAAGAATTGAAAACAGTGACTCAAACAGAATCTCGTATGCCAATGTTGTTATCAGCAATTTTCACAGTAATGAAAGGTGTTAATATCTCAGGTCTGTGTAAACAGATGAACAAATATATGTGCTATATACATACAATAGAATATTATTCTTCCATAATAGAAATGAAATTCTGATACATGCAACAACATACATGAACCTTGAAAAGATTAGACTAAGTGAAAAAAGTCAGACTCAAAATGACAAATATTGTATAATCATTCTTAATATAAAATATCTAGAACAGGCAAATTCATAGAGACAGAAAACAGAACAGAGGTGGCTAGGAGCCAGGAGAGAGGAGAATGGGAATTATTACCTAATGGATACAGAGCTTCTGTTTGGCATGATGAAAAACTTCTGGAAATAGATAGTGGTGATGGTTACACAACATCCTGAACATATAAAATGGTGCTGAACTGTATACTTAGATATTGTTAAAATGGTCATATTTAGGTAGTATATATTCCACAATTTCAAAAAGCCATTTAAGATTGAATATTATTCCTGAAACAATTTAATTTGATCGAAAGTCTATCACCACAAAATTTTCAGGCAAACATAAACTAATACAGTACTAGCTTCAAAGTATATATTCAGCATTAAAATAAGGCATCCAAGTCCCTGGCCACACTAAAGAAGAAGCCTATACATGAGCCCCAAAGGATTTGTTTTTACAGCAAGAACTTGGTATTCAAGCCAAGTTAAACTCACAAACACTCCACAGAAATAAAAGCCAAGTTCACTGCAGACTTGAGATCTTTAGTTGTCTATTTTTACTGTTTCTATTTCCACATCTAGAATTCTCTCTTTAAGCCAGTTTAAAAATGGGGCTCTCAAGAGAAAAATACGTGCACTCAAATTTTTAATAATCAAAACTGTAGAACTTCAGAGTAGTAGAAGCTTTAAGTGTATAGACCTCAATTAACAGGAACTGGGGGAAAAAGGTTTTAATTATACACACATACCCCTCGCTCACCCCCACAATGTGTTGCATGCTTTTGGCAAGTGCCACAAAACCAATTACTTACCATGTTGTTTTCTAATCAGGAATGCTATGATTTTCCACAAACTAATAAAGAATCTGTTTCATAATAAACTTAGTCCTGAAATTACATTTTATGTTCCTAATCCACAGAAGTAGAATCTTGTCATATATTTAGGGGTAAGTATTACTCAAAAAAAGATCATGTTGTATCACACTGGATAGGTACAAGAAAACTGTCTTTTTTGTGGACAAGCTGTATTTCAGAAAAGGGATGAACAACATTATAAACTAAAAACAGAACAACACAAAAATAACAGTTCAAGAAATGCAAAACACAAGCAAAAGGTAAGTTCATCAGTTAATCTAGTAAGTTCACAAGAGATGGGCAGAGAAAAAATAATGAATACAGTTCTATGCAGCAGCATCCTCCCATCACTATACCAGTCCTCTCTATCCTCTTCTTGCCAGAAAGCACTCTGTCATGCCATGATCACTACCACTGCTATTCTCAATGAGAAAAAGAAAACAAATGTGGACTTTACTTATGCAAATGATTTACAATCATTAGATGAAGAATTCACTGATTTTCCTTCCTGCTTCTGTTACAAGTAGTTTCTGAAGAACACTGCAATTCTCACATATGATTACCAGCAGCAAGTAACTGATCGGTTTGTACTTAGGCAGGAGGGAAAAGCTATTCTGACACTCTAATGTAGTACTTCAACTGGATGTCAATGTATCAAGAATGTTGCTCCAATAGAATACAAGAACTTAAAATTAAATGAAGAAATTCCAGAGCTCTACTGATCTCTAGTCATTCTGCCAAATTAATAATGGACTCTTGATAAACTGAAAATGAATATACCGAATTAATAAAAAAATTCTATGGAAATTATTAAAGGAAAGTAATGTAATTTCAGTTCAAAATAATTGTAGTACAGACAAAATTCCATTAAGCAAATTAGAATTTTTGAGTATTTTCTATGTTACATTTAGACTCTGGCTGGCAAACATCTATAAGCTGTCTTTTTAGACTCATTGATAAAAGATGTTTGCTGGCTCTCCTCTAATAACATTAAACCACAAAAAAGAGATTAATAGATACATATTTTATATATCAAACAAAAACATATACATGAAACAAAGTATATAGCTATGAACAGATATATATTTTATGTATCACACACACACGAAAAAGAGATGAATAGATACCTCTTTTGTGTGTGTGTGTGTGCGTTTTAGTGGAGAGATATAACTTTTAAAGCATCAATTGGCCAAGCCTTCTGAATTATTTCACTGCTTCATGGTAACATTACTAGTTTCTGACCTATTACCTTTTTTATCTTTTTTCTATAAACTTCAGTTTCATGGAAATGGTGAAGTTACAGAAGCCTAAAAGAGGTCAGGTCTGGTGTCAAGACCATTGAAAAGAAGCCAAGAGAGCCCGGGAGGCCAGTTGGCCAAAGCCTACTAGGCTAGTCCAAACCTTCCTCTTTACAAGGATAATTCACAATAACTGAAAACGTATAATCTAAGCCATTTAGTAAGGAAGTTTTAAAATAAATGATAATTACTAAAGCTAGGTGACAGATACATGAGTTGATTTTATGGATATCTGAAGTTTTCTATTCAAAAAATTCAAAGTAAAATAAATTAACTTACATATTCTATACATAGTAGCAGATGTTTTTCTCATTCAGGCTTTACAATGTAAGACTGTGGGACAAGGATAAATAGAGCATCTGGTACAGATAACCATCTCATTCCTTTTCTATTAAACATAGCAAATTCATTTCAAACTCCTTATGTTTTATAACTATGACTTCAAAATGTGAGGGCAATAATAAAAATCATTAGTAAATTTGAATATATATAAAATATATATTTTACATATATATATATATATATATATATATGTAAAAATTAGGAATGGTAAAAACCACCAAAAGCGAAGTCAAAAAACAAATGAGACAATTGGGAGAAAATACTTGCAATATACATTACAGATAGAGAACTAATATTCTCAACATTCAAAGAGCTTAAAAATAATTTAAAAAGATCAAAACTCCTAGAGAAAAATGAAAAAAGATATAGACAGACATCTCCCCCTACATATATGGCTCTGATAGATGGGAAAAGATGTTAAATCTCCCTCATTTATAATAAGAAAAGTGCACATTCTAACTACACCAAAATACCTTTTCTTTGCCCTTCAGATTGGCAAAAATTCAAAAGCTTGACAATAGACTCTCTTGGTAAGGCGGTGGGAAAACAGGCACTCTCATACATTGCTGATGGGAATGCAAAACAGTACAAACCCTATGGAAGGGAATTTGGTAATATCTAGCAAAACTACATAGGCGTTTACCACTTCAACCTAGTAATTCCACTCCTACATTTATCCTGAAGATACACCTCCAACAGTATGAAAAGACAGAAGGTTATTAATTGCAGCACTGTATAACTGTAAATTGCTAGAAACTATCTGGATACACAAACATAGAAAAGAAGATGAATGAACTGGTGTACATACACACAAAAGAATGATGACAACCTCTATGAACTGATATGGAATAATTTCCAGGGTATATTTTCCAGTGAAAACAGCTAAGTGCCAAAGTGTTTACACAGACAATATGCTATCTTCTGTGTTGGAAAAAAGGGGAAATAAGAAAACACACATATCTACTAATCGTTATAAAAGAAAACATTGGAAAGATAAATGAAAAAACAATAAGGTTGGTTATCTACCAGGGTAGCATGTTGCTTTTGTTTTTAGTGATATATGTGAAACAATTCTGAAACAATTTTAGATGGTACTCGTTTAGACCAAATGAGTAAAATGTTGGCACGGTTGGGAGCCCATGTTCTCATTATAGAAAAAAGGAGAATTGGAGGTATCAATGTGAATTTTTATTTTGAAAAAAATATACCCACATTCACATATGTATATGCATGTTACATGGGCATATACATGCAAACACATGCACATATTTGTGTGTGTGTGTGTGTGTGTGTGTGTATACATATATACATGTATACATTTTCTAGCTTGTTCCCTGACAGGGCCTAGAAGCAAAGATACCCAGCAATAACATGCATACCAAAGCATCCAGATCTTGGTTTCTAATACTATCACCCAATAAGAAGGACCAGGGCTCCTAGGAGAAATGACTGACTC
Organism: Colobus angolensis palliatus; assembly: GCF_000951035.1. Lineage (NCBI taxonomy): Eukaryota > Metazoa > Chordata > Mammalia > Primates > Cercopithecidae > Colobus > Colobus angolensis. Next base: position 7,020,046 of record NW_012115156.1, read on the forward strand.
CAGTGCTGGGCAGTAAACGCACAAGATGAAACTTATTATAAAGAGTGAAAATAATGACTTGCTTAAAAAAAAAGATGGGAACACGTAAAAGGATACAAGAGCCAGCATGAAGAAGGTGCCACTGGTGAGGACTGGAATCATATGAGCTCCAAAATATTTACAGACAGTAATGAAATGTTAAGCATTAAGGGAAAAATAGGAAACCATAAATTCAAATTAACAATAAATACAACAATACACATAGATAAATAGAAGGGCTCTTACTACAGTAGAACACTGAGTAATAACTGGTAAATGCAGAGAGAGTATAAATGCAAATCACTTTGCAACTATAATAGTAAAGATTGATTCAAGCAAGAATCATCAATGGATGCAAATATAGGGGATGAAATATTATGAGGAGTTGTATATTTTAACTGTCTTAAAGTGTCTCCCGCCCAGTAGACAGTTTATTAGTTGCAAGGAACATGTAGTAATATGGTTTGGCTGTGTCCCTACCCAAATCTCATTTTGAATTGTAGTTCCCATAATCCCCACATGTCATGGGAGGGACCCGGTGGGAGGTAATTGAACCATAGGGGTGGTTACCTCCATGCTGTTCTCATGATAGTGAGTGAGTTCGCAAGAGATCTGATGGTTTTATAAGGGACTTTTTCCCTTTTGCTCGGTACTTCTCTCTCTTGCCTCCATGTGAAAAAGGGTGCCTCCATGTGAAAAAGGGTGCGTTTGCTTCCCCTTCCACCATGATTGTAAGTTTCCTGAGGTCTCCCCAGCCATGTGGAACTGTGTGTCAATTAAACTTCTTTCCTTTATAAGTCACCCAGTCTCAGGTATTTCTTCACAGCAGCGTGAAAACGAACTAATACATGTAGTAACTACACAGTGGAAAAATCAGACAATGAAATGGTCAAAATTTCCATCACAAATGAAGGGCAGAACAGTTGGTACCTATAGATGTGATATGCTCAGGAAGATATATTCCTTATCTATTATTCCATCCAGGAATGTATAACCTGAAATCTTATCAAGAGGAAACATCAAGCAAATAAAAAATAAGGAACAAACGAAAAGTAAGAAAACAAACAAAAAATAACTTCTGAAAAGGGAAAGGATAACTGTGTACTTTTAAAATGTCATATAATAAAAGATAAAGGTTGAAGAATTATTCTAGATTAAAGGATACTAAAAAGACATCAAATATAAATGCAACATATGATCACTGACTAATTCCTTCACTGGAGGAGAAGAAAACTGCCTTAGAAGGCATTTATTTAGATAACAAAATTAGAAAATGGCAGATTAAAGTAAGAATGTTAAGTCTACTTAGGTTTTTAGACTGCTAATGTAAGAGATGATCCTTATTCTTAGAAATCTATGCAAATACATTTAGGACTAAAGGGCTATAATATGTTCAATGTAACTCTCAAATGGCTAAATGAAAAGAATAAATACATGCATGCATGTATATTTACAAATACATACATACATGCACAAAGTGAGAAAAAGTGAGTAATAAAGCATTTGGGACAAAAGGCTAACAATAGATGAATCTGGATAAAGGGTACATGGATACTCTTTATATTATTTTTGCAACTTTTCTGCAAGTTTGAAATTATTTCCAAAAAAAAATCATTATATTCAGGAACTAACACATTATTTTTCTCCCTAAAATCCATTCCTTCTTTTATAATTCCTACACAGCTGAACAGGACCAGTGCCAACTAGTCATCCCACTAGAAACGACAGTTAACCTAGATTACTCAACAGTTTCATTTCCTTCCTTTTCTATAACTCCTACACCCCAAAGGAAAATTTCCTAAGGGAATATCATTAATATGATCTTTTTTTTTCTCCAATCATACCAAATTGGTGTAGGACCTAATCACTTAGCATTTCTCATCTGACTTACTGCTACAATCTACTAATGATCACCATTCCTCCAGTCTTGGACCTAAATCTTTCTACACACTGCTACAGAGTGACTTCCCTCAATGAAATGTGAATATGGCACTCCCTGTATTTCTTAATTTGTCCTAAATATAGGTAGGAAAGAACTTATTAACTTGAAAAAACCCAACACTAATAAAATATATTATTTTGGATTTTGAGAAGCAAATAAGCAAAAATTACTGCCCAGAGACTTAAAAGCTGGTATAACATAATTGATATAGTCATAAAACAACTGCAAGAGCCTTCTCGGACGCAATCTTACAGCAACTGCTATTAAGCATTATGTTCAGTACCTTTTATACAAATGTAAGAACCCTGGAAGAAGGAAAGGTAATTAAAAGCAAAGAAGGGAAAAGAAGGGAAGGAAAAGAAATGGAAAGGTAGAAAATTGAAAAGAAGGGAAGGAAAAAGTTAAAAAGGTAAGGGAAAAGAAGAAAAGTCTATTAGTAAAACAGAAATTGGTCTAGCATTAAAATGTTAGCATTTTAAGAATTAACCAACCCTCTTTCAATTATTCCTAATGAAATAGCAAGCATAAACAGAGAAAAGTCTTTTTTATATGTCATTATCAATATCTGACATTTTATCAAATGTTACTTGAGAACAGTATTATTCATAATCAATATTTATCAATAAATATTGCTTAAACATTTATAAGCAAATATGGAACCAAGTTTCTATTGCTTTCTTTTTTTTTTTTTTTTTTTGAGACCGAGTCTCGCTCTGTCACCCAGGCTGGAGTGCTGTGACTGACACAATCCCAGCTCACTGCAACCTCAACCTCCCGGGTTCAAGCAATTCTCTGCCCTAGCCTCCCTAGTAGCTGTGAAGCCACCATGCCTGGCTACTGTTTACATTTTTAGTAGAGACAAGGTTTCACCATCTTGGCCAGGATGGTCCTGAATTCCTGACCTCGTGATCCACCCACCTTGGCCTCCCAAAGTGCTGGGATTACAGACGTGAGCCACCATGCCTGGCCTGTTTTCATTTTTAGATTTTCAATTTCTCAATTCAAGGCATCAATATATAACTATACATTTATTGTATATAAAAATATACACATATACAGCATATATGTATAATATACATAAAAGTTACACAATATATTTCTGTATCCGGATTCTAGTATCCTGCTTCAGCACCTATACCTGTAGATTTTAGATATCAGTAAAAAGTTTTAAGTAACTTTTATGTTGAATGTCAAGTTGCACAATAACAACAACTAGATTTTATAAATCTAAACATTTATTCATATTTCACAGTGAGAATATAAAATACAACAGATAGCCAAATACACATTGAAGAGTCTCTTCAGGACAAAAAGCTTGCTTCTCATATTTCTTTTCCAGTTTATAGATGGAAAAGAAAAGAAACTAAACAGAGGCAATAAACATGTCACACTACAGCCTCCTCTCCCCCAAAAAAGTTGTTTTAATCATCACATTCAGTCTTTTTATAACAAATAACATTTGTTCTTTAAACTTTAATTTAAAAATTGTAAGTGTGAGTATGTGTGTGTCAAGAGAGACAGAGTAAAGGATCAAAGATCAATTCAGTTTATAGATGGGTTCTTTTGTTAGGTTTTTATAGGTCTAAGCACATAAATATGGCCAACAGTACAGCAAGAATTTTTTGTTTTTGATCTTACTGCTTTTACCGAAGCAAAGTCTGTTTTGTTGTTGTTGCTGCTGCTTTCTGAGACAGGGTCTTGCTCTACTGCTCAGCCTGGAGTGCAGTGGCACCATCAAAGCTCCCTGCAGCCTCAGCCTACTGGACTCAAGGGATCCTCCTGCCTCAGCCCTATGAGTAATTGAGACTACAGGTGTGCGCCACCATGCCAGCGATCCCCCTGCCTCAGTCTCCTGAAGTGCTGGGATTACAAGCGGGAGCCACCACACCCAGCCAAGGAATCCCATATGCAACAGAGTTATTTAATTTACTCCTTGTATATTGCTTAAAGCATTAAATGATAGCTAAAAATGGAAGCATTTGGCTTATCTTCTATTCAGCTGGGACACGTGCTGTGAGATCTTTGAACTTACAAAAGCAGTTAGCCTGTCTCTTTGGGTTTGCAAATAATGAAAGAGGGGAAAATTATCATAGTCTTTGGGGGTAAATGAGTTAAGAATATGCCACCCCAAAATGCCATTCTGGCATACTGACTACTTCAGTTAAAAGCACTTAAAAAAACAGCAGGTACAAGAAGATCATTCTGACCATACTGTTTCTTAGGAGATGAAATTCTCATGTGAAAAATGCCCTTCCTATATTGGAAAGAAAACAGCATTCTTATCATCAAGAATAAAAAGTTGAGGCCAAAGGAAATCTGTACAAACAACTCTGTTACACAAATTCTTATCATCCCAACCACTTCTCTGCCCACTTGACTACCCTAGCCCAAGCTCCTCTGCCTTATCACATTTTTTGCAAATTACTGCTCTTTGTCCAACTCAGTATATAAGTGTTTGTTTTTCACTGCTTCTTTCGGTCTTCATTTCTTTATGAGGCTCCTATGCCACATAAAGCTTTTATTAAATAAATGTGTATGCTTTTCTCCTGTTAATGGCAATTTAATTCTTGGGCCCAACTATTACCCTAAGAGGATGGAGGTGAAATTTTGCCTCTCCTACAGGGGAAGAGATTCTTAATAAAGTTCTTATCAATCTTTAATGCTAGTAAACATTCTTAGTAGCTGGTTCCATACACCATGCTCCAAGCATGAAAATAAAACTTTCAGGCCAGGTATGGTGGCTCATGCCTGTAATCCCAGCACTTTGGGAGGCAAGGCAGGTGGATCACCTGAGGTCAGGAGTTTAAAACCGGCCTGGCCAACATGGTGAAACCCCATCTCTACTAAAAATTCAAAAATTAGCCAGTTGGGGTAGTGTGCACCCATAGTCCCAGCTACTCGGGAGGCTGAGGTGGGAGAATCGATAGAGCCCAGGAGGGCAAGGCTGCAATGAGTCATGATTGTGAGTTAGATATTATTTTCTAATGCCAAACTGCAAAAACTGTGATCAGATTACTTTTTTGTTAATATAAAAATTTTTATAAATAAATTCCTAAAAGCTATATTAATGGGGGAAGCACTCAGGCTATAAATATACACATTCACATAGGCACAATGATTTTAGGGCACAACCCTGAGAGATTAAAGGAATCTTTTTCTATACAAAAAAAAAATTAATTGCAATATTTTAATACTTAACAATTAGATCTATTTTATTAGAAAGCAGATTTCTGAAAACTTTTTTTCTAGCATTTACAATATTTCTTAGGATACTATCATTGCAGAGGTTTCTACAACGTAAAATGAATAGAAATACGTACACAGCTTTATATCCATATTCTATTTCCTAGGCATTGGCTAATTTTTCTGTGAAGGACTTTATTCTTCACAAAGGCATTTCACATTTAGTTGACCATTTAACTTGATCCTCACAATAACCCTCTGGGAAGAAAGCTAACATATGCCAAGTACCTACCATATGCCAGGCTCCATATTCAGGGTTTACATGAACAATCTCTTTAATCCTAACAACAATCACATGAAGTAGATACTATCAATTCCATTTTTACAAAACAGAACATTGAGAATAAGAAAAGTTAAGTAGCCCAAGGTCACATGCTAGAAACCAGAAAAACCAGGCCTTAGAAACAGGTCTGTCTGCCTTACACCCAATCCTCTGCTCTTTCACCTACACAATGTTGTTTCATCATCACAGAGGAATCGGTCAGACGAAAAGGCATACCTGAACAAGGCTGCTTAGCTTAGTATGTGGTAGGAACAGCATTTAAAACTAAAATCCTGTGCTTCTAAAACTCTTCCTACTACAGTACCTTCCAACTACAGTACCTACACAATCATTATAAAGCATAAAGCTATAGCCAAAGTATAAGATCATGGCTTCAAATTTGCCCTTGAAAATTTGCAAGAACCAGTACAATATACTATTACATGTACACTTCCATGGAAAACCTCATAGCATTCCTACAAAAGGTTTAATGCTCACAACCTCCTTTGCTTTTCCAGTAGCAGTTAAGCTCAGAAGAGAAAATCTAAAGGTGTTTCTTCATTCATTCATTCATTCAGCTACTTAGCTAGCACAGAATGGACAACTAACCCTCTAGGTGCTGAGGACTATGATTTCCAAGTCTCTTCCCTCTTTATTAAGTAACTCACCTAGTATCATGCCTCAGCACCATATGCATTTCCTTTAACCTCTTTCTTTTCCTATTATTTTCCAATTTCTACTCTATTAGCCTCAAAGAAACCTCTCTTAATTGTTCTCATTTGTTAACTTCAACCAAGTAATAACTACTTCTAGTCACTATCTAATGCCCTGGGAAGTTTTTAAAAATATATCTCATGTGGCTTCCTGCTCCCGTGGCAGGAATACTTTCTGACTTCACTAGGCAGACCCAGGAAGAAACAAATGGACAATGTGGATTTTTACAAGAAAGTTGGTCTGGACTCTTCAAAAAGTCAGTATTATCAAAAAAGAAAGGAAGAGAGAAAGAAAAGAAAAAGAGATGAATAGTGAAAAGACAAACAGGATAAGGGAAACTAATCTAGATTTTTTAAAGAATAAAGAGACATAAGCAAATGCAATATGTAGACCTTAACTAGATTGTTGTTTGAAAAAAACTACAAAGGAAGTTTTGAGGACAACTGGAGAATTAAGATATGGACTGAATTTAACACAGAATTATTGCTCTTTTTTATATATGGTAATTAATAAGTGGTCATGTAAACAAAGTCCTTATTTCTAGGAGATGCATATTAAAGTATGTAGTTTTTAAGAGTAAAATGTCATAAGGTCTGAAACTACTTTCAAATGGTCCAGCAGTGTCACACCCCTCTCTAAAATGTACATATTCCACAAGAATATATATAGCAAAATGTTGGTAATTATTGAATCAAGGATGAAAGTGTCTGGATGTTCACTGTATTATTCATTAAACGTTTCTGCATGCTTAAATTTTTCAAAATACAAAACTCGGTTTAAAAAGGTAAGGGGGAGATTAATCCATTGGGCAGTCTACACTTGTTTTCAGATTTCTAGCATTCTTCTTTGAAATGGAATCTCTCTCTGTCACCCAGGCTGGAGTATAGCACAATCTAGGCTCACTACAACCTCTGCCTCCCAGGTTCAAGCAATTCTCCTGCCTTAGCCTCCCAAGTAGGTGGGATTACAGGTGTCTGCCATCTTGCCCAGCTGATTTTTGTATTTTTTTTAAGTAGAGACGGGGTTTCACCATATTGGCCAGGTTGGTCTTGAGCTCCTGACCTCAAGTGATCACCCACCTCGGCTTCCCAAAGTGCTGGGATTACAGATGTGAGCCACTGCACCCAACCTAGATATCTGGTATTATTGATAGAGCAGAAATAACAACTTCCTCTTAGTCTACAAAGTGCTAACTGCTAAATCTTAAAAGAGTTACCACTCTAATCAGGTTCTGAGGAAGAATACACAAAATTACAACTCTACTCTTTTTTTTTTCCTTCCATAAAGAAATGTATATCACCAATACTTTTAAGTATAAAACCATATAATTTTCCCAAGGTACCAAAGATGATAATGTGTGGGTATACTGCACAAATCTTTTCTTAAACCGTGTTTTCCATAGTTTTCATTAGAACGTCTTACCAAGGTCAACAGATGGTAAAGGAGCAAATTGTATTTTTATAAAAATCTGTTATTTGCATATACCTTATACAATCTCACAGATGTTATTTTCTATTTATTATGTAGTAAGTACTTTTGTCTTATTCTTAAATGGTCCAATCACCCTCAGACCCAGGCCTTAGGCAAAGCATGCAGACAATGAGGAGTACAATGAACCTAAAAAAAGTTAGAAAGATGGCTACAGTCACCACACATTTTTGCAGAAATACACTTCAGAGAAAACAAGTTTTTTACGAACCTATGCTTCTTCAAAATACAGTTCTAACATAAGATACCACCGAAAACCTCATTCATTTATGTTCACACACCATTTTAAACTATTAAATTAGACTTAAAATGTATTCCCATTCCAGATGAATAAACTAAAGGCTATGAAAATAAGTCTTCCACAAAATCCCAACATCCATGCAGGCAAGAAAAAGCAAAGGGCTAACTCAAATTAAAAACATATATCAAAACGTTTTTTCTTTGGGTATTACTAAAATTATTTAAATACTAAAGCTATTTATTTTCTTCTTGCACATATTCCCTTCTTAGAGAAACTGCCCTTTCCCTACTCACTGAAAAGGAACTTTATTGTGAACACCTAACTAGCTTCCAATGATAGCTGACTGAACAGTGTTAGACATCCTCCATGTTGTGAGATAAACGGGTTCTCTTCCCTAGCAAGTTAGAATTTAGAATTTTATGAGATATTTATCTATGGGGACTATAGGCTAGCTAAATTTAACACTCACAATTGACCACTGTACACTAATAAGAAAGTAGAGACAATTTAGCAAAAAAAAACAAAAACAAAAAACACAGGCAACTACAGAAAAAGGAGAGGAGGCACCTAAAAATATTCAGGTCCTCAGAAGCCTGGCTGTACTTCCTGTACTGAGTTCTATAGTATCTGTCACCAGGAAAATTGTCTTCAAAACAGCCATCAGGGGTGGGGCGGGAAGGTAAATATGGACATCTATGTAGATACAGATGTAAACTTCCAAAGAAACAAATGAGTTAAATTAGCATACTAAATACCAAAAATATGATTAGAACATAGTAAAGCCTGGGATTCAATTACTAATCAATACATTCTTCCCAAAGTAGGATGGTAACCTTCTTTGGAGTCACTTGCGAAGATAGAACAAATCATTTCTGGTCCAAACTTTCTTTATTAATGTGCATTTTCTTACTTTTATCAGCAATAGAATAAAATGTTTGAAGCCTGTGTTTAATATTAATGAATATTCACAGACTATCAGCTTTAACTATGAATTCAAATATAATAAAAATGTCTTATGTCCTTTTAGGGTAAAGAAAGAAATAAGCGATGTCTTTCTTCCTGTATTAGAGAGGCAGGATAGGAGAGCAGTCAAATCCATGGGCCCTGGAGCCAGACTCCTAGGTTTGAATTCAGGCCCTGCCATTGCTAATCCTGTGACCTTAGGTCAGTTACTTCTCCTGTTCAACAGTATAAAATTAGAATAATAATAATAGAATCTATCTCATAGGATTATAAGAAAAATAAATGACATGATGTGTTTTTAAAAAATCCTAGGAAACAGTTAATGTTAGCTGCCATTAATATTATTTTTAATAATAATTAGCTATTATTCTGGTAATGGGGATGGATTTCAAACATATCCATAACATTATAAAACTGAATTCCTTCAACAGGGAGACTCTCTAATAGGTACAGGAAATAAAAAACATAAAAATGTATGATCCAAGAAACAGGAGCAATAAAGATAAACTCATATTTTTAAAAACCCTCATCGCCTAGACTATCTAATTCTATAGTGGAGCCTCCACAATAACAAACCATGAAGTGTTTTTCATGAGGGATACTGTTTTTTTGATAAAATTCTGTAAAAGTTTCAGTAACTCCTGACCACAGAAGGAAGCCTTATTCCTAAATGCCCTTTCATCACTCAGGAACAGCAAAGTATTAGGATTATCTACTGATGTTGGAAGAAGACAAAGGTTTTTTTTTTTTTAAAAAAAAAAATCATCTCAAAAAGTTTTAATTTTAAACCATCACTGGTTCAGGGATGACTACAAAAACACATTCTTATGGGGCTTTTTGAAACTTGTTTTGGACTAGGCAATTATATAGGTAAGAAACAGCTAGAGATATTGTTAAGGAAAAAAACAATTCTTGCATCATAAACATATGATACATGATTTGCTTCCCACAAAACATGCAGTATGATCAAATAAGAGAACAAAGCTGAAAGGTCAAAAATTAAGTGGAAGAGAAGAAATGATGAGGTAGAAGGGAGGGAAGGAGACCATTATAAATAATTTCAGCTATTTGGAGGAGGCAAGAATCAAAATATCCTAATTTTTATAGAAAACACAAAGTAGTTAAAACTTAGCAACTTACAAAGTAGTTTTAAACTTAACAAAGTAGTTAAGTTTAAAAAAGCAAGCAAAGACTAAAAAGAATCTGTACTTCCTTCCCTATATGTTTTGCAATCTGGTAATTCTTTAACTCACATTTCAATCTGGAATATAGACATATTCACAAAAAATTATTCATTCAATCAAAAAATACTGAATCTTTATTTCCAAAATACGATCCTCAGCTAGGTTTTTTGAGGTTCCTCACCCAATACACACAAAGACGATAATAAGCAGCTTCAGTCTGTATTTCACTTTTTTTTTAATTTTCCATTTTCCTTCTATATCACTTACATTTCAAATTCCATATTTCACTTTACTTAGGCATAGATCCTTTTTCTAAAAGGAGAAGGCGTTTAGCTTTCTTAGGATGCTACCAAGGGGACTTAGTCATCTCACAACCAGATTAATTCATGTAAAGATGCCTTTTAGTAGAGATATTCATAAAACTGAGGCACCCTCAAGGGACACTCACAGGACCACAGGGAATGACTCAACCTTTATAAGGAAATGAAGAGAAAAGGCATCCCTTCTCCCCACTTCTTTCTTCTATGTGAAAACAAAACAAAATGAGAAACAGAAAAGGGGGACTAGTGGTTAAGAACATTTAAAAAGAAAATGAAAACCTGACATCCTAGTGCCTGTACTTTTTTTTTTTTTTTTTTTCCGGTTTGTGTTAGTTGGTCTGTGCTAATAATTTTATTTTATTATTATTATTTTTTTATTATTGTACTTTAAGTTCTAGGGTACATGTGCATAACGTGCAGGTTTGTTACATATGTATACTTGTGCCATGTTGGTGTGCTGCACCCATCAACTCATCAGCACCCATCAATTCATCATTTATATCAGGTATAACTCCCCAATGCAATCCCTCCCCCCTCCCCCGTGCCTGTACTTTTTAAGAACTTATTGACTACAAAAATATCACCTCTGACCTAAGCAAAGAGAACACACTAATTCCCTCTATTTCCTTTTTCTCTCCTTTCTTTGTAAGTCAATAATTTAAGTGATGCCTTTAAACTTATATCTTTTTATGCAAACTCTATTTTTCAAAAATAAACATCACTTTTTGGCTTTTGGCTAAGATCAACTGAAAAAATAAAGTCAATATGCTAATAAAATATGTAACCAATCAACTAAATACCAAGGGATATATATATGATCATTTGTTGTGGACATGATTTTGTTTATATTTCAATCTCAAAAATTCTGAAGTAAAAATGAAGTAAAAAAAAAAAAAAGGTGATGCTTATTAACAACAAATAGCAGCTAATACAAATTTAGCTTCTACTTACTGTGTGCCAGGCACAGTATTAAGTCCTTTAGAGGCATTATCACATTTAATCCTTCGACACTTCTAAGTACTACTAATAAACCCATGTTACAGATGAGGAAATAAGAAGACATTGGAAAATCTGTCCTGGGGTAAAGAGCTGTAAGCAGGCCAGTTGTGGTGGCTCACGCCTGTAATCCCAGCACTTTGGGAGGCCGAGGTGGGAGGATCATGAGGTTAGGAGTTCAAGACCATCCTGGCCAACATGGTGAAACCCTGTCTCTACTAAAAATACAAAAAATTCACTGGCATGGTGGTAGGTATCTGTAATCCCAGCTATTCAGGAGGCTGAGGCAGGAGAATTGCTTGAACCCAGGAGGCAGAGGTTGCAATGAGCTGAGATTGCACCACTGCACTCCAGCCTGGGTGACAGTGTGACACTCCATCTAAAAAAATAAAAAAATAAAAAAGCTGTAAGCAATAATATGATTTAAACTAGAAAACATGATTAAGTTTGAGACCTTAACCAAAACACATATTACACTGCAGTTTTTTCACTTTCATATCTGTTTTATTAATACACCTTTTTAAAATCATACTGTTGATAAAGATCAATGTATAAATTGTCCCCAAAACAAGTGCTACGTAAGGAATACTAAGGGTTGAAAATCAACGTGATGTGGCCATACAAACATCAGGCTCTATTTAATAAATTAAAAGTCTACAGAAACAGGAAAAAAGTTTCACAACAGAAGATAAAGTGGTGATTAAAAAGATTAGTTTTTCTAAGTCTTAAAATGTAAGTATCACTTCCTCAAAGGAAAGAAAATTGAATTAGATTTTAAAATCCTAAAATTCTATTTAGTAATACAATTTTATTTTGCTACTTATTTTTTTCTGATTATAAAACTTTTTATACTTTGTAATTTAAACTTCACATTAAGTATCTTTACTCATTTACATTTTCCTGAGTTCCCTTTCAGCTTTTTAAACTCTCTCAACACGTTTTCTTTCTAACACATTTGACATAGACTTTCATTTCTGGGTGATGTTTTTCTAAATCATAAAATTTGCAACATTATTTTCCTCAAAGAATCTAAAGCCTAAAATCTAGTCGTAAATCTATCCAGTTCTAGAAGTTTTCATAATAAAAAGAAGGTATATTACAAAACAAAACTCTCAGCTCAGTATCCTGGTAACAGCATCCTAAGAGCTTAAGCTTAAACCTTCCCCTTTGCCATAATCATTTCAATAGACCTTCCCCTTTGCCATCAATTCAACAGAGTTTTTTCTAAGAAAAAAATTATCAATTGTTCAAAAATAAGAATGCTTTCCCCAGTCCACTATAGGTGTACCAAAAGAAAGTCTTAAATCTATATATGACTTCTGCTAACCATGCTAACAAGTGAAAAAGAAAACCACATAGAAATCCTATTAAATTATATTTACTCAATTTCTGTATAGTATGACTTAAACGTCCAAATCTAGTGAGACTTAAAAATGTCTCATCGTTTCTAACAATGAGGTGTTTACTATTAAATGTATTCTATTTACATAATTCACAAATAATTATAATTAAACAACTACTTATAAAAATAGCCACTTGTAAAATCATGTAAAAATCATGTCATCATATGGTTAAGAAGTATAAGCTCCATTTACCCTAATGAAGTTTGTAAAAATAATCTTTTCTCCATGAACTTGAGATTTTCTTAGACTAAATTTACTAAAGAAATGTTATTCCACATGTTACACACACACACACTCCTTCTGGAATAACTCCTACAGATAATGCCAACTAGGTCAAATTTCACTTCCAGAAACACAACCATACTACCTTCCATAACAAGATTACAAAATGAACCCATGAAATTAGTTTCCAAGTACGATGGTGGTTGATTTGGGGTGTCAACATGACTGGATTAAGGGATACCCAGTGAAATGGTTTGGCCTTGTGTCCCCACCCAAATTTCACCTTGAACTGTAATCTCCATAATCCCCATGTGTCAAGGGCAGGGCCAGGTGGAGGTACTTGGCTCATGGGGGAGGTTTCCCCCATGCTGGTGTTGTGATAATGAGTGACTCTCATGGGATCTGATGGTAAGTGTCTGGTATTTCCTCTGCTGGCATTCATTCTCCTGCTGCCCAGTGAAGACGTGCCTTCCATCATGATTGTAAGTTTCCTGAGGCCTCCCCAGCCATGCGGAACTGTGAGTTAATTAAATCTCTTTTCTTTATAAATTACGCAGTCTCAGGTATTTTCTCATAGCAATGTGAGAATTGACTAATACACCCAGATAGCTGGTAAAGCAGTAATTATTCTCAATGCTTCCACAGGCACTGAGCTCATCCCGTTTCTGTTGAAAGACAAAACCAGGTCGTGTGGAATTTGATTAGAATGATTGGGGTGTCCCAGGTGTGTCTGTGAGGGTGTTTCCAAAGGAGATTGACATTTGAGTCGGTGGACTGAGTAGGGAAGATCTGCCCTCAATATAAGTGGGCACCATCAAATCAGCTGGGGAACCAGATGGAACAAAAAGGCAGAAGAAGGGTGAACTTGCCCTCTTTTCTGGAGCCAGGATGCCCTTCATCCTCTCTCCCTGAACATCAGAGCTCTTTGTTCTCTAGCCTTCAGATTCTGGGACTAGCACCAACCCCTCTCCCTCATCCGTGCTTGACTCTTGAGCCCTCAGCCTTGGATTGAGAGTTACAGCATTGGCTTCCTTGGTTTTGAGGCCTTTGGACTTGGACAGAGTCATGCTACCAGCTTCCCTGGTTCTCCAGCTTCCAGACAGCCTATGGTGAGACTTCTCAGTCTCCATAATGGACTAAGCCAATTCTCCTAGTAAATCCTTTCTCATATATGTCACTACCTAAATACATATTCAATCAATAGATTGTTTCTCTGGGTAACCCTAACTAAAACACTACATATTTTTCCATCAGTGTAAATGGTAAGAACTGCTAGCTGGATGATATGGTATATATGATTGTAACACTACATTCTGTAAAAGTATTTGTTATTGAGCAGTACCCTTGGCCAGTTTGGTGTATTAAATATCCTCACAAATGACAGCTAATTCCTAATACTTTATAAGACCTTAGTTGTTGAAAATGACCACAAAAAAGTTGATAAAATAAAGTAATCTTAATAACCTCAGACCTCTTACTCTTACATTTTTTTATAGAAATGAGATTAGACCTCTGCATATTTTATGAGAAATATCATGTTAATAATTTAGCAAAGTGAAAAGTCATGTGCCACTTGAATAAGTCTACACAGGACCGAAACACAACTGATTTTATATATACTAGTAGTCAGCCTCAAAAGTAGCTCCCAATGACCCTACCTCCTGGCATTCACACCCTTGTGTAATCCCCTCTCCTTGAATGTGAGCTGGACCTAGTGAATCACTCCTAATAAACAGAATATGGAAAAAGTGAAGGCATGCTACTTTCAAGACGATATAACAAAAACACTGGGCCTTTCATCTTGCTCACCCTCTCGTTAGCTTGCACTAATGGAAGTTGATGCCATGTTGTGAGCTACCCTACAGAAAAGGCTCATGTGGCAAGGAACTGAAGTTGGCTTCTCAAAAACAGCCCACACAAGGAACTGGGTCCCTTAGTTCAACAATCAGTGAAGAACTAAGTGCTGCCAATAATCACATGATTAAACTGGAAGCAGATCCTCCCCCCAGGACCTTCAGATGACACCACAGGCCTAGAAGACATGTTAGGTGCAGCTTTGTGAGAGACCCTGAGCTAGAGGACTCAGTTAAGCTGCACTCAGATTCTTGATCAACAAAAACAGATTATGTTTGCAGTTTTAATCTGGGAAGTTTTGGTGTAATTTGTTCTGTAGGGCAATAGATTGAACTGTCCCCTCCCAAAATTCATATGTTGAAATCCTTACAGTCAGTACCTCAAAATGTGATCTTATTTGAAGCTAGCATCTTTAAAGAGGTAATCAAGTTAAAATGAGGCCATCAGGGTGGGCCCTAATTCAGTATGACTTGGGGTCCTTAGAAATTTGGACACAGGGCCGGACGTGGTGGCTCATGCCTATAATCCCAGCACTTCGGAGGCCGAGGCGGGTGCATCACCTGAGGTCAGGAATTCGAGACCAGACTGGCCAACATGGCAAAACCCTGTCTCTACTGAAAATACAAAAAACTCAGCTGGACGTGGTGACACATACCTGTAATCCCAGCTACTCGGGAGGCTGAGGCATGAGAATCTCTTGAACCCAGGAGGCGGAGGTTACAGTGAGTCAAGGTCGCATCACTGCACTCCAGCCCAGGCAACAAGACAGAAACTTCACTCAAAAAGAAAAAAAAAAAAATCTGGACACAAGAGACATGCACAGAAGGAAGGCCATGCACAGAGACACAGGGAACAGACAGCCACCTAAAAGCCAAGAAAACAGGACTAGAACAAATCCTTCCCTTACAGGCCTCAGAAGGAGCCAACCCTGCAACACTGACTTCAGACTTCTATCATATAGACTGTGAGACCATAAATTCCTGTCATTTAAGCCACCCAGTTTTTGGTACTTTGTTATAGCAGCCCTAACAAACTAATATATGTGGCAATAGATAACACACATATACTTAATTCAAAATAACTTCTATCAATAATCCCAAAGTTAGCCTCCATTTAGGACTCAAGGAGATGCCCCAAGGTCTTTATTAAGAAAAAAAATATTAGTCCATACCAGAAAATCTTAGGACCACAGATATTTTAGTGAGCTGGGACCGCTGCAGTCATGTAATCTAATCTACTCATTTCAAAAATTGATGATGATAATAATAATGATGTGCCAGGAACCGTTTGAACACATACGTTAATTCTTCATAACAATACCATGAGCTACCACTATCGTCTGCTCCTTTTTTAAGATGTAGAAATTGATGTCCAGAAGTAAAGATCACAAAGCTAGTATGTGGCAATGCTAGGATCTGAATAAATTGAGGTACAGAGAGAAAAAGTAATTCACCCAAAATCATAGTTGGCAGCTCAGCTGGGTACCTAATAGTATGTCTCCTATATTCAAATCTTTTTTTCTCAAAAAGTCAAATGAAAAAGCTTTCCTTTCTCAAAATATTTTATCGCACTGTACCATTTTATTCATGAAAGTCAAATAAATGTCCATCAGCTGGTGAATGGATACACAAACTGTGGACTATCTAAACAATGAAATACTACCCAGCATTAAAAGTATCAGAAGTTTTATCCTTTTTAATGCTGGGTAACATAGATGAATGCAATAACATGGATAAATCTTTAAAGCATTACAATATTCCCCCTTTATCCATGATTTCACCCTCCATGGTTTCAATTACCCACAATCCAAAAACATTATACACAATAAGATATTTTGATAGAAACCATAGTCACATAACTTTCATTGTAATACTTGTTATTATAATTGTTGTATTTTATTAGTAGTTATTATTGTTAATCTCTTACTGTGCCTAATGTATAAATTATACTTGGTTACAGGTAAGTATATATAGAAAAAACATAGTATACATAGAGTTCCCTACTATCTGTGGTTTCAGGCTTCCACTGGGTGTCTTGGAACATATCCCTCTCTGATAAGGGGAGACTACCACACATGTGGAAGAAATACTACTACATCTTATTACTAGTTAGCCACATTTTAGTAGGAATAAGTGAGATCTTTTTCAGAGAATAGGCTTTAAAACAAAGAAAGCCAATGCAAAGCTTTTAAATTACCATGTCCTAAGCCACAATTTGTCTAAAGATATCTGACTGAGGAATCAAATTCTGTTCCGGCAAATTAGTATCGAGTGCTTAGTTAGCCTTTCTTTGGGATCTGGATTATATGGTATTATGCTTGGGAGGCAGTGGTAAGCAGGCTTCACCTCACAAAGAATAGAAATGTGATGATAGCTAGTTCCCAAAGAGAGAGAGAAGAATGAGATCGACATGCAGAGAAGAGACACTCTGCTGAGAGCCTGCAGGAAATCTTACTGTCTTTGGTACTGGGTTCTTATTGTGCAGTCCAGCTGCATTTCTGTTCTTGGATCCTGTGGCATCTCCTGGGACACTCCCAAAAGTTTTCCCATTTTTGGTTAAAATAATTTGATTACTTGCAATCAACGGAGAACCAACATGGTCAAAAAGGTACCCTATCTAAAGCTGAAGAACATTATTGAAAAACTAATAACCTCATGTAAAAAATAAATGTTTTAATAACAACAAAGTAAAACATTAAAACTAAGATAGCCACAGTGCTCTCAAGGGCCTCACAAGATAGTTTATTCCTTAAACTAGTCACACAAAGAAACTACAATACAATGGATGAAAGAGTTCCAAAGCATGTGCTTTAAAAACAACTAGATTTTTCCAGGAAAAAACAAGAGGAAATGATGCTTTAAAAATATGACTTTTATCATCTGTAGGTACCTACAAGAAAAGTAATATTGATGTAAAGCCAAAATTGAAACTGAAGATAACTTATTATAACGTAGTCCTGTTTTGCTGCAGAAAACTAAGAGCCAACAAGCAAAGAAGGCTTGCCCAAGCTTACCACTCATCAGTGGTAAAGGACGGCTGAAACCCAACTCCTGAATCACAAGTCACTGATCTTGCTGCTGCACAATAATGCAGCAAAGACAATCACATTTCTGTTCCTAGCTCCTTTTTCAACAAATAAAACAATCCTAAAATCGACCTGATTCTCTGTTCTGGGCTGGCATGAACCTGCTTAGAAATGATAAGAATGGCAGGCACTTTCTTCCTGAAGCAGACGTGGAGAAGTATTATACCTGATGAACGAAAGGAAAAGAAAACTCAGTTTATGTTCAGAATATGCATCATGAGTCATTCATTTTCTTTTCTTTTTTTTTGGCAAAGGTAAAGAGTTTTATTTCTTTTTTTTTATTAATATACTTTAAGTTTTAGGGTACATGTGCATAACGTGCAGGTTTGTTACATATGTATATCCATGCCATGTTGGTGTGCTGCACCCATCAACTCATCAGCACCCATCAACTCGTCATTTACATCAGGTATAACTCCCAGTGCAATCCCTTCCCCCTCCCCGCTCCCCATGATAGGCCCC
>NW_012115156.1:7038647-7039139 GCF_000951035.1 Colobus angolensis palliatus
TGGTTTCCAGCTGCATCCATGTCCCTACAAAGGACACAAACTCATCCTTTTTTATGGCTGCATAGTATTCCATGGTGTATGTGTGCCACATTTTCCCAATCCAGTCCGTCACTGATGGACATTTGGGTTGATTTCAAGTCTTTGCTATTGTGAATAGTGCCACAATAAACATACGTGTGCAAGTGTCTCTACAGCAGCATGATTTATAATCCTTTGGGTATATACCCAGTAATGGGATGGCTGGGTCATATGTTACTTCTAGTTCTAGATCCTTGAGGAATTGCCATACTGTTTTTCATAATGAGTGAACTAGTTTACAATCCCACCAACAGTGAAAAAGTGTCCCTATTTCTCCACATCCTCTACAGCACCTGTTGTTTCCTGACTTTTTAATGACTGCCATTCTAACTGGTGTGAGATGGTATCTTATTATGGTTTTGATTTGCATTTCTCTGATGGCCAGTGATGATGAGCATTTTTTCATGTGTCTGT
>NW_012115156.1:7043734-7061308 GCF_000951035.1 Colobus angolensis palliatus
GTGAGCTCCACCCAGTTCGAGCTTCCCAGCAGCTTTGTTTACCTACTTAAGCCTCAGCAATGGCGGGCGCCCCTCCCCCAGCCTCGCTGCTCCCTTGTGGTTAGATTGCAGACTGCTGTGCTAGCAATGAGGGAGGCCCTGTGGGCGTGGGACCCTCCCGGCCAGGTGTGGGATATAATCTCCTGGTGTGACTGTTTGCTAAGACCCTTGGTACAGCGCAGTATTGGGGTGGGAGTTACCCGATTTTCCAGGTGTTGTGTGTCTCAGTTCCCCTGGCTAGGAAAAGGGATTCCCTTCCCCCTTGCACTTCGCAGGTGAGGCGATGCCTCGCCCTACTTCAGCTCTCGCTGGTCTGGTCGGGCTGCAGCAGCTGACCAGCACCGATTGTCCGGCACTCCCTAGTGAGAAGAACCCAGTACCTCAGTTGAAAATGCAGAAATCACTTGTCTTCTGTGTCGCTCGTGCTGGGAGCTGGAGACTGGAGCTGTTCCTATTCGGCCATCTTGCTCCGCCCCCGAGTCATTCATTTTCTACTGATTCTCTTTACCTCCTTACTTGCTGTCTTGCTTGTTTAATAATGGAACATATAGCACTTTATTTAAAATAGATTAAATTTGCTATTAAAAATCCATGAAAAATATAGTTATTTAAAGCTTCTCTCTATAGACCATCTGATTCCGCTCCTTCATTTTACTGATAAGGAAACTTTGACCTGGAGAAGTTATGCGAAGAATCAATGACAACACAGCTACTTAGTGGTAGAGCCAGATTCAGAACTCAACCCTTACCACTTCTGGTCCAGGACTCATTTATATATCACAGACCACACTGTCATTTTTCTTGGAGAAAAAATTCTTGCTATTTCTCTAGGTGTATTTGTCATGCGTCTCAAGATAAATGTGGTATAGAGCTGAATTGATTTGTTCTAAATTAAAATTTTAAAAATTGCTGCCTCATTCAAAGGTCATACTCTAGTCTCAAGTTATTCGGGTTGTCTTATACAGGATATATAAATGTTTCCTTTCATTTACCAGTCAATATTTCAATATGAAAACATTAGCATATGAATCATGACATCTAGTTTCTAGGCCTCTAGTAACTCTGCTCTCAACAAGTCTATCTTGTAGTCAAACACATTTTTGGTCCCAAAGCTCTTTAATTCAAAAATGAGGAGCCTAGACTAATTCCTACGGGCCTTCTAACTCTAAAATGTTATACCAAATAATAGCATCATCTTCAATGACATTCACCTTTTTAGATGAGCTATGTGTTTTTGTTATATAACTTTATTTGTTAAACTCTTTAATCATATTATTATAGTTCAAACAAAGCCAGTAATATTGCCTTCAACAGACAGGTAATTATTCAAAAACCTAACCAATAATAACCCAGTTTTGCTGGTCTATCTCATTACCTGGCTGGTTCTTATATTATAGAAACAAAGCTAGAAGAAAAATCCTTCTTTTTAATTTTTAAATATATAAATTTATAGAGTACATGAGATGTTTTGATACAGGCATATAATGTGTAATAATCACATCAGGGTAAATGGGTGTCCATCATCTCAAGCATTTATCTTTTGTGTTATGAACATTCCAATTATACTTAGTCACTTTTAATGTACAATAAATTATTGTCAACTACAGTCACCCTGTTGTGCTACCAAATACTAGATCTTCTACATTCTTTCTAACTGTATTTTTGTACCCATTAACCATCCCCACCCCTGTCCCACCCACTACCCTGCCCAGCTTCTGGTAACCATCATTCTGTTCTCTACGAGTTCAATTGTTTTAATTTTTTGCTCCCAGAAATGAGTGAGGGCATGCAAAGTTTGTCTTTTTTGCTTAACGTAAGCAAAAGTAAGTACCTGGCTTATTTTGCTTAACGTAATGTCCTCCAGTTTCATCTATGTTGTTGCAAATGACAGGATCTCATTCTTTTTTATGGCTGAATAGTACTCCAATGTGTATGAACCACATTTTCTTTATCCATTTGTCTGTTGATGTATACTTAGTTTGCATCCGAATCTTGGCTATTGGTAACAGTGCTTATAAATATGGAAGTGTAGATATCTCTTTGATATACTGATTTCCTTTCTTTCCAGTATAAACCTGGTAGTGGGATTGCTGGATCACATGGCAGTTCTGTTTTTAGGTTTTTAGGAACCTGCACACTGTTCTCTATAATGTCTGATTTGCATTCTCATCAACAGTGTATAAGGGTTCCCTTTTCTCCACATCCTTGTCAACATTTGTTATTGCCTGTCTTTTGCATAAAAGCCATTTTAATGGGATGAGATGGTATCTCATTATGGTTTTGATTTGAATTTCTTTGATGATCAATGACACTGAGCACTTTTTCATGCATGTTTGTTTGCCATATGTATGTCTTCTTTTGAGAAATGTCTATTCTGATCTTTTGCCCATTTTTTAAATCAGATTAAGGAAAAGTACTCTTTAAAAGTCTACCTCTTGGGTAGTTTCTAAGAAATATCCTGAATTATTTCCTCAAATCATTGATCTGGTTATTCATCCAAAAAGTTTTTACTAAGTCACTTGCCAGATGGCAGATACATAGAGGCTTAAAGAGACAGAAAGCTTTAAAACAAGATAAATACTTGTTTTTAATACTGAGTGCCATTAGGAATTCAGGTGGCAGTAGAGAGTGGGCAGAAGTAATGACATGTCTCCTAAATTATGACTTCAGATTATAGCTTATCTTTTAATATATTAATTACTACATACAACAATTATTTGGAACATTTAAAATTCAAAGCAAAATAACAGAATGAACATCCAGATAACGGTCACCCAACTCAAGAACCTAAGGATAAGTTACTGGTATTGTTCTACTAATTTGCTCCTTCTCCATTCCATGCTCCGCCTCTCTTATCCCTGCCACTCCCTGTAACTGCAATCCTGTATTTTGTGTTTATCATTACTTTGCTTTTTAAACAGTATATCACATAGGTACATCTTCCTGAACAATATATTTGCTTGGTTCTGAATTCTATAAAAATGGTATCAAAATCTATCCTCTTTTCTTGTAGGATTTGATTTCTTAATTCAATATTATGTTTCCAAAACTCACCTATGTTGCTGCATATAGTTGTAGTTCATTCATTTTCACTGCAGAATAATACTCATTGTACAAACATACCACAATGTAATTATCCGTTCTCTTATCAATAGCTTATTTTCCCCTCCAAGTTTTGTTTTGTTTTACTATTATGAACATTTATGTTACAAAAGTTCTGACACATGTCATGTTCCACATGTGTCCGAGTTTCTCTTAAGTACATGCCTAAGAATTAGGGAGTAATTTTAAATTTAACTTTTCATCATGATGCCAATTTTTACTTTCCCTAAAGTGTGTCTGACAATTTATAACTTCACTACCAACAGGTAGTAGTGGAACTACCACATCTACAGCCTCTCCAACATGTAGTAATGTCAACTTTTTAATGCTGAGGTATAAAATGGCATCTAATTATGGTCTTAGTTTGCACTTCCTTGCCAGTTAATGACGCTGAGTATTTCTTCATGTTTCTTGGCTACCTCATATTTTCTATTGTATAGAATGCCTATTCATATATTTTACCCATTTTTCTCCTGAGTTATTTGCCATTTTCATATTGTTTCATGTGTATTTTATATGTATTTGGATGCTCATTACTTGGTTTTACCAGTCTTGACCAAATACAGGCAATTGTCGAGATAAAGGAGCAGAAGCAAAAATAGCAGGCGGCCAGAAAACTGGCAACAGCAAGTTAGAGTACCAATGATTTTCTCAACCCATTTTTTAATATAAATGTAATCTATAGACATCTTAAAGTATCAGAAATCTAAAATATTATAAAATCAATCTAGATTTACAATCTTTCATTTTAAAATAAACTCAGCCAAGAGCAAATGCTACAAAATGATTTCAGTACATTCTAACTGCAATATGCAATATAATATAATTCTCAGGAATCAAGTTTTACACAGGTCACAATTTAGGCCACAATTTAAAGTTACCATTTTGACCCTGACATTTTACATATTTTTACTTCAGGCTTTGCTTGCCTCCAATTTAGAATCAGTTACATTGTCAGAGGGTTAAGTTTAAATGTATATGCACATATATATAAAAACTAAATTTCAAAATTAAACTATGTAAATTGAAATGCCACAGAAACCTGAATTCCAGACTTAGCTAGATGACCAGCTATATCTCCCTGGCCTATCTATGTCTTCTGAGTTGGTTTTCTTATATTAATATTTAAAATGGAAATTGTGCTCGGTAAATTCCAAGACCCTTTGAATCAATGATACTATTTGGGCTGGGAGTGGTTGGCTGATGTCTACAATTCCAGCTCTTTGGGAGGCCGAGGCAGGACTATCACTTGAGAACAGCAGTTTGCTAGCACCCTGGGCAACACAGTGAGACCCCATCTCTACAAAAAATTAAAAAATTAGCTAGGCATGGTGGCACACACCTGTAGTCCTAGGTACTTAGGACGCTGAGGCAGGAGGATCACTTGAGTCCAGGAGATGGAGGCCACAGTGAGCTATAAACATGCCACTGCCCTTCAGCCTTGGTGGCATAGCAAGACCCTGTCTCTTTAAAAAATATATATATTTGGCTTGAAGATCAATGAGAAAATTTTTTTCCAAATAGCCCAGAAAGACTTTGTGGGGTCTCTTTCCAAACTTTATACAAAATAGCCAGCTAAACTAAATAATAACAAAAAATAAATGTTCTGAAAAAAAATTTTTTAACAAGCACTTTTATAGTCCTCCTAAGGCCTACCAGGACCTGCCAGATAATCTGATGAAAAGCATCATACAAGAAAAAAAAATTCAAAAGCCACAGGCAATCAGAAGAGAACTTACAGAATCTCTCATGACATTTACCTCCCCACCTGAATCTGTACCCTTTTACTGAATTTCAAGATTCACATCAAAATCTAACTCCTCCATTTTGCTACTAGATGTTACATGCCTAGAACACCAATGTCATTGCTCTAGGAAATCCTACTTCTTTCTCCTATGCCATCAATTTCCTCCTTCCAATAAAGCAAAATCATTGGCAAATACATTTCCAATCATTAGAAAACAAACAAAACCTCTCAACTCCTTATACGCCTCTAGGTGATGGCCAATATCTTTGATTCCTTTTTTAGCAAAACATCACAAACATATATTCCCTGTCTATAAGTATACTTCCATTCAAATTTAACCCACTCCAATTAGACTTTTACTACACAACACATCACTGAAACTTAAGGTCATCAATTATCTGAATATTGTTAAATCCAAAGGCTTGTTAGTCCTCATCTTTCTTGACTTATCTGCAGCATTTGGCATGACATATCACATACTGATACACTTTCTTTTCTTGGCTTCCAGAACCAACTCTACTGGTTTCATCCTATCTCACTGACCTCTCCTTGTCAGCCTTCTTTGCTAGTTCCTCCTCTTCTTGACCTCTAAAGTTCAAGTTCTTACCCTTCTTCTCTAACCCACTGGCAAGTATTATTGACTTTATCTACAAAAATACATAGAATCTGACCACTTCTTGCCACTTGCATAGTTATTATTTTGGTCAAAGTCTGTATTGTCTCTCGCTTGGATTTTTGCCACAGGTTAGTAACTGGCCTCCCAACTTCTACCCTTGTCCTATTTTCAAGTCCTTTCTCATCAAAGTAGCCAGAGTGATCCAGACAACCTAACATAAATCAGAAATCGCATAACATCTGCTCCCAAAATCTCCCAATGGTTTCCCATCTCACTCAGAGTAAGTCATTTTTTTTTTAAATGACATAAAAGAACCTATAAAATTTGGCCGCCGTTACCTCTGACTTCATTTCCTACTAACTTCCTTGCCATTCTTTTTACAGGCCAGGCACATCCTTGCCTTGGGGCCTTTATACGTGCTATTCTCTCCCTATATGCTTTTCCAAGAGATGATTAAAGTAGATCCTTCCTTATCTGTGTGGGTTGGGGGTTGGATATGTTCCAAGACCCCCAGTACGTGCTTGAAACCTCAAATAGTACTGAATCCTGTATCTACTACATTTTTCCCCATACATATATACCTGTGATAACATTTAATTTATAAATGAGGCATAGTACTCTTGTGCTTTGGGGCCATTATTAAGTAAAGTAAGTGTTATTTTGATATAAGCACTGTGATAATCTGACAGGTGTATTTCCCTTCTGTTCCTATTTGTCTATGTCCTTCCATGAAAATGTAAAATCCATGCGGGCAATGGTTTTGTTTAGTTGATGCTACAGTTCCAATACCTAGAAAAGAATCTGGTACACAGCAGGCATCCAATTAACATTTTTTAAAATAAACAAACAGTTACGCTCTTAGGGCTAAAAATGGGACTCTTTCCTAGTTTATAAAACAAGATAATCTAAATCAGGGGACAACGACTAGATTTTTTACATAAAAGAACCATTCTAAAATATCTTGAAAAGATAATTGATAATGATGATAACCTCCAAATACTTTATTAGACATTGTAGCTGATACTTCCATAAATTTGATAAATTAACAAATAGTTCCCCCTATAATTAGGTTTTAGATTCTGGCCGTCCACAGAATGACTCCTTTCTTTCCCACTAACTACTGTCATATTTAACAATGGTTGGCTTGCAGGGCCATAACACCAACACACAGTAAAATATTTCAAAAATGTTCATTCCAAACTGGTTCCAGAGAAAGAATCAAGCCCTTTGTAAATGAGGAAAGTTTAAAAAAAAAGGCAGATATTTTTAAATGTTTTCAATATTTTGTTTGAAAATAATTTCAAACTTACAGAAAACTTACTAAGAATACAAAAATCACTCATACTCAGATTCAGTCATTACTAATGTCACCTCTTTACTTTTTCATTTGTGCTCCTGAGCTCTCTTACACTTTCTTGCATTCACACACACACACACGCACACATACACGTTTTTTCCTGGAGCAAAGGAGAATAAACTATATACATTCAAGCCCTTTGCTCCTCTGCTTCCAATGTGCATTTCTTTAGCAATACTCTCTCTTATAAGGAAAGCACAGTGATCAACTTCAGTAATTATAACATTGTTACAATATTTTTATCTATTCTATGGTCTATATTCCAATATTCTAATTTTTCAATTGATCCAATAATATCCTGCATGGTATATTTTCCCCCATTCAGTATAAGATCCAGTCTAGGGTCAGATAACTGTAGTTAGTGGTTCTCTCTTCTAAGTCTCCTTTAATTCGAACACTTCCATAGCCTTTCTTTCACTTTATGACACTGACTTTTTTAAGGACCAGAGTTCCCTCCCCACTTTTTAAAGTAGAACATTCCTTATTTTGCACTTGTCAAATGTTTCCTCATGATTAAATTCAGGTTATGCAGTCCTGGCCAGAATACTACAGAGGAGATGATGTGTCCCCTCAGGGTGTCCTATCTGGAGTCACATGGTGACCATCTGCCCCATATTGTTGTTGGATCGCACCAATGCGTAATCACTATATTATCCCTTGCAATTAGTACACAGTCTGTGGGGTGATGCTTTAAGACATTGAAAATAGCCTGCTTCTCATCGAAATTTCTCCCTGATTTTGTTATGACTCTTGCCCTACTTAATATCTACTATGCTGGCTACAAAATAATGATTTCTCCAACTCTAAAGTTCAGAGTCCTACTGTAACAAAGAGTCTTCCTTTGTCCTCTATTCATTCACTTATTTTTATTATCATTATGGATTTATTACTATTTCTAATGGTTCATAATTTATTATTATACTTACTTGATTATTAAATTATCTCAAATTTGGCTAGTAGGAATGCCAACAGGCTTCTCGTGTCATGTTCTTATTTTTTTAAAAAAAGTTTCTATTTTCTAGCATTAAAAAAATAATCCAGGCTCACCTGGTATGTGTCCTACTCTATCCTAGAATCATCTACTTCTGTGAGGAGCTCTGGTTCCTTTGAGTTAAGAAAGGTATTACATAATTTTAATTCCAAGATTTGGGAGTTAGGTATGCTGTTTGACTCTTAGCCTTTTTGCTGGACAGAGCTAGGAAATGCAATTACATGTACACATATATCGGCTTAAAACATAATGAATTCACACTGATAACTTCAATTCCAATCCATCTGCACAGAATTTATGTTGCCTTCTCCCATCCCATATTTGTGTATCCCTCCTTCCTCAGGGAGAACCCTCACCCCAATAACCTCAAAACATTTACTCAATCCCCAATATACCCAAAAAGTTCCAGAAGTGCTATGTCTATATCACTATGAAAAGTACACCTATTAATAGAATGAGTTCAAGAGTTGCCTGCAACCCTTCTCTTTCAACTCTACCCAAGCTGAGGGTATATAGTCAATACCATGTTATTAATAACAAAATACTTAAGATTTACTCTTTGTTCCCTCAATGAGGGTACAGTACTAATGTAAAATACATTCAGATTCATTTGTTTCAGTGGATTAGGATTTGCCATTTCCATCCTTATTTTGAATACTGAAAAAAACACACTATGAAAAGCCAAAACTGTATTTTTAAAAAAAAGGTTTACTCTGAAGTATCATTCCCTCCCATAAACCTCTGGCCCCATTACTTCTCACTACCCCTTCTTTTTGTAAAGTCAAGCATATATGCGTATGTGTTATTTTCCCTTTTTCCTTACACGAAAGATAGCACACTATATATTCTTGTTTATACTAACTAGCTCAATCCAGATTGAAGGAAACGTCTCCCAAAGCCTTTTATAAGATACAATATCCTGATATCAAAACCAGACAAAGAGATTAAGAGAAAAGAAGACTAGAAATTTACTATTTTTTGTGAACATAAATGCAAAACTTTTAACAAAATGTAAGGAAACCAAATCTGGAAACATATAAAAGGGAATTACATCATGATCAAGTGCATTTATCCTGGAAATGCCAGGCTAATTCCATATTCAAAAAAATAACATAATTTACCATTATCAATAAAGACTAAAAACCATATAATCTCAATAGATATTTTAAAAATAAATTGCAAAATTCAACATCTACTAATGATAAAAGCTCTACTAAACCAGGAATAGAATGGAACTTACTCAACCTGATATACAGCCTCTTTAAAACAGATATAGCTAACATCATATTTAATGAAGAAAGACTGAATGCTTTCTGTTTTTACACATACTAGAAGTCCTAGCCAGTGCAATGAGGTATGAAAATAAACAAAAGGCATACAATGGAATGGAAGAAGTAAAACTGTCTTTATTCCAGGCAGCATGATTGTCTACATGGAAAACCCCGAAGAGTGTACCAAAGAAACCTCCCTAAGTTAATAAGGGAACTTAGCAAGACTGCAGTATACAAACTTCATTATACAAAAATCAATTGTGTTTCTACGTATCAACAATGAAACAACTAAAAGTTACATAGATATAGATAGATAGACAGACAGATAGTACCATTTATAATAGCACTAAAAATACATGATATGCTGAGAGGTAATTCTAACAAACTGTGCAAAATTTGTATACTGAAAACTACAAAACAATGATGAGATAATCACTAATGAGATAATCACTGATAACAATGATGAGATAAACCAAAGACGACTTAAGTAAATAGAGAGATATTCTATGCTCATGGATTTGGAGGCAATATATTCAAGGAATCAGTTCTTCCCATATTTACCTATAGATTCAATGCAATCCCAATCAAAATTAGAGCAGACTTTAGTTTTTGGAAATCAACGAGATGACTCTAAAATTTACATGAAAAAGAAATGAATAGTCAAAACAATTTGGAAACAAAACAAAATTGGAGGGCTCATACTACCTGATCTCGAGACTTAATATAAAGCTACAGTAATCAAGATAGGGTGGCAGTGGTCAAAGCCACTAGGTAAAAGCACGTACATCAATGGAAAAGGATAGAAATTCCAGAAACAGATACACACAAACATGGTCAACTGATTTTTGACAAAGATGTCAAGCAATTTAATAGGGAAGGAAAAACTTTTCACTAACCAGTGCTCGATAACCGGATATCCACAAGCCAAAAAAAAAAAAACCCACAAAAAATTCAATCAACCCACACATCACACCATATACAAAATTTAACTCAAACCAAATCACACACATAAATGTACAGCCTAAAACTATAAAACTTCCAGAGGAAAACTTCGGGGAAAATCATTGTTACTTTGAGTTAGGCAAAAAATTATCTAACAGGATATAAACAGTAAAAACCATAAAAGAAAAAAATGGGCAAAGTGGATGTTACCAAAATTAACTTCTGCTCATCAAAACACAGTGTTATAAAAATGAAATTAAGCCAAAAACTGGGAGAAAGTATGTGTTTGTAAAACACTAACCAGACTGGTACCCAAAATATATAATGAATTATTTAAACAATCAAAAGAAAAACTGATTTAAAAATTAAAAAAAACAATTGATTTAAAAAAATGTCAACACTTAGTTTTAAAAAAAAGGATACATATAGCAAACAAGCAGTGAAAGCTCAATACCATTATTCATGAAAAGCAAATTAAACATTTTGAATGCTGCTATGAACATTAGCCTTTTTGTGGACATGTGCTTTCATTTCTTTTACACATATACCTAGGAATGGAATTTATAGTTCCTAATGAATACATTTGAATTTATGAGACAGTAGTTGTCTGTTTGCTAAAATGGCTATATCACTGCACCAGGAATGAATGAGAGGAAACTTCCAGTTGCTGCATATCCTTACCAAACTTAACATCATCAGATTTTATTTTTAGCCATTCTAGTGAGTGTATAGTGGTATCATTCTATGGTTTTATTTTGTATTTCTCTGATGGCTAGTGGTGTTGAACATCTTTCTATGTATCTCTATCTTTCTATGTTGTATGTATTTGTCATTCACATATCCTCAGTAAAATATCTGTTCAAATTATTCATTTTCCGACAGGGTTCTTTGTCTTCTTATTATTCAATTGTGAGAGTTCTTTATATATTCTGGTTCATATCCTTGGCCAGGTATGTACACGTATTGCAAGTATATTTACCAGTCTATGGCTAACCTTTTTATTTTTTAAAAATGGTGAAGCATGTTCATTTTGAGAAATTTCATTAAGCTTCAACTTCAAATTTGTTGACTTTTACTTATGTATATACAGTAAACTTGAACAACATGGGTTTGAACTGTGATGTCCACTTATATGTGGATTTTCTTCTGCCTCTGCCACATGAGACAGGACCAATTACTCCTCTCTTCCTCCTCTTCTTCGGCCAACTCAATGTGAAGACAATGAGGATGAAGACCTTTATGATGATCCACTTCCACTTAATGAATAGTAAATATATTTTCTCTTCCTTATGATTTCCTCAATGACATTTTCTTTTAACTAACTTTTTTTTTTTTTTTTGGGGGGCGGAGTCTCGCTCTGTCGCCTGGACTGGAGTGCAGTGGCCGGATCTTAGCTCACTGCAAGCTCCGCCTCCTGGGTTTCGGCCATTCTCCTGCCTCAGCCTCCCGAGTAGCTGGGACTACAGGCGCCCGCCCCCTCGCCCGGCTAGTTTTTTTTTTTTTTTTGTATTTTTAGTAGAGACGGGGTTTCACTGTGATAGCCAGGATGTTAACTAACTTTCTTGTAAGAATACAGTATAAGGCCAGGTGCGGTGGCTCACGCCTGTAATCCCAGCACTTTGGGAGGCCTAGGCGGGCAGATCACGAGGTCAGGAGATTGAGACCATCCTGGCTAACACCTGGTGAAATCCCGTCTCTACTAAGAATACAAAAAAATTAGCTGGGCGTGGTGGTGGGCACCTGTAGTCCCAGCTACTCGGGAGGCTGAGGCAGGAGAATGGTATGCACCAGAGAGGCAGAGCTTGCAGTGAGCCAAGATCACGCCATGGCACTCCAGCCTGGGTGACAGAGCAAGACTCGTCTCAAAAAAAATGAATACAGTATATAATACATATAACCCACAAGATGTATATAAATCGACTGTTTATGTTATCAGTAACACTATCAGTAATTAAGTTTTGGGGAAACCAAAACAGTTATATGCAGATCAACTACACAGGGGGTCACTTTCCCTAGCCCCAACACTGTTCAAAGATTGACTATATGTGAATAACTTTATTTAAAATAACAGCAAAAACAAAAAAAAAAACTGCTCTTTAAAGGTGACAAAATCATCAACTAGTAAATAGGCTAAGGGTGATACAATTTGGCCTACACATACTAAAATCTAGAAAATAAGTCTTTACACTACCAGTTCTGAGCCATTCATTGTGTTGGGTCCCTACCAGATGCACAGACATAAAGCCTAAAATTAGCAAGGGAGAGTAACTGTTGAAGGCCCCCCTCTTGCAATTTGACCTCTGAATTATAAACATTCCAGATTAGGCTATATTGTACTTTTTGTTAATTATACAGCAAATTTTAAATAGAAACTTTATGTTGACGGGGAAAGCAAAGAAATTCAACCTAAGAATAATTACATGAAAAACTCATGTAATGATTTTCAGTAAGCACCTGATTGTCAAATACATATGCTAAAACAAATAATAAGACTCCACATATCTTTTCGCTGACTGAACAAATAGCTTTATATAAGTATTATTTATTAGTCTTTAATTAGTCCAAAATTATCACTCCTCTAACTTTAAGAAGCAACAATCAGCCGGGCATGGTGGCTCATGCCTGTAATCCCAGCACTTTTGGGAGGCTGAGGGGGATGGATCGCTGGAGCTCAGGAGTTCAAGACCACCTTCTAAAAACCCATTCTCTATTAAAAAAATAATAATAATAATACAAAAAATTAGCTGAGCATGGTGGTGCACACCTGTAGTACCAGTTACTTGTAAGGCTGAGGTGGAACAATCACTTGAGCCTTGGGGAAGGAGATTGCAGTGAGCCGAGATCTTGCCACTACACTCCAGTCTGGGCGAGAGTCAGACCCTGTATCAAAAAATAAATAGGCTGGATGCGGTGGTTCATGCCTGTAATCCCAGCACTTTGGTGGGCCTAGGCAGATGGATCATCTGGAACCTGGGAGACAGGCTGCAGTGAGCCTACATCACACCACTGCACTCCAGCCTGGGCAACAGAGTGAGACTTCATCTCAAATAAATAAATGAATAAATAAATATAATACATATAGTCACTGGATGTGACTAAAAGTCTTAAGTTTTGGGAACTTATAGAATATATTATTACTTCTATAGTAGACACTTCCTGGAGTAGCTGGAAAGCTTATAATCCTTCCCTTTTCTGTGTCATGATCAATGGCCTTGAAAAGATCAAAAGATAAAGAAGAGGGAGATTCTCAGAATAGCTACTTGAATGAACTTCTCACAACAGGGTCATAGCCTAAAAAAATTCCTGTCCCATGTGTATGTTCACCAGAATTCTGCTAACAAATCAAAACATAAAGCCTCTCAGTAATTGAGTGAATAAGATGAACCACATTACAGACCAATTCATACTCCTCCGGCCAGCCTGGTGCTTGCTCAACAGGTTCATGAAAACCACCAGGTGGAAGGAGAAGCAGTTATGCAAGGGCAAATCTGCACAAACTCATTAAGACTGACATCACTGTCATTACTGTTGAGAACCCATTTGCCTGAGTCCCCCATAGAGCCTACTTCTTAGCAGGTAAATTATATCAAACCCTTTGCATTACAGAAATGGTGATGGCTGGTTTTCACTATAAGAAATACCAATTCTGAATTTGTCTCTGCCAGCACCACCATTCAAAATTAAGTGAATGCTTCATATAAATCACACTCACAGGGCCTCTGATCCAGGAACTCACTTCAAATGGTGATAGGCAGATGCCCAGGGGCCTCACTAGTCTTATCAAATAGACTCTTACTCAGACACAGCTGTCCTCACAGAGGAGGTAATGGCATTTTGAAGCTTGACATGCAAATTGTTGTGCCACCTAAAGCCTTCTGAAATTGGGGTGCTGTCCTACAGCATATAAAATAAGCTCTGAACCACCCACTAATATATGATGTCTCCCATCCTCCCATCTCCGGAACACACTGGATGTGGGAACCGTGTGGCGACGACGGTGGAGGTGGTATATTTCATCTGCTCTCAAAGTTCTGCTTCTTGTCTCAAAAACTCTGGAATCTGTTATCTAGAAGTTTTATTTAGTACTCAAGAATGAAATACTTATACCAAGGAACAAAATAACTGTTTCACTCAACTGAAAGCAGAGTTTTATTTACTCATTACAATTAAAAAAAAAAAAACAAGCAAAAATGGAGGCTATAGAATTGACAGAGGTGACTGCTTCTGACTATCAAGGAGAAGACAGGTTGCTACTACACATCTGGGGCAGAAAGACCATGAGAAAAGGACTTGGGGGAATCTCATAGAGTATTCTCTGGCAGTGCTGTGCACAGTGTTAATGTGAGTTAAAGACTATCAGAATTCTATACAGTTGGAACTACCAAACCTCAGACCCTTTCAGGAACAAAGGACTGAGTTAGCTTGCTAGAAACAGAACCCTGATAAGCCAGGACACTAGCAGAAGGTAACAGAAATATGCAATCTGGAGTGAAACAGGTTAGGGCGTTGTGCTCGGATGCAAAACTAAGGATTGTAGCCACCATTTATTTCCTTAATAGTCACTGGCATATGATAACTACCCTTGTCTTTCCCTTTAAATACATTTTCTCTTTATTTCCTCTTCCTTTCCAAGCATGCAGATGGCAAGTTGGCAGGAGTTAAATTTAGGTTGTAAAATATCAAGAAAGAATCACAATGGAACCAGAAGGCAGCATGATATCACTCGGAGTCAGTAGCCCTATG
The DNA here is from genome assembly GCF_000951035.1 of Colobus angolensis palliatus. Taxonomy (NCBI): domain Eukaryota; kingdom Metazoa; phylum Chordata; class Mammalia; order Primates; family Cercopithecidae; genus Colobus; species Colobus angolensis. The sequence goes on from NW_012115156.1 coordinate 7,058,543, forward strand.
GCACTGCCTCTGGATATGGTGTCTCAACTTGCTTTTTGATTTTCTTTCACTGGAAAAACTGCATCGATACATGGGATAGCAGGGTTAGCTCTACTAGTGGGGAGGAAAGCAAAGGGAAAGAGGAGGCAGGAAAAGCAGTGGTTAAGCTACCAAAGAGTGAGATGTTCTAGACACCTAGGAGGGCTGCCCAGCTTTTGACTTCCCCTTCTTTGGGAACGACCCCCAGCATCGAGGCAGATTCCTGGCATGCTATACATCATAACTCTGCATACCCTGGCCCTAATACAGACACCTGATCTGAATGAGGCTAATTTAATCCTTTCTTGATGGAATATATAAATTGAAGATGCAAGGCAAAGAAAGACTAAATCTTTACAGCAAAGTCACCTTAATAGCAGGAGTCTAGGACAAAGGTATAAAAATTCCTGCTAGGGGCTGGGCACAGTGAGTCATGCCTGTAATTCCAGCACTTTGGGAGGCTGAGGCGGGTGGATCATGAGGTCAGGAGATCGAGACTATCCTGGCTAACGTGGTGAAACCCTGTCTCTACTAAAAATACAAAAAAATTGGCCAGGTGTGGTGGCACAGGCCTGTAGTCCCAGCTACTCGGAAGGCTGAGGCAGGAGAATAGCTTGAACTCAGGAGGTGGAGATTGCAGTGAGCTGAGATTGTGCCACTGAACTCTGGCCTGGGAGACAGAGCAAGAATCCATCTAAAAAAAAAAAAAAACTTCCTGCTAGGCTGGGTGCACTGGCTCACACGTGTAATCCCAGCACTTTGGGAAGCCAAGGCAGTCAGATCTCTTGAGTCCAGGAGTTCAAGACCAGCCTGAGCAACATATCAAAAAACCCCACATCTAAAAAAAAAAAATTAGCCAGGCATGGTGGCTGAAGTCCCAGGTACTCAGGGACTTAAGGTGGGAGGACCACTTGAGCCTGGAAGGTAAAGGCTGTAGTGAGCCATAATCGTGCCACTGTACTCCAGCCTAGGTGAAAGAGTGAGACCCTGTCTCAAAAGTAAATAAATGAATAAATAAATAAACAAATAAAATTCCTGCTAATGAGATCCTCAGAGCAATTCTGATTTCTTCTGTTCAAGACCCACTTGTTCAATCCATCATTCCATTCCCAGTATGAATCCCATTAATTTATTTTCCCCACCTCAAGCCAGTTAAGTGTCAACTGACTGCAACCAAAAAAATGCTAATATAACTTCTTATAGGAAGTAAATGAAAGGTGTGGAGGTTCTCAATTTAAGGTCAATTTATCATAATCATGCATTTTCCTTGCTTACCCAACCCAGAAAATAAATTCCTAAAGGGTAATTTTGCCTTCTGAAGTGTGACATGAGAACCCCCATGCCTAACATGCTTTTTCATATCCTCCTATTTCACAAGAAAGCACATTTACTTCAATGTTTAAGTTTGTTCGGTTTAGCAGCAGTTCCCTGTTAAGACGTTACTATGAGGCATCAGCAGTTCTTTGCATCTCGTGATGCCATACCAGTGCCAATAAAGCAGACTAAATGATTACTGATCAACAATACTTAACAGTATGTAGAAAAAAACAATAATTAGTAGTTCATAAATGAATGTCAAGCCCAGTCTGTCTCTGCTCTCGAAGTGCCTGGCCTCTCCTGTCACTTAAATCCTAGATCACCAATACAGACTTGTGATAGAAGATGTTCTCGCAGTTTCGCCCCAATCTTTAATTCTGGATCAAGTCATCACTAACATTACCCAGTCTTCATACTGCAGATTAGATAGTTAGGATTTCTAGCTCGTTATGATGCCTACCCTGTTCTACTCCTTCTCCTTCTGATGTCCTTGCCCTGTTTATAGCTCAGTTATTATAATTAAGCTTCTGCTTTGACACTTTTGAAGGTCCCTAGTCTGATCCCTTCCTGGCTTTTCTATTCCTAGGACTGAGAAGTCTACTTTAAATTACCACTCCCAATCCCAAGGACTGATAGCTAGAGCCCAGTACCTGCAGACAGAATTCTCTGGTGGCCACTCATACATAATAAGCATGTATGTTTGCATTCATTTAGTCATTTACACACACACACACACCCTCCTATTTCAGATTCCATATGCTTCTTCCCCTTGAATTCCCATTAATAAGTGGACTGAATTATTCTTTGGCTGTTCTAGCCCTGACATGGCCTACCAAAGAGAACTTTTCCTCAGTGCCTGTAGTTAAGGTTAGATTGACCTCAACATGCAGCACTATACCTTAAATATGGACTGGTTCTAGTCTGTCCTGCATAACAGTTACCTCTGCCCTACTCGACAACTTGGCCATGTGCTCTCATATCACAAAAACAACAAAGCTCTATCAAATTTTGAGATATGGAAAAAGTAAGCAAGCTCACAGATTTTTAAAATATAGCAAATATACGAAAGAAAAAAGTTATTTTCTAAATGGCATAAGCTGGAAACTTGGCAGTATAGCACAATTAAAACAATAACGTAATATAGGAAAGAATCCTACACATTTACACGCCCAAATTTATTTTTCAATCACCAGATAATTTTTAAAAAGGGAGAAATGACAATGACTACATTACATTTTGTAAATAGGTTCTAGATTATAGCATATTGAAAAGGCCATCTGATTCTCAAGAGTTCTAGGAGCAATTTCTTAATGCAAAACTTAAGGCACATCAGAGCAATGAAAGAGTATATATATCTGGTCACATAAATCAGTGCCTCTGGCCGGGTGCGGTGGCTCACGTCTGTAATCCCAGCACTTTGGGAGGCCGAGG
>NW_012115156.1:7062532-7078186 GCF_000951035.1 Colobus angolensis palliatus
ACTTTGGGAAGCCGAGGCGGGTGGATCATGAAGTCAGGAGATTGAGACCATCCTGGCTAACACGGTGAAACCCCGTCTCTATTAAAATACAAAAAATTAGCCAAGCATGGTGGCACATACCTGTAGTCCCAGCTACTCGGGAGGCTGAGGCAGGAGAATCGTTTGAACCCAGGAGGTGGAGGCTGCAGTGAGCAGAGATGGCGTCACTGCACTCCAGCCCGGGTGACAGAGGGAGACTCCATCCAAAACAAAATAGTTTCAGCACACAAAGTAGACACTGAATAAACATGCTGAATGAAAAAGTAAATCAAGAGTTTAGATGGTTAGTAAAGAAGTGTCAAATGTACTCAGCTTATACTGTAATACAATCACTGCAGAATGTCAATTACTAGGGAGAGTCATACTCTAAGAAGACAAAGTGTAATGTAAGTGCTAAGAAACTCACACTTTTTCCAAAAACTACTCCCTATTCATTAACAAACACAATGCAAAATGCATCTCACATTGGGGATTAATTTCATGTGCTCTTTCCCTTTCACCAGGCAATTATTTACCTCTATTCTAATTTTATATTCCTATGACCCTTGCCTCACAGGATGCTTAATATTTATCTTTTAAAAATCCATTCTATTACTTGTTTATTTGAATAGGACTTCCCCGTATTTCAGGCATCTGGGAATGAGTTACTGGTCAATACGTTTATCTTCCATTTTCTACGTTTCTTTTTATCATATTTTTTTCCATCAACATGAACATACAAAAATCTTCAGAATGCTGTTCAGACATGCTTTCCTTTGTAACAGAAGTCACAGTGAGTTGAACTCTCATGAAGAAAACAGATTATCTGATGTCAGAGCAGTCTTTACTAATTTAACTATTTACCATCTTTAAAATTTTTAAATAAAAACACAATTTGTATTGATCCTTTAAAAGATAACAGATAATGTAATATAAAAAATCTAACTCGGCCGGGCGCGGTGGCTCAAGCCTGTAATCCCAGCACTTTGGGAGGCCGAGATGGGCGGATCACGAGGTCAGGAGATCGAGACCATCCTGGCTAACACGGTGAAACCCCGTCTCTACTAAAAATACAAAAAAAACTAGCCGGGCAAGGTGGTGGGCGCCTGTAGTCCCAGCTACTCGGGAGGCTGAGGCAGGAGAATGGCGTAAACCCGGGAGGCGGAGCTTGTAGTGAGCTGAGATCCGGCCACCGCACTCCAGCCCGGGCGACAGAGCAAGACTCCGTCTCAAAAAAAAAAAAAAAAAAAATCTAACTCAAAGCCTGTGCACAATACTTACTTCTGCTACTCAGAAGTATGACATATATCTGTATCTCAACAACATGCCACACATGCTATGTAGTAAAATCACTTCTAAACTTTAACAAAACTCAAAAAAGCACACAGATGTGAACGTAAGCCATGCTTGATAAATAACAAGACCAAAGTAACAATTAGATACTGCAATGCAACCAATCTTCTTCCATTAAAATAGTGCTTGCCAAACAAAATCTTCATTGGACTGGAATGATGCTTTGCCAGATGACATCGGGATAGGCAAAGCCACTATTAAACCCTGTGCTAAAGTGAGTGTCAACAAGCAGAGTAGGAAGAAGAAAGGCTGGAATATGAGGAGACTTTTAAACACCTTTCAACATTGGCAAGCCACAGTCAAAAAGTAGTTCATTTTTGATGAAAGTTTTAGTCAGGCTGAGAAAATTGAAAGTGCATGAAAATCCACGAGAAAGAAAACTAAGCCTTCTAAGAAAGACACAAGACTCTTTCCCAAGCTACGAATAGAGACCACTAGTACTATCACCTCAGAAAAGATATGCAGTACAACTTTTCCCTGCCCTGCCCCAATCACACAAATACCTGTCAGTGTTAGTAGTGGCCTTCATGCATTTTCCGCAGTTGCCATGTCTTGATAGGCTTCCCCACATCCTCCTGAAAGTAAAAACACCTATGCCAACCCATGTGGTGGTGGTTATGCAACCTAAGACAAGCTGGGAATCACTGAATTTATTTACTCTGGTGACTCAGATATAAATCTAGGTCTCTGTGGAAAAAGAGGTGGAGAACATAAAAGAATGTATGACACCATTTTTCATTAATATTTATTGTATAACTGAAGCAAACTCAAAAGATTTTCTGCTCTCTATAGGTTCAACAAAGAATTTAGCTTTCAGGAATGCTTCAGGTTTGACCAGGTACAATGTACCATCTGCTATACTGAATGACCTGAGGCAAAAAACAACACCCCTTTATATAGAACTTTTATTTTCTCTCATCATGTTGCCATTCACCAACATCTTACTTTCCCTTCTTCCTCTCATCATGTTGCCATTCACCAACATCTTACTTTCCCTTCTTCCCCTCATCCTGTTGCCATTCACCAACATCTTACTTTCCCTTCTTCCTCCAGCTTATTCTTTAAAGCCTGCCACTGACAGCTACCACTCAGCAATGCTGAACTCCACAACATCAAGAAATTTTTTTCAATGCTATTCCACTCAGAAATAATTTAAACACTGCAACTTCAAACAATAAAACAGCAAAAATAAATCAATATTCATCCTGACCAAAAAAAAAAAAAAAAACCTCATATTTCTGGATTTAGCAAATTAAGTAAAATATATAAATTACATCTGTCATTAATGTAGCAGATCAAACTTAAAAAACATACATGGTAGATTGGTGCAGCCATTATAGAAAATAGTATGGAGGGTCCTAAAGAAATTAAAACTAGAATTACCTATAACCCAACAACCCTTCTTCTGGGTGGACACACAAAGGAAATGAAATCACCGCCTCTAATAGATGCATTCCTCATGTTCACTGCAGCATTATTCATTATGGCCAAAGTATGGAAACAACCTTGGTATCCCTCAACTATCAAATGGATAAAGAAACTATGGTGTATATATAAAAAATGGAATATTATTCAGCCTTAAAAACAAAAGGAGGGGATGTTGTCATTTGCCATAACATGAGTTGACCTGCAGGATATTTCACTGTGTGAAATAAACCAGAAACCAAAAGAAAAATATTGCATGATCTCACTTACATCTGGTATCAAAAAAAAAAAAAAAAGTCAAATATTCACAGAGATAGGGAATAAAACTAGTTATGAGGGTCAGGGTTGCGGGGAGGAAATGGGAGAGGTGTCTCAAAAGATACAAAATAGTATATATGCAGAATGAACAAATCTAAAGATCTTGTTAACTGACAATGTATTGTATTCAGGATTTTTGTATAATGAGCAGGTCATAGCTGCTCTTGACACAGGAAAAAATGGGTAACTATGTGAGATGATATGTTCATTTGTTTCACCATTGTAAACATTTTACTATTTATGTTATCTCATAACATCGTATGAATATCTTAAATATATACAATAAAATGTATTTTTTAAAAAAAAGAATACATGGTAGGAAAGTCATATTTAGTACAATTTTTATGATGACCTAGTTGTAAAATGCTTCAGGAGCAAGAGTACGATTTTCATATTGTAAGCATTTTTTTTCCTAAGTATCTTACATTATTCCTAATCCTTTTCTTCTTCTTTACTTAAATATTATATTTGGGTGAATATTTTTCCCCAAGAAACCTGTTCTGATTCACTGACAGTGAAACCTATTAATTTTATATGTCCTATAATTTTGATATAAATAAATTTCACAATTCCCACCAAGGAAATTCGATCAATCCCCCTGATACTCAGATCAAACACTGTACCTTAGGGTTCTCTTAATCAGTTCAACCAAAAATAATCTTTCTACTCATTAAGTGTCCACAGCACTTCTGTACCTCTCAGACTCATCAAATACCTTTCTATTATGTATCTATCTATCTTATCTCCACTGTTACAAAGCTATTGAGGGCACCCCTGTGTAAAGCAGCCAGGCATAGTACCCATGACACCCAGCACAATCACAATGAAGTATGTTATCATCTTTAGGAAAAAAAGCTTATAGAATTATTATCATATATCATAACACCACTTGAGAGTCTATTTACATTGGATCATCATTTTGGGAAATAAGAACTAAGTTCCCAGGTAGCAAGTTTAATCCCTGATACTTGATCTAATTTAGTCCCTACTCACTACACAAATAAATCAAGCTAAATAAAATTATTAACCAATCAATACATAATGATTATTCTACAAATAACTGATACAGAGTTTATTTTTGTTTCACACTTATTTACTCAACTATGGCATTTATCATCTAAATCACCTAATATTGTGTTTTAACGGGCAATGTTATGGGGAAAGAACTTGGGCTGTAGGGTCAAAAAGACTCAAAAAGACTCCAAGTTTTAATCAAATAAATCTGACTATAAATTTATCTATAAATCCGTAGGGATTTCTAGGGTGAACAGAAAAAAGAAACATAATAAAACACATATTATCATTCTTTCATTTTTAGTAAACAGTCTTAGAGTTCCTCAGCGTAACAGTGAATATTTTCCTAATTTTCTGACAACATGTTTACTGTCTATTTACATTTATTCACTCAACAAATGTTTACTGAAAGTCAATCATATTCCTACATTATGTGTCTAGAGAGAAAATAAAATTTGCTCAAATATATGATACAATGTCTGGTAATGTTCTATAGCTGCTTATTTAGCTGCACTATTAACTTTTCCAAAATCTCTTTAGAATCAGCACAGTGACAGCAGATACTTAATAAATAATCTTTGGCTAACTGCTCAATATTTCTTGCTTTATTTGTTACATGTTAAGAAAGTTCCCAGTGACCAGGCACGGTGGCTGGCTCCTGTAATTCTGGCACTGTGGGAGGCTGAGGCAGGTGGATCACTTGAGCTTAGGAGTTGAAGACCAGCCTGATCAATATGGTAAAACTCTGTCTTTGCAAAAAATACAAAAATTAGCCAGGCACGGTGACGTGCCTGTAGTCTTAGCTATTCAGGAGGCTGAGGCAGGAGAATCACTTGAACCAAGGGGGTGGAGGTTGCAGTGAGCCAAGATTGTGCCACTGCACACTCCAGTTTGGGTGATGGAACGAACTCTGTTTCAAAAAAAAAGAGAGCGGAAGCTCCCAGTAAGCAAATATAGTAGTGCCTAAATAAAGAACAGTAAAGAGGAATTAAGAAGAATGCCATGTAATTAAAATTTTTACATGAGTATATCTAGGGCTGTGACTGAATTATCCTGTGGAAATAATCAGCCGTTTGTCTAGTTACCTGTTGCTCTTCTTATAGGAAATGCAGGGAAGAAACATTCCCTGGGCCTGCTGCCTACGGACATAAGGCACAAATCTGAAATTGTATACATGAACATCTTCACCCTCTGAAGAGGACAAAAATACCAACATTCTTGTATTTTCCAATATTTTTCAAAATCAGGCCACTATGCTTTCAGTAATAAAATATAAATCAGTTATTGTACTATAGTTATATTATTAATGGGGAAAGAAAGATAGGTGAAGAGTACATGGAGCGCTACATTATTTTTGCAACTTCCCAAGTTTATAATTACTTCAAAATTAAAAATTAAAAAAACCAATAAGGTAATGTATCTTTAATAAGTGTTGCAGAAATTAAAACAGGTAAATTAAATTGTTTTTCTAAACTCAAATACTTAACATGTACTAAGTAACGAATATTTTGAGAAAATACTTGTGGAAATTCTATTTAAAGTGTTGAATCCCAGGCACGATAATTAATCACCTTCTGAGTTATGCAACTTATAAAGTGAAATTTATGTGTGTGGATGTTTTACTCAAAGCAAGTCAATAAAACTACTTGTTAATGTGTAGATAAACAAATCAGTTGTCCCTTGAAAAAAATAAGACGTAACACAAAATAATTTTGGCGTAATTTTTTAACGGACCAAATAACAGCTATGCATCAAATTTCTATTTTCCTTAGGCTAATATTAAATAAGTTGGCCTCCTTTAAGTCCACACTGGCTGGAGAACAGAAGGAAACATGCTAGGAAGAAACACCATACAGGAAGAGGAAGCTGGGCTTGGTATTAATCGGCTGGGCAGTTGATTCATCAAGTGTTGACAACATACCAATTACAACATGTCAAAAATCACCGTCACATGATCTCCACTCGTAACACAGGTACTAAGGGCTTAAGAAACTAAAGAAAGCTGAAAGAATACATGTCAGAACAATGACCGCAATTATTTCAAGGACCCACAGGGGAAAGGAGAGCCAATGCATGAAGAACCAGAGGCCAGACAGGCTAGGGGTCCTACCCAAAGACACAACTCTCTACCAGCAGGGGAAGAACAAGAGTCTTTTAATTTCTGGGCCTCTGAAGTGCCGTTATCAATAGGCACTACTCTTTTATAGGTAGTAGTAATGAATACTTTAAAGAGATTAGGCCATTCACAAAAGAATGAAACAACTGTAATTACTTTTTAAAATCCTCACTCATTTAGTAGTCCTCTAAACTTCCAAATATAATACTTCAAATCCACTGTGGCTTCACACATACCTAGTTGATACAAAGTTTCCAATCCAAGCTTGCAACCTCATCAAAATATATTATTATAGTACCACGTATGTCAGTTCTCTTTACTAAGTAGGGCTTCCGTTTTTTTAAGGCTTACAAGTACCTGCTACTGGATCAGCATAATGATAAAAAGCGTTGTCTCCAAACACCTCCAAGCCTTGAGCTTGCTCAATTACTGCAGCACTTGATAACCATGGTGTTCTTTTGTGAAATATCACAAAATGATGATATATTAAGCTAAATCATATATTATACACAAATATACTAATAAATGAATAGAAGCAGGTGACAACAGTTTTTTCTTTTTAAAAAATAACCTTTATGGATGAAAACACAGACCTAAGAAAATCATTCATAATTTTCCTGGAGCTGAGAAAACTAAAGTGCTTATTTAATAGTGAGACCACTTTATAGAGATATAAAACCAAGGCCCAACTCAGGCATAAGCATTAAAACAGCAACAAAACCCCAAACTGAAAACAAAATCTCAGCACTTAAGTGAAATTAGTCTAGTTGGTCAAAATATATATAGTGCCTGCATTAAGTGGGCTAAGAGATAAAAAGTATTTCATATACCAAAAAAAAAAAAAACTACAAGGTATATCATAATGAGACTTCTCACAATGGACTATAACACTATGGAAGATCAATAATCCAATATTTTATCATCTATTATATACAATCTATTGGACACAGTAATTTTTGATTAAACAAAATGAGGGGTAAGTGACTTGTATCACTAACAGGCATTGCTTTAAAGTTTTGCCTCAAGTCTCACATTTTCTCCAGATACAGTACTTGAGATATCTCAATGTCCCTCCTCTGAAGGTTCAAAGACGTGAAGGTAATGGGGTCAGACAGGACATGGAAGCCTGCAACAAGAACTGGGGAATCTGGAGTTAATGGTCACAGTTTTATGACCCTAATACCTAGATGTCCCACGGGTCCCTGAAAGGTACGTGGTAAGGCCTGATACTTTTAGACTCAAAAATCCCACAGCCCTGCACCAGTGCAGTCAAGTAAATAAATCAACTAGTAATTCCTTGTTCAACCAAATGAAACACATGAAGAAATATCATTAACTTTTTTTCTGGTGCTGGGCTTTTCACATTCTGCAAGACTCAAGTTTCAGTTGTTTATAGAACTGATATTCTAGATCTATTAGTGTTATAGTTATTCAAGATCTGGGGGCCAAGTAATAAATTAACCTGAAAAAAATCCAACCAAAGAAAGAAAAACAGAAGTACGAATGAGTCAAAACATTCTGCAATGAACTTTATTTATTTAACTTCGAGATAAATTATTTCCACATTTCTTTGCTACTGTATTTCTTTATTACTACATTTATTTATGGTGAAAAAATGCATCTCTAAATATGTGGCATTTCTCACCCATAAGATTAGTGGAAAGATAAGGCTGTCAGGAAACGTTTAGGGATTTTGGGTTCATTTAACCCATGGGTTTCAGGGAAGCAGTGGAAAAGGCAGAGGCTGGCACAGCAATGTGCACTCAATCATTTACAAAGTATTTACTGAGCACCTACTGTGTATAGCTCATTGCACCAGCACTAAATGCACAGTGGTCAGCAAAACAGATTCCATGTCCACATGAGCTAGCAGTTGCTATGCAATGTGGTTGGCATCTCCTACCCAGTTTTCAGTGATTAATCCTATATTTAAGCAGTTCTATAATTCAACAAACATTAATTCAATGAAATAAAAATTCAGAAGTTTTTTTAAACCAGCTATTAAGTTTCATAATAGGAGTACAACCAAGAGTGCTAAGGGAACATCCAGGAGGGACAACCTAAGCACTATTCCAGGTAGAAAGAAAGGCTCAGGGGCAGGAGAGCACGGCATACTTCAAAAGCTTCAAGTAGGAGACAGGAATGTATCTCTGCCATGCAGAGGATGCAATCTAGGCTCAAACAACTGAGCTCAGAAGTCAAAGTCCTAACACTGGTCTACCCAAGACTAATGACACCTCCACCACCCTGACCTCATGGTTCACCTCCTTCAGTCAACCCCTTATTGTTCTGTGAATATGCCAAGCACTCTCCTGCTTCAGAGCCTCAGCACTTGCTCTTCTCTCAGTCCTACAATTCTCACTCCCTCGGCTGCCTCAAATCTCTTCAAATGGACCTTTACAGAGAGGCCTTCTGATCCAGACCTCTACAAATGGCAATCCCATACTTTAGCACCACGATGATTGTATGATGTCACTGACAGCTATACTATAATAATATAATATAGTATATAATACACTATGTACTATAATAACTGACAGTTATTGACAGTACAATTAACAACACGAATACTTGTTATCTATCCCCCTCGCCACTAGAATTTAAGCTCCTTGATATAGCTCTATCACCTAGCACCGTGCCTAACAGACAGCAGACACTCAAGTCTTTTTATAAAAAATGCACAAATGAATGCCTCTCAGAGATGAGCCAGAGTCAGGTTACAAAGAGCTTTTTATAGATTACAACCCCATGTTTCAGTGCCTCTTTGATAATGACTTAAGACATATTCAAGAATTTTAAGCAGAAAAAAAAAAGGTGGTATACTGGAAAGACCACAATTTCACATTTTAAATAATTAAAACAAAGAAAAAACAATTCATTTTGGAAAGGGTGTGAGGGTAATTATGAGAAGACGTGAGACTGAAGTTAAGAATATTTAAAAGACCTCTCAAATACTTCAGCAGGGAAATACAGGCCCCAAAATTGTCTTCTAGCAGGTGGATGTTGAAAAGGACATTTACAAGATTTAAAAAACAACTGGACCTGATGCTTAAGTAAATGTGAGACATAAGGAAGACTGAGGAGTGTATGATGACTGCCAATCTCAATCTACTGATAGAACAGGTGCTAACAGCATTTACTTTAGCTGAGAAGATGGGAGAAGAAAATATATTTTGGGAGAAAGATTATGAGTTACATTTGGGCCATGTTGAGGTTGACATGCCTGTGTAAGTATCTCAGTATATATGTCTAAACTAGCAGTTGGACATATCCCAGCATAAAATCAGTGGTTCAGATGTCATTAATACTTGTCACACAAACAAAACTTGATGAACTTCATGGCAGCAATAAAAATCAAATACACTTAATTATGTATAAACATTACAGTATTAGATGAGAATTAGCCTAAATGTTAAAAAAGAATGCTATAATCTTATCTATATTAATGCTTCTTAAAAGATCTGGAGATGAGTTCAAAGATAATATGATCAAATTATTTCAGTCTACGAATGTTAGAAGTAAGCAAACTACCAAAAAATACCTCAATAATATAGTAAATGTTTGCTTTTTTGGTTTTTACCAGTTTTACTTCCCATTAACCTTCCTAATTACCACTGAGACTGAGTAGGGGCAAGAAATGTAGGCTTTAGAGACCTGTTATTTGAAAACAATATTCCTGATATGTTTACTATTCGCATTTTCTCTCATCTCTTAATAACTGTACATTCTATTAATGCTACACAGCCACTTCCCCTAACTACTCAATCTCCAGATTTCTCAATGAAGACAATGCTTCCTCCTGGAAGTCCTGCCAAACTCTGAAGTCTGAGTTTCATGCCCACCCCACCTCCACACCATATGTACCTACCTACAGCACCCACACCTCACGTATGTGATACCCTGTTCAACAGTCTCTTCTACTCAACTGTAAGCTCTAACATGATAAGGACCTTGAATCCTATATGCACGACATATTTGTGCATGTATATGAACAAATGTATGAATCAATGACCGAACAAATTATCCATTTTCTGTGAGAACTATTGAGATGTTTAAACAAGCATCTTTCATTATTACAGGGTACTCAAACTGTGAATACAGCTATCCTTATTTACAATCTAACATGACTATGTCTTTTACAAGGTTACTCTTCTTATTTTAAAAAAGAGAAGGGGTCTCACTATGTTGCCCAGGCTGGTCTCGAATTTCTGAGCTCAAGCAATTCACCCACCTTGGCTTCCCAAAGTGCTGGGATTACAGATATGAGCCACCGCACCTGGCAGGTTACTCTTCTAAGGGTTTTATTTCATATCACCTTCTGAATGAATGATATCTTATTCCAACGGGGCAACCTAGCATTTTACTATTTGCAAATTAAATGTTGATATGAGGTATATGTAATTTAATCATTTGTCCACATTAAAACTATGAAATTTCAAAGACAGATTTTGACCAGGCACAGTAATCCCAGCATTTTGGAAGGCCAAGGAGGGTGGATCACAAGGTCAGTAATTCGAGACCAGCCTGCCTAACATGGTGAAACCCTGTCTCTACTAAAAATGCAAAAATTAGCTAGGCATGGTGGCGGATGCCTGTAATTCCAGCTACTCAGGTGGCTGAGGTAGGAGACTCGCTTGAACCCGAGAGGTGGAGGCTGCAGTGAGCCAAGATCATGCCACTGCACTCCAGCCTGGGCAACAAAAAAAAGCCCTGTCTCAAAAAAAATAGATTTTGATACTGTGGTTTCAGAAGGAGTAGTAACTAACTTAACAGTCCTCAAGATTTTAAAATAAAAAACAATTCAATGAGTTTATAGAACTTGGTGAAATCCTATCAAAGCAAAGTGTTGGCATACGAGGAGCCACAAAGAATCTTTTTTTCCCTTGAAGTCCAAGTAAAAATTGAAAAAAAAATTCTTTATGATAAATTTCTTAATTCTAATTTTTTAAACATAGCTTTATCTACCTGTTTAAAATGGTTCATTTTTAAAATTGTTAACAGCTAAGCATTAGAATAATTCCCTAATGATGATGCCTTTACCAAAAGTAATTTTCACAACATGGAAGGTGAGTGCACAGTAAAAACTCAACAAACAGCCTTCAAAGGCTGCAGCCTTCATAGTGAGATCATAACTGATGCCCAAGCTAAAGAAAATTATTTTTTTAGAAACATCTATCATAAACTTTCTATGCTGAGTCTAAACACTACTGAAAATAAGAGTAAAAAAGTTTAAAGGAGATCACTACACACATAATAAGTGGCTAAAGTTTTAATAACTGACAATACCAAGTGCTGACAAAGATGCAAAGCAACTGAAACTCTCAGATATTGCTGTAGGAATGTAAGATGATATCACCATTTAGGAAAACAATTCAGTAGTTCAATAAAAAGGTCACTGATATTAATAAATACACAGTTATCCTAGGACCCAAAAATCCCACTCCCAGGTATTAACTCAAGAAAACTGAATATTTTTGTCCCTCACATAGACCTGTATGCAAATGTTTATAGCAGCTTTATTCATATTTGACCAACACTAGAAACAACTCAAATATCCATCAGTTTAGGAATAGATGAACAAATTGTGTTACCCTGCTGTAAAACCATGTTACTCAACAAAAACAGCAACTGTGCTGGAGCTGGCTGGTACCAGCTCATGGGAGCCCACTGTTAAATTTTCAGGAATTCTATGAGCTGATAGCTTAATTTAGGCCATAGTGAGAGTATTTACACTACAATGATTAGCAAATGCCACAAATCAGGGATTCTTTTTTTTTTTTTCTGAAGAGCATGTTTTTAAAACATTTCCCAGCACATCACTGAACAAACTACTGATACATGTAACAACTTAATAAATATCAAGCATTATGCTAAGTGCCAGAGAATACGAAAGGCTACCTAATGTATAATTCCATTTATATATGCTAGACCAGATAAAACTTTAAGAGCATCAATTAAATTAATGGTTTTCAGGGGCTGGGGGTGTAGAGGGAGAGCACTGACTCATGACGGGCCATGAGTGAACTTTTTAAAGTAATGGAAACATCCTTTATGTATTGACTGTGGTGGGGACTATCCAATTATAGACATTTGTTAAACTTTTACTTTTACTACATGTAAATTATGCTTCAATAAACATTAAAACATTAAAGTAGAAGCCATTTCTTCTTCTTTTTTTTTTTCTTTTCTTTTTTGAGATGGAGTCTCGCTCTTGTCACACAGGTTGGAGTGCGGTGGTGCGATCTCGGCTCACTGCAACCTTTACCTCCCTGGTTCAAGCGATTCTCCTGCCTCAGCCTCCTGAGCAGCTGGAACTACAGGTGCACACCACCATGCCAAGCTAATTTTTGTATTTTTAGTAGAGATGGGGTTTCACCATATTGGCCAGGCTGTTCTCAAACTCCTGACCTCAGGTGATCCACCAGCCTCGGCCTCTCCAAGTGCTGGGATTACAGGTGTGAGCCACCACGCCCGGTCGTCATTTATTTCTTAATCATTTCATGGATGATAAAGACACCACACACACCAAGGGGGAACTGGATTTATCAGTGTAAATATCAGGAAGGCAGATTTTGACTTGATATACACAGAAATACAGATTTAAAATGTTAAAAGAAAAAAGAAAGGCCTGGCACGGTGGCTCAAGCCTGTAATCCCAGCATTTTGGGAGGCAGAGGCAGGCAGATCACTTGAGCTCAGGAGTTCGAGACTAGCTTGGCCAACAGGGTAAAACCCTGTCTCCACTAAAATTACAAAAATTAGCCAGGCATGGTGGCCAGGGTCTATAGTCCCAGCCACTTGGGTGACTGAGGCACAACAATCTCTTGAACCTGGGAGGCAGAGGTTGCAGTGAGCCCAGATCATGCCACTGCACTCCAGCGTGGGCGACACAGCAAGACTCCGTCTCAAAAGAGAGGGGAAAAAAAAAAAAAGGTCAAGAAAAAAAAGAGGGGAAATTTGTAATCATAGGAAAGACTAAAATCAGAGGTGGATGATCCTGCCAAGGATGCTGTAGAAATGACCCTACTTCGGGTGTGATTTCAGACTAGTGTCATTAACATGAGGTTAGTATCATTAAAAGCTCTTCATACTGGGAGTCCAGGGCTCTAAAATCTCATGGTATTGTATGCTATGATAATCTCAGATATACTTTGCAATTCTAACTAAAACATCAATTACTTATTTTTACATCAATCAAATGGTATTACCGATCAAAGTCTAGTATACCCTGGTTATGAATGCTGGCTCTGACTTCAGACAATCTGGGTTCACATGTTGGCCCACCAGTGTTTGCATGACCTTAAAACAACTTGTTCTACTTCCCCATCTGTAAAATGGGATTAATATTTTCCTTCGATTTCAATGAGAATGTGTGAGAAACGACGTCTATGTGCTAAACTCTTAATCACAAACATTTCTTGGGCATAATCAGAAATGAAGGACATAAATCATCAAATGTAATTTAAAAATTTTAGCTTTCCAAATATGGAATATTTATCCTTTAATTTTATATCTAGAAGTTCATAATCTTTTACAGAGCCATATCCTTTTGAGAATGCAATCACCACACAGACTCTTCATCGAGGAAAAATGCAAATATATGTTATATTCTGCATATGATTTCTGGTGAGCCAAGGACCCTCAGAAGCATATGCATGAAATTAAGAAAGAAGCAGGGCATCGTGGCTCACACCTGTAATCCCAGCATTTAGGGAGGCTAAGGCAGGAGGATCACTTGAGGCCAGGAGTTCAAGATCAGCCTGGGCAACACCGGGAGACCCCCCTCTCTACAAAAAATACAAAAATCAGACAGGCATGGTGGCATGCACATGTAGTCCTAACTTCTTGGGAGGCTGTGGTGGAGGGATCACTTGGGCCCAGAAGTTCAAGGCTGCAGTGAACCATGATCATGCCACTACACCCCAGCCTGGGTGACAGGGCAAGACCCTATCTCTAAAAAAAGAAAGAAAGAAAGAAATTAAGAACAACTGATGTAAACTTTTAAAATTGCAAAGTTGAGCAGTGGAATTTAAGAATCTCTTCAAAGTAGAGAACCCAACTAATATTGAAATATTATACTGTCATTTACTTTTTTAAAAACAGATTTTGCAAGAGTAGAATATCATATTTTCTAATTATCCCTCCTTTTTGGAGGTGATACAAATTTTTAGAAACTTTTTTTTCTTTAAAAAAATTGTTTTCTCTGCGTTGCTCAGGCTGGTCTCTAACTCCTGGCCTCAAGTCATCCCCCAGCCTTGGCCTCCCAAAGTGCTGGGATGACAGGCATGACCCACTGTGCCCCACCAAAAGCATGCATATATTTCAGATGAATCCATTTTAACTCATGGAAAGAAACTAGGAGCAGAAACCTACCTTTCTAACAGCTTGAGATAGACTGGTTCAAAGTGTTAACATACTCTACTATTGTTCAAATATTGCAGGAAGAGTTCTTAATTCTAATATAATATATATTAAGAGTCTCATGATAAAGTTTTATTTCTTTTTAAGTGGGATTTTTTACTAGACTTATGGACTAATACAACATGTTTTACTACAAACTAGCATATTTTTGGTTCTATTTTATGTTATGTTTGTTATGTCGCCTAATAGTGGAAACCAGTTGTTCTCAACGTGTTACCAAATACTAACCTGGAAATATGCCACTATTTAAAACGCCCAAATAATAGGGTTTTGTTTTTCCTTTTTAATTGTTTGGTTTTCAAACTACATAGTAAACCAGTTGGCAACCATTACTGAACCAAAATAGTTTTTTGTATGCATGAGCACCATTTTCCCACAGAAAACACTTAACCATTTTTAAGATACTGGAAGTCCATGCAAGGGTTCACATATGCAGCAAATATCCTTTCAATCTGGTTGTATCACATTGTTTCTGTGAAAGGAAGACCTGATGTTGCAGATCGCAGAATTAAATGGTAAAACTCAACGAAAAACTGTACCTGAGGCTCAAACACTAGCCAGATGGCCTTTGGTCGGAAAGGTCACATCTGCTTTTTAAACCCCGCCGTAACTGTGAATGTTTGAGATGCCACCACATCCCCAGTACAAGAGAACGGGAGCATCTTTGGTTCCTTCCATAGTCGAAGGGCTTCCAGCATAGGGCGTAGGGGGAGAGGCCCGAAGCCCTGGAGACAGCGCCCGAGGGATGGAGGCCGCGCTCGGCTGCGTCCGGTGCGGGGGGGGGAAGGGGGGCTCCGGGAGCTGAGACCCCGCGGGATGCAGAGCGGGGGCCAGGGCCTGATCCCCTACCCCTGCGAGCCAGGGCCTCCAGGTTACGCCCCCACTGCTTCCCAGAGGTAACGTCCAGCCCTCTCCTCCCCTATCCCCCGAAATATCCCGGTTCCGCTCCGCTCAGCCCGCCGCCCGTGACCCCGACCCCAAACCCGACT